>NW_012153618.1:820098-844644 GCF_000956105.1 Propithecus coquereli | reverse complement strand
TTATTTGTGGTAGGAACTCTTTATATATTCCGGATACTAACTCCTTATCAGATACGTGATTTGCAAATATTTTCTTCCATTCTGTGGGCAGCCTTTCCCTCTGCTGACTGACTGTCCTTGGATGCACAGAAGCCTCTGACTCGGTGGAGTCCAGTTTATCTATTTTCCCTTTTGTTGCCTGTGCTTTTGGTGTTGTATCCAAGAAACCACTGCCAATCCAATCATGACATTTTTCCCCTATGATTTCTTCTAAGAGTTTTATATTTTACAGTTTTAACACGTATATTTAGGTCTTTGATCTATTTTGAGTTAATGTTTGTGTACGGTGTAAAGTAAGGGTCCACCTTTGTTATTTTGCATGTGGGTATACAGTTTTCCCAGCACTATTTGTTGAAAAGACTGTCCTTTTCTCACTGAATGGCCTTGGCACCCTTGTCCATTTGACTATATCTCTGAGAGTTTATTTCTGGGCTTTCCATTCTGTTCCATTAGTCTCTGTGTGTGTGTGTTTTATGCCAGTACCACACTGTTTTGAGTACTGTCGTTTTATAATAAGTTTAAAATCAGGAAATGTGAGACCTCCACATTTTTTCTTTTCTTTTAAAGCTTATTTTTCCCATTTGGGGTCCCTTGAGCTTCCATATGAATTTTAGGATACACTTCAGTGTTCTATTTTTGCAAAATATGCCACTGGGACTTTGACAGAGATTGCATTGAATTTGTAGATTGCTCTGGGTAGTATTGACCGTTTAACAATATTCTCTTCCAGTCCATAAAATGGAATGTGTTTTCATTTGTGCCTTTTTTCATTTCCTTCAGCAATGTTCTGTAGCTTTCTGTGTGCTTAGCCTTTCTTTTAACCTGTTCCCTCCCCCACTGCCTCCACCCCTGGGGTCCCGGCCTGCACCCTCTCTCACCTGCTTGTTCTCGAGACTTTTCAGCCGTGCGTGTTTGAAACCATCCTCCCAGTCTCTGCTTGAACAGTGACCCCCGAAAATGTGAGCCTTATTACATCAGCTCCTCCCCTAAGGCCCCGGCAGCTCCACCGTAGCCCGGGCCTGGGGCTCCAGGCCCGGCCGCTCTGCTGCTGTTCACTTCCGGGTTCTCAGCCCGGCTCCTCACTGACATCACCTGGGCGCCTGTTTGCAGCTTGGCCTGCGGGGTGAGTCAGCGAGGCTTGGGCAGAGTGCCGTCAGCTTCTCCAGGGGGCTCTCAGGATCAGGTCCGGAGCTCACAGCAGCCCCGCAGGCTGCAGTCCAGGCCCAAGGGTTAGCCGACCTCCGCAGCCTTATCTCTGATGTGCTCCGCACCTGACTCCTGCCTTCAGCCCAGGCGGACCGTTTGTGGTTTTCTAAACACGGCTATGTCCGCGGACGTCCTGCCTGGAATGCCGTCTCAGCTCCTCAAGCACTTCGGTTCAAGGACGGACCCTGCTTCCCTTCAGCCTCTCGGGGACAGCTCTGAGTCACACCCCAGCCTCCGGCACAGAGCCTGGCTCGTGGTGACACAGCAATCAGCCACACTGGTGCCATTCTCCAAACACCCAAGCCCTGTCCTTCCTCTGGCCTTGCCGTGAGCTCTCCCTGCACCCCACCCCCAAATCCTGGCTCACAGAGTGAACTCCTATGTGTCCTGCAAAGCCTCATTCAAATATGATCTCTGGCTTGGACCCGCCCTCAGGCAGACGGACCTTTAGACTTATCTTTATATGTGTATATTATAATCACAGACCAGTACCTTTCTCTAACCAGGCTTTGACTCCATCAGGGCCAGGGGAAGGCTGTCCATCTTGCTGTTCTCTGCCTCGCGCTGTGCCCGGCAGGCAGCAGGTGCCAAGTGTGTTTGAATTAACTCCTTGGCCAAGCACCCTCTGACCCCAGCCGCAGGCATGGGGGCTGCAGACTCTGCCCACAGGCCAGCAAGGAACAGCCCCTGCAGGTGCTGTTCACCGGGAAGTGAGGAGGAACCAGGGAGGGTCTCTTATCACCGCGTTTAACGAGCACATTCCTCTCTGGTTTCAAATAATCATGACTCTCTAGTATTTGTTCAGCACCAGCAGTTTCCACATGCGGAAGCTTTTCCACAAATACTCATTTGTTCCCCACACAGCAGCCCTAAGGAGCATCACGCTCCAGCAATGAGTCCGTGAAGGTTAAGTGACTCATGTGAGGATGGTCTGGGAAGAGCTGGGAGCGGGATGCGGTCTTGCCCCTAGCTCGGCCGCCTGCAGGCCCATGCAGCTATTTCTGGCCCGCGTGAGTATGAAAGTATCATGCCGAGCTGCACGCGGCTCCTGGGCTGCGGGACCCAGGTGCGCGTGCCTGCGCGGTCAAGCAGCCCGACAGGGAAGTCCTTTGGCACAAGTGGTGGGCTTTGCTGGAAGGCTCCCCCGCCCCACATTCCATTATTCTAATCTTGGCTCTCATCTCCCAGAGCTCACCAAGAAACATTACGCACCTTGGGGACCCAGTGTGGGAAAATCTCTAACTGCAACTATGGCAACAAGACTATTAGCTTATAGAATAATTGGGACCTGGTCCCTTAGCTCAGCTGACATTCCAGAAGGCCCAGGCTCCTAGGGCTTGCCCTGTTCACGTGGTTCCTAAGTTTTAAACTCCTACCAGAGCTCCATGCTTCCTCACCGCTGTCATCCACTCCTGGCCCCAATTCCTTCATTCCCTCGTCCCGTCAGCCATCCAGGTGGGCCCCCACATGTACCAGGGGACCTTCCACGGGGCAATGCCAAGGTGCCAAGAGATGCTGAAGATGATTTCTGCCAAGAGACAGCTGTAGCGTTCTGATTTTCTCAGCTGCACACAGTACCGTTTTAGACCTTGACCACATGTTCTGGAGATGATTATCTGGGTCTTTGAATTTGCAGGATTTGGACGATAAAGCCACCTGTCAGGAAAGCATCAAGACAAAAGAGAAAAGCTCCCCCACCCCGACTCCAGGTTTGAGGGAATTCCTGAGATGGAAGCTGACCTTAAAAGCACCTTATTTATCCCCTCCCTTTAGAAATCTAGGCAAAAGCCAAAAGTCTATCACAAAAAAGTGAGGTATTAACAACAGAGCCATCATTCATCTGATATGAGTATGTCATTCGTAAATCTCCCAACTGGTATCATCAAAGGTAACATATCAGTCTACAGATGAAGATACTGACGGTCAGAGAAGTTAAGTCGTTTGCCCAGTGCCAGACAGTCAGACAGTAGCAAGCAGTCCTGTAACCCTGGTTCACCGGCTCCCAGCTCAGAGCTCTTGCTATCAAACTCCACCACCTCCTTGGAGTGGCTCAGCTCCAGTAACAGAAACAACTTGATATCAGAGGCTGTAAAGATATAAGCTCTTCCGTACAAAACACATATCTTGGCACAGCGCCATCTCAGGGGAGAGGGGAGAATGGATGGATGAGGATTTGTAAAGTTCCCTGATTCATTCCCAAGGCAGCTTACCATGTTAACTTTCTCTTCAAGCTCTTCTTAACTAAAAGGAATTCAGGCTGATGTTTCAAAGAAGAGAAAAGTATAAACCACCCCATCACCAAATGCAGTCACTCTGCATTCTAGCACTGTCTACATTTTGTATAGTTTGGAGTTTTACATACAGCTTCTCCCCAGCCCCCTACTTATCCCAACATTTCCCCGTAAGATAATGGACTTTGTAGTGTTTACAATCAACTGATTTGTGAAATCTGGAAGGATGGGGGTCATTTCACGCATCATGTTTTAGGCCTGACAGTGGGTGCTGAATGTGTCTCAATCAGATGCAGTTCTGACCTTTCAGCATTTCTGAGGCTTCGTCCTGCAGGACTCCTTTGTTGATGCAGCTGGGATACCCCAGAAAGAGGGCTGACAAAAGTGCAAATACAGGACAAACAAAAACACTGCCAGCGTCCGGGGCCCATGGCTCCACCTCTGGGCACACTCCGGGGTTTCAATATCAGGGTCACCGTAGAACATTCCTGTTTGATTCCGACCGAGGAAGGAACACATCTCGGATGGTTTTCATCCTCCGCTCCTGCTGAGCAGACCCGAGCAGACAGAACACCATCTGGAGCGACCCTGGGCCGGGCACCCGCTGAGTGGAGGGTCGCTCCTCAGCATCCCTCAGGCGCGAGAACACAACCTGTCCGTAAGGCCGGAGCCAGAAGGCCGAGTTCACCCCCGGCTCTGTTGTTTACTATCTGGGGGATCTTGGGCATGTCTGAAGTTCAGTTTTTCATCTGTCAAATGAGAGGGTCTAACTAGGTAACTTCTGAAAATGGCTTTTAGCTCACACGTTCTGTTTTTATCCGTTGAACTGAACAACAAGAGGTGGGATCAGGAACGTTTTGAAAGAATGCTGCCAGATCCAGAATAAAATGCACCTTCTCAGCTCCCATCTTAGTCATCAAAATAACGTTCTCCTCCTCTCAAACTGCCAAACGAACTCCGCTGCCCTTGTTGCTGCGGGCCTCGGGGCAGAGGCTCGATGACCACGGGGACACGCCGGGGGAATGAAGGCGTTTCCTTGGCCGCCTTCACGAAACTTCATAGGTGAAGTGGTCATGACCCACCGCCTGTCTGGCTTTCCATCTGACGTGGGTCTCGATCTGCTCCTCGGGTTCCAACCCTTCCAGGGTCTCAGTGGCTTTCCCAGGGCCCTCAATCCCGAGGACCTGGGCTCTTGGTGTAAACCTCAGTACAAACGCTTGGCGTGACGCTGGGAGAGCCGTGTGTGGCTTCAGTACCAGGGCCCACGGCGCTGGGGTCCCAGTCAGACCCCTCCTGCCAGCCTCACCGCCCCCCCCCGGTCACCGCCCCATGAGAGCTCACGCAGCTCCAACCGCGTCTTGGACTAAGTTGTTACTGAGGCCTTGGCAAGCCCCCCAAGGCTTGTGGGAGGCATGAGGGAGGTGTCTCCGGATGGGCCAGCCTTGCGCAATCCCCGAAAACCACCAAACGGGCAGTTCTTGGTACTGATGGGTGGCGGGGGGTGGCCAGAGCCTGGGTCAATTGGAGTCTTTGAAAACACACATGTTATATAACCACTCTCAGAAAAATAAGGAACAAATACTGAATCACTGGAACTAGGCAACAGGGGAGGGCCAGTGGCCAAATTAGGGAAAGCCTAAACTTAACTCGCAGAGAAGTTCCAGAATTATTCATTTTCCACAGAGGACATCATGCTTTCTGACTGCAGTCTGAGAGACTTCCTGATGTAAAAAAGGAAAAACTCACAATTTTTCACTCCTGTGGCCACTCTTCCTCCCCCTCCAGCCCCACCTGGCGGTCCCCATTCACACGGCTCGGGCCCCCTCCCTGCCCCGCCCGGCACTGCCTGGACCCGGGCCTGGCAGCCTGACCCTCCCCGTCCCTCGTGCAGCCCCAGTGCCACCCGTGGTCCTCTAGATCCAGACATTCAACGCTTTCTTTCTCAGAGCCACGCTGCAGCAGAATCCCTGGGCAGAGTGGTCAGGAGACCCCAAGTCTCCCCTCAACTCTCCATTAATATCTTATGTGTAGCAAACCATTTTAGTCCCCAGGGGCCTCGGTTTTCCAATCTGCAAAAGGAGCTATTGTGCCTTCTGGATCGCAGGGTGGTGGTTGTGAAAACCAGACAGGATGATACAAGCGAAGGAACCTCCCACTGCACGAGTCCTTGCTCTGCTGGGGTCGTGGGGACCACTGGCCGGGGCCGCACCCAGCCTGATGGGAAGGCTGTGGAGGGGGTAAGGCATTTGCTCAGACTCGGCCCAGGCCTGAACCGGTTGGAAGGATTCTGCAAAGACGCTGGCTGCCCCTCTTCAGAATTAGAGAGCTGTCCTTATCCCTTTCCCAAGCCAAGACAGGAGGATCAGCAACTTGTGCGCGGCAATCCTAGAGACGGGTTACCAAGCGGCTGCCGCTCCTGGAGCCCGGCTCTCCGCTTGTTCGAAGGGCCGCTGGGCCTTTCCTCGCCGCTGGTCTCCTCACAGGAGGACGCCATGTGGAGGCAATGGTGCCTCCTCTGGGTTGGTCGTCCCGGCCTCTAGCGGCTGGCGCTGTGGGATGCCTGAGGGCCCCACCCAAGTCCAGGGCCCTCTCTCAACCCCCTCCTGAGCTCGGGCCCCGGAGCAGCCTCTTCCCGGTAGCCGTTCCCAGACAGGTTGGGTCCAGCCTCTGCTCACCGCTGAGCTCCTTGTCTTCTCCCAGCCTGTGGGAGTCCCTGGAGGAAGGGAGAGTGGGGCAGGGGCACCGTCCACAGGGGCAGGTTGGGTGGAGGCTGCAGGGCTCTGGGTCAGCTCACAGTCTACAAGGAGGGAGGCAAGGGCCCAGGCGGCCCCAGGACACAGTCTGTGCAGCCATCTCCCGTGGGCCACCAGCTCCATCAGGAGGCATGGCCCGGGCTGCGGGCTCAACCCTCAACCCAGAACCACCGAGATCTCCACTGGTGGGGCTGCAGGCCCCAGCCAGGGAGGGGTGCTGGTTACGGAACAGGGAGCTTGGGGCTCCACTGACCCATCCCATCTGGAGTCGGTGACGGTTAACTTCACACGCCAGCTTAGCAAGGCCAAAGCACCCACTGATTCCATCAGACACCCGTCCAGGGTATTTTGTGGATGTGGTTAATATTAATATCTACAATCAACTGGCTTTGAGTCAAGCAGATCAGCCTGTGTAATGTGGGTGGGCCTCATGCCACCAGCTGGAGGCATGAAGAGCAAAACGGAGGTTTCCGGAAGAAGAAGAAATTCTGCTTCAAGACTGCAGCAGCCACTGCCTGAGCTTCCAGCTGTCAGTCTGCCCAGCACGTTTAGGACTTTCCAGTCCCAACAGATGCCTGAGCCAACTGCTTAAAACAAATCTCTCAACATGTATTAATACTAATATGTATCTAAACATATTTATTATATATTACATACATTATAATGAGTGTTATGTGATTACATCTTCTTAATATATTATATATTAAGAACAAAGTAGGAGATATATATATATATTTTTTTTTACTACATATATCTCCACTTGGTTCTGTTTCCCTGGAGACCCCACCTGACAGAGCCCCGGTCCTCTCACCTGAGCTGGCGGGGGCGGAGGTGGGGAGAGGGCAGGACAGGAGGACCGCAGCGCAGAGGCTCTTGCCTCCCCTGCCGAGGCGAGTGGGGTCGCTCAGCTGGCAGGTGGGCTCTCCACACCGAGGAGGCTTCACTGTGCCGAGGGCCCAGGGAAACGCCCGAAGGAAATAGCTGGACAAGGGGACAAAGACGGGTGTGAAAGGTTGTCCGTCCTGGCAGCGTTCAGTGAAAAACAGGAAACGGACGAATGGTCTATTTCACTGTCACGGAAGAACATTCACAATATGCGGAGGGGAACAGCAGGCTGAGGAAAGTACCACGATCACATTCCAGCCTAATCTCTTCGGGCCGCATCCGTAAAATGGGGCCATCATCCTGGTGTCACATGTCAGTAGAAGTCACGTGTTTCGGCTGCGGCGTCTTGTCACACTATGTCATACCTGAGCACCTCCCTCCCTCCACGCCCCGCCAGTCAGTGGACGGTAAGAACCACGTCTCATTCCCCTCCGGGTCACTCGCTTCTCCACGGGGCCAGACACGCAGGGACTCCGAGGAGAGTGTGTCTTTCCTGTCACAAAACCGACACTGGCAGAGTGGGCATGAGCTGGGGTGTAAACAACGAGGACAGCTCAGCGCATGGTAACCCTCAGGGCCTCGTGATAAGGGACTGACGTCCAAATGGGCTATCTGGGGTCGCTGGCCCTCTGAAGACAAGGACAGACTGCATAAGGGGGCCCTCTGTAAGAGGGGGATGGCCCTTAATTTCTAGAGCTCTTTTCAGCTCCCTCATTCTACAATTTTACTAAGACAGAGTCTGAAAAGGCCAGCTCTGGGTTTCTGCAGAGGGTTTATTTACTCACAAATAAAATGCCAAGCCACCAGCCCAGACTGTAGTCACCGCGGCATCAAGCCCTCTGTGGGCGCCCACGACACGGGATAAGGCACACACGATTCCACACACAGTCCGGCCAGTGGGGCCTCCCACGCTCTAAAGGGAAAAGCCAACAACAAGGGAACTGGGAGATGCCCTCGGTGTGACCTCTGCCACCCAGCCCCACGTGGCCCTGGGCCAGACCTGAGGCCCCCGCCCTGCTCAGTGCCCCACAGGGTGAAAATCAAACGGTCTTTGTTTATGCTTGAAGACAAACCACAGGAGGGACACCACGAACTAGAATAAAACTGGCCACCCAGGGAACATTTTTGTAAGGTCACAGAGTTGCTGGCTGGCCCCGAGACACACCCTGCTCTACTTAGGAGGACCTTGTGCAAGAACACAACCTTTAAACCAGGGCTCAGAGACATCTCATTTCTGCTCCCAACCACCCACCCAATATGTGGCTTTGGGATTTGGCCTGGAGCTGAGCTCTGCAATGGTTTTCTACTCAGTACTTTTAGAACATCCAGTGTCTGTGTTTATAAAAACATAGACCAAAAGACTCTTCCCAAACTCTTTCTGCAGGTGTCCAAGGACTCCTCCCACCCCTTCTTGTTGTTTTACTCACCTGCTCTGTGCCAGGCACGTTGCAATAAAAACGTACAAGGAGTTCAGAGGAAGAAGGAAATACCAAGGACTTAACCAGAAAGCGCGGCTGCACACGCAGGAGCACAGTGAATAGGCGCTCTTGTCTGTCCGTCCACCCTCACTTATCCAGGGTGAACTGGCCACTCCACAGGCATTTGGCCACAGCTCTTCACACTAATAATCCCGACTCATCGGTGGATTATGAAATCAGTTTAGTGGGTTGCACGGCCACCAAAAACTGAATCAGAATAAAATAAGAATGCATCTCATTGTTGCAGAAACCTGTGTCTCAATTACACACACACACACACACACACACACACACACACACACAAACATACACACACACACACACGTAGAATAAAATGTACTTCTCATTGCATTGTGGATGACAAAGTCTGAACAGTGCTGTATTAGATGAGCTTTGAAATTGTCCAGGTGGATTTCAGGGACAGAGAGGAGCCGACCTTCTGTCCCCAAGATGTCACCAGAAGTGCAGGATGATGAGCACCGACTGCTTCCTCTCCTGGCTGAAGCCCTCTGATTGCTCTTTGTACTCTGTGCCCAGAAACACGAAGAGCTAACGAGGTAGACACCTGTCCACCACTGTGAGGACGGGGCTCCCTCACCTCCTCACCTTTCACCCACCCATCTGCCCTCCCAGCCCTTTGACTGGTGGGCACTGCTGCTCTGACCCACCAGGGTGGCGGGGCTCCCGCCGCCCCCAGCCTCCCCGGGCTACCCCTGACCGAGACCAGCGGTTATTCCCTTGGGGGCCACTACCCACCCAACCCCCAGTAGTGTCTGTACCCGCCCGGCCCAGGCCTGCTGCAGACATCCTCGTCTCCAGCAGTCACATGATGCTGCCGTGGATGGCATGGTCGCAGAAATCCTCCCAGTCCCTTACGATACAGGTGGGGTAACAGATGCCCGAGATTCAAGCACGTTGCTCAAAGCCACACAGTGAGTCGTGCGTGACCCAGCCAGAACCAAATCCTGGCCTTGCAACTTGCAGCTGAGGTCTCTTTCTATCACCTCACGCTCTTCCCAGCTGATCTGACTTTCTGGCTTATGTTTCCAACACATGAGCGTCGTAAGGAGGCTGGAAGTCCCCAGCACGGGCCTGGCTGCAGTGGACACACAGTGAGTGTCCGTCGTGACTCTGTGAGGCCATCCTCTGATTTAGGCTTTGTTGGCACCTTTGCAACGTTTCTCCAGTGGCAGGACAAAGCCCTTGCTCCGAATCACCCTCCTTTGTCATTTGTTGGCTTTGTGTGAATTTGTTACTTCCCAGGAACTCTTCACCCTGTGACCGTGGCCATGAGGGGGGATAGCTGCTCCAAGGACTTTCCGGGACCCACAGAAACCATCATGTCCTCGTTCGGGTTGAAGGTCGACAGACACTCTGCACGGAGGGGCACCAGGCCCTGCAGGTACGTGGAGACCAGCGGGCGGGAGGTGGCGCCTGCCCCTCCTCTTCTGGGCAGGGCCCACCGAGGGCTGCTGCCCACACTCCAGGCAGCTCCCGGGTAGGATGTGAAGGTGTTTGGGAGCACTCGATGCCCTCCTGTGCTTCTGGGCCAGAATCCCTCTCAGGGCAGTTAGTGACACTCAACATGGTCACATGACACTCTTTTAAATTTTATTTTTTAGTCCTTTTTACTAACTTAGCTCCTGTTGTTATAAAAGAAGATGAATTGAGCCTGGATGTCTGCCCCTCACCAGCCATGTCAGTTGGAAACTCACTTCCCATCCCTAGTCCTCAGTTTCCCCACCTGCAACGGGAGGTTTAGGCTAAGCCCTGAGAGCTCCCCCAAAGCCTTCCAAACCCAAATTCTGTCCCAGGCCATCCCTCCTCCCGGCTCTATGACGACACTACACCTTCATACGCTCCCTGGGGGTGCACCCCACATTCGGGGCCAGGGCGAGAGCAGTTCCCAGGCGACACAGGACACACCGATGGGGAGTAACAGCAGCTGGGAGTGAGCAAAGGAGGGAGGATGTGTCGGCGGAGCACAGAGGACGTGCAGGGCGGTGACACTACTCTGGTGATCCTGTGATGGTGGACACAGGTCACCATTCATCTTTCGAAACCCACAGATGCACGGCACCAAGAGTGAACCTACTGTGAGCAGTGGGCCTCAGCTGATAACGACGTATCAACAAAGGCTCGTGGATCCTAGCAAATGGACCACACTAATGCAAGACCGGGAAACTTATTAGGAGAGGTGGGGAGGGGGCATATGGGAACCCTCTGTTCCTTCTGCTCAATTGTTCTGTAAACCTAAAACTGCTCTCAGTCTATTAATTTTTTTAAAAGGAGTAATGGCAAACGGCTTGAGATGGCCTCAATATCACCTGCCAACCAATCTCTTACCATGCCGAGCCTGGACCACCACCCCAGGTCGTGACTACAGGAGACAAAAGGGGCCTGTGATGTAGCAGAGGGCCTGCCTGGGGCTCCTCAGAGACACCCAGGGTCATTGGTCCCCTTGGGAACGGGAGTGTCCACAGCTCTGGGTCCTTCCAGAACACAGGATGCAGGCACACTCCATGCTGAGGCTCAGGGTCACGAGGCCGATGGGATCTGGTCCAAGGCTCAGCGTTCAGGGAGAGAAGACCACTGAGGCAAGGGACGCTCGGAGATTATCCGTCATGCCAGGGGCGGGCAGCAAGGGAGCCGGGGGAAGGGCCTGAGAACCCAGGTCCCCATCTCTCGGGCCCAGCCCCCTTGACCCCAGGCAGGGGCAGTGAGGACCATGTACCGAGGGCTCTTGCCTCCACACTCCAGGTAGGGGCCATGCACAACTGGAGTCATGAGGTGGCCTCAGAAGGTCTGGGAGTGAGGACATGTCACCAGGCCCTCTGGGCAGCTGGTTACTTGGGGAGACCAAGTAGGTGTGGAATAACTTGCGTTTCCTGGGAGGAAACTCCAGGCTGCAGACCACGGTATCGATGAATCTGAACAAGGGAATTTGCTAGGTTTTTCTGATTTTTGTTTTGTTGTTGCCAACAAACCCATTCTGTTCTGGGGGGGCTTGTTACATAAGGAGGAGAGGGAAGAAAATTGCTGAGATATGAGGCCACAGTCCCCAGAGGAGCAGAGACCTCTAGATCAGCTGCTGCTCCAGTGGGGAGTCAGGTTCAAAAAACGGGGTTATTTGTGGCTTTGTTTTTTCAAGGAAGAAAAAGAAAAAAAGCCACTTCTCCCACCCTAGGAATGCGGTTAAAAGCCGCCATACTAAGGACAGAGTTGAGACCTTCAGGTGAGCAGGTCCTGGTCCCTGTGGTGTCCTGGTCTCCCACCCCTCATGTGCTGGGGGGTGAGGGAGCCCCAGGCAGCCCCAGCCTCCCTGGGGCCAGGCCAGGCCACTGCCTACCTGGCTTAAGGATAGGACCAGGAAGAAATGTGGCCTCAGCATTTGCCATCTACTCCCTGCTAGAGTGGTTTGGGATCTTTATTTCTCTCTGAAAATGCACAGAAGGTTCTGGGTCAGGTCCTGTGGGATATTCCTAGAGCCAGAGGATCCCTTTGGACAATCCGTGCCCCTGGCATCTCTGGCCTTCCGTGTTAACTCTCGGCTCTCACCGGTGGATCCTGGGAGGCTTCCGGATCACACACCTGTGCCCCTGGTGCCTACGAGGTCCTGGGGACACCTTCCCCCACATTCACAGCACGGGGCGCCACATCCCAGGTCCTTGTGCCCACAGCGAGTGGCCTCTGATCTTCCCCATGGCCGAAGGGAGCTGACGTTTTCCAAAGGTCTGTTTTTAAACCAATCGTGGAGAAATCCACAAAGAAGGAAGGGAAACTCCACAGGCAGAGGGAAAACTGAAGCTGCCCAGGGGACATTCCCAGGGGCCCACTTTGTCCCCTCTTAGTCTGCACACTGCCCTATTTCCATAGTTCAAAGGGCACAACTAAAAGGTCACAGTAGGTCAGTTCTCCCTTGGCTGTCTGTGTGCCCAGCCTAGAGGAAAGAACAAACGTTGCGCGGGGACCTCGCCGGCTGAAACCTTCCGCGGTTGCTTGCTGCCTGCAGGAGAAGGTGCGCGCTCCTTGCTGGCATTCGGCGCAGCCCGGGACAGGCCCGGCCTTACCTCCTCCCCCTGCCGCGCTCTCCTGCCGCAGCCAAACCTACGCGCTGTCCCTGGAACAGCCTCAGTTCCTTTGTTCCTCTTCTACCACTGCTCCTCAAACTGGAGGCTTATGACTCACACAAGTGGAAGGTTATTATTAATATATACAAACGATTTTCAAGGTAACAGTCAGAGAGCCAGCATGCCTTCATAGTGATGGTTTGCAAATTAAAACACTTTGATTGGACCGGAATTTAAGGTGGTATTCATCATGCTGGGGTCCAAGGACATACTCTCAGCGTTGGCAAGGAGTTTCTCCCACGAAAGGGGAGAACACATGTCACACGACCTGAATCGCGCTGGCTATGCCGTTCTCGCCCCCCAGGACTTTATATCCTGCGCATCCTCCAAGAACTAGCTAGATTCCCACAAATCTACGCCGACTTTTCTGATGAGTCCAGTTGAAAGTGATCTCTTACTCCTCTGCATTTTCATACCTAAGAACTTAACATCACTCACTCACGCGTTGCCCATTTGCTGTTTGTATATAAATTTCACCTCCGCACAGATTGTAAGTACTCTGAGGGCACTGGCTGTGCTAGCCAACTTTCTTTTGGTAAGAAGCAAACATATAGGATTCAAAAGTCAAAACAAAATGATAAATAATTGAAGCATCATTCTTCCAGCCTTGGCCCAGCCGCATCCCCATAGGAACCACTTTAGTTGCGTGTGCAGTTAGGGCTTCTTTATGCAAATGCAAATATAAAGCATGTCCCCCTCTCTGACATGAAGGCTCCGGGTTATGTTCTATGTTCCGCTCTGCGCCCTGCTCATCACTTTACACACCTGCAAGAACTTTCAGTGTCAGCACGTAGGGATTTTTTCAGGTCTGTAGGGATTATTCTTTTGTCTGGAACACTCTAACCGATTCCTGTAGGTGACACAGGGTGTCTTCAATCCTTGGCCACTACAGATAATCAGCACTGCAATGAAAGCTTTGAACATACTTCATCCCTCTAGGGTAAGTTCCAGACGTGTGGTCACTGCTCACAGGCGATGCACTTAGGATTTCCGGCAGATATCCCCCGTGCCCTCCTCAGGGTTGGACCCTTTTGCCCTCCTAGCCATGATGTAGGACAGGGTGTGTTTCCCCACTGCCTCACCGACAGATTATATCGTGAAACTTCTGGACTTTTCCCTCATCAGTGAGAAATGGCTTCCGTGTAACCCAAACCGACATCGGTTTTATCCAGTCTGCGGTGTTCCACCACGGCAAGAGCCGGCACTCAAGGTACCTGTGCGAACACTGTTTCCCAAACTGAAATTAGGACATAGGTCATAACACCAAGTCAGGACAAACAGGTTCAGCTGTGGCTGTGGTTAATAAGATGGAATAGAACCAGTGTTCCAGAAGCTTGTTTTCTTGTGTGTGCGTATCCAGCCGGGCCACGATGGGAACGTGGCCACGTTCTTCACCACGGCCCACAGAGTTTGAAAGCCACTGGCGAAGGGGCTGAAGGCACGGTGTGCATATCGGTAGGTTGCTGTCGGGGTGGCCACCGGGAACGTCGTCCCTCCCTGCACATGTGCGCTCTCACAGAGGGGGTGAATCTGTTCTTCCGTCCTTGAGTTCGGGCTGTCAGGACCAAGAACAGAAGCACCACCTGACTTCCGAGGTTGGGTGACGAGGATCCCTGCGGCTGCCCCAGGATCTCTTGGACACTCTCCCTGCATGAAACCAGCTGCCTCGTTAAAAGTCTGACCCCCGCGAGACCACCATGCAGACAGGCCGCACGGAGAAAGAGCCGCACGGCCAGCTCAGGCGCCGGATGTGAGCGTGAAGGAGCCTTTAGAATGTGCCAGGCTCAGCCGCCACCTGACTTTTCAGACAGGTGGAACCTCCAGGGAGAACTGCTCGGCCGAACCAGGCAACCCCTAAATCCATGAGGGATGATTTCACATCATAGTTTTAAGTTTTGGGGTGGTTTGTTATTTAGCAATAGATGACCAGAATATTATGTAAGCTTGTGAAGCTACTTAATTTCTCTGTTTTCTAATCTAAAAAATGGGAATCACAGGCAGTCCTATCAAAAATGAGTTAACACATAGAAGTATATAAACGTGTAACTCCTATGAGTTAACAAATACTGAGATTACTATGATGCATGATAATCATTTGAAAAATGCCAGCTGTCACTTTAAAATACTTGACTGCTTTGGGAGCAAGATGCTATTATTATTGAGCGCAGAGGATAGACCACAGAATCCTGTTCAGAGCTTTGGTGGGAGGACAGAGGCAGTTTTCAGCAAAACCCTCCTGTCTGCCAAGATCCATCCCAGATATACAAGTGGAAAGGACAGTTCAGGGAGGCAGGATGAATGGACACGTCACATCCTTGGCGATGAAGTTAGGGGCGCAGAAAAGACCCCGTAGACTGAGAAAGCCTTTTGGGTGCTCTCCGGGTAAGCTCCTAAATGGCACACATGCTAACTTCCTCATTTATTACAACAACGAAGAATGGCAGAAGGTGATGTAGGTTGCTGATCTCTGGTCCAGGGTGGTGGATAACAAACAGCCACAGTGGAGGCTCTTGCAGGGTGCTCAGTCACCTGAGGAGTGAAAGGGGGGAAGTTGCACCTCCACGCCTGACTGCTTAGGCAAGCAGAACAGCAAGTCCCTGCTTTCAGCTGGAATTTTATCAACCCTGGTGACATTGATTATCTAACGCTGATCAGGGTGGCTGGTATCAGAAATGACTACTTGAAGAAATTATTAACGAATGCTTGTTAGACAATCTTTCAAACCTTAGGATGAATGGGAGGAAACAGGAGTCTTGGAGGGATTTAAAGATACGTCAGAGCTAAGTGAATAAGCTAGGGACTTCCTCACTTAAACGCCTGTGAAGTGTCCACGCTGTGCCGGAATACGGGATATACAAAGGTAAGACACAGACTCACCCACGAGAGCCTTAAGCTGGGGCGGGACTAGACTGCGAAGGGACACGGGGACCTTCTCTAGGTGATGGAATGTTCTGTATCATGATGTGGTGGTGCTTGCATGACTGTGTACATTTATTACAACCCATCCAACTGTATACTTAGAACAGGTTTATTGTATGCAAATTATACCTCAATAAAGCCAACCAGAAAGTGATCAGTCAACCACCACCATACCTGCAGGGTAGAAGAATAAGCGAGCTACAGAAAGGGGGAAAATGTCTGCATTATTAATCCTAGAATGTTGCATGTGCTTTTTCATGCAGGAGTGGAATTTTCAGGTAGCAGCTGTGCTCTGGGTGACAGTTACACTTTATTCTTTAGCAAAATTCCCCAGTTTCAATTAGCCTCTTGGTGCCAAAGCACTGTGGCTTGGTACACCAACAGATAGGGCCTGTAATCTGAAATGGCCAGTGTTGTACACCTTCCAGAATCCAGCTTAGAGGCACCGTGGCTAGAGATCTACGAAGAATGATTTGTTAGACACCAAGAGCCCAGGTTCTCCCAAAGGTAAATCCCCAGCAGTGTGAGATGCCACAAACCTACACAAGTGCTTACACTGCATATTCCTGGATCCCCTTTGTGGGTCAAGGCAGTATTTCAAAGGTGACCAGGAGAGAGAACTCACTAATCTGAACTCTTCTCTGAATTAGCAGGTTATCGGATTAGCTAATCTCAAAAGAAGACCCTGAAAGCCTAGGGGAGAGGAGAGATAATTTTAGATGGGGTGGAGATGACAGTCAGACAGAAAAAGTGCTTGGAGAAGGCCAGTTTGGGGAGTGCTGCAGTGGGGACCCTAGACTCAAGGGAAGGCCTGAAGAGTGGGGAAGGGGCAGAGGCCATGAGGCCCCACCCTCTCCCTATAAACCACCCCCTGTCCCTCCAGCCAAGGAAGAAGTATAGGGACCACTAAGCACCAAGAAGACAGTGCATGTTCAGATGTGACAACCACGGCTGGCTGAGCTCATGCTTGGCCACCCGGTATTCTCACTCACTGCATTCCAGACTCTGTCAAAGTGCAGCACTAAGTGATGCTCAGGTTTCCTGCATTGTCAAGCGCATTTGAAATTAATATTTGATAGTACTCTAGTGTTCTCACAGCATTCCAGGTAAGGCATAGCTGGATTAACCACAGCACCCAGGCATTTCGGATTATTGAAAAATACTCTAAGGACTTTTTTTGCAATTGCACGATGATTTTCTTATCTCTCTTCCTGAATGAAGGTGATTTTGGGGGAAACTGCTAGACTCAGTGACGAGTTGGACCTAGGACCTTGGACAAGAAGGTCTGTAATCTTCTCTGTAGATAACAGAGCAGGGAAAGGAGGCCCCTTTCCTGCAAAGCCGGTGCTTAGCACACGTAAAGGGCAGCTGAGAACCTGGGGTGCCAATTCGGCAGGCTGGGGTGGGACCCGGGAGTGTCCACTCTAACAGGGAGGGTCTGGCACAGGTGGCTGGTGAACTTGGAGTGGCTCTGGCCACCGGCTGAAGTCTTTCCTGCCCACTCAGGAGACGTGGGGGAAACGGTCCTCATAGACCATGGAGGGCTTTGAAAAGGAAGAGAAGAGGTGAACAGGAAAAAAAAAAACAGAGGCCTCAGAACACCCCTCCCTCTGAAGCCTCTCATCAGGGCTAAGCCTGGTGACCGTGGGACAGATGGCCGTGGGCCGGGGCCCTGGCTCCAGGCAGCGGGAGGAGCAACGGGCAGTCCTTAGGGGGCCTGGGTGAGGCCGAGGGCAGCTCCCTGAGGCTACCCTGAGGGACCAGGCAGAGTGTCCTCGGCCCCCTCGTGGGGCACCTGCGACCCTCACGTCGGGCCAGGCCTAGTGCAGCACGATGCTCCTCTGTGCCTCCCTGCAGTCGCTCCCCTGGAGCTCGCGTCTGAAGACCAACCGGCAAGCGTGTCTCAGGCTCTGGGATTTGAGCAGATGAGCATGGCGTGACTCAGAGGGAGTGGGTGGTGGCAGATGCCTGCGGCTGGCTGCGAGCCAGGCCTGGCAGGTTCTGGGTAAGTGACTGGGACTCAGCCTGACATTAAGGGCGAATTCCACCAGGGACTAGAGGGCTCCGGAATCCGAGCAAGTCTCCGTTCAAAACAGATGCATCCCTGGCCCAGCCTGGCCCCTTCCCACACGCCCCGCCCCCACCCCCAGCAGGGCGCACGGCCAGCAGCAGGGGCCGTGGAGAAACCCCAGGAGCGCGCTCTGTGGCAGGAACGGAACCGGCTTCATTCTGGCTTCATTCCAAGACCGCAGCTACCTGGCGCGTACCGGGGCGTCTACGCGGGCCGGGCTTATTGGTTCCTCTTACACACATCTTCTCAGCACAAGAAGGCTGCCTTCACATTGGTCTTCCTGGGCTCAAACGACACCATTCCTGCTCTCCAACGCAACCCCCCTCCAAAGATACACCCAGATCCTGCCAGCTCTGCCAGCTCACTCTGGACTCCGACGTAGGAGGCTGAGCCGCTGTCTGAGCCCCACGCTTCACTGGGGGCAAGTGCTGTTATCCAGAAAGTTCGCCTTTGTTTCCTGCCAAGCTGGGTAGAGAAGGCCTTAGGTACTAGAAAACCTCGGGGAATGGCAATTATAGGACATTTAGTCACTTACTTTTTTGGATAAGCAGAAATCACTCTTCTGATGCTTACTGGTGAAGATATTTCTAAAAACGGCTCTGCACATTTCCCTACTTTGATAAGAACGGGAGGGCAGGATTTAACCACCTGACGGCTACAGTGTTTATAAAGGGCCATAGCTGCTCCCTCAGACACCCAGAGCCAAGGCAGGGTCAGAGCCACAGCCATGGGTCCCAGGGCCAGGGTCACTCTCGTCCCAGAAGGAGACTTTCCTCCCCTAGACAGACAGCAAGAGCCCCACACCCGCTAAGGTTCATGGAAGATGTCGCTTAAGGACCCTGGTTAAGTGGAGTTTTGTGCACCATCCTTACACTAAGTGAGGATGACATTTTGTTGTTTCCTTCCCACCTCTTCTCAAATACAAGCCACCCCAGTGGACATCTCCAGATGGGCCCTAGGCCTTCCAGGGAAGTCTCGGAATTCCCCCAAATGCTCACACGTGTCAGCGGCAACTCTACTTTTGAATGTGATGTGGCCAACCTGGCAGATGAAGAGAACGTCTGTATTTAAGGTCGAAAGCATTAGCTGTTGGGTTATGAGAAAAAGAAAAGTCCCACGAAATTTTCTGAGGCTTGGTGCTTCTCCTTCTCACTCCTTAGCCCCCGATTCTGTGTCTAGTTCTCTCTCTAAGAAGCAGTGAAACCCCCTCCTGGGAGCACCCAAACTATAGGAGCCCTGGACCAAAAAGAAAAGGAAAGCAGGCTGGGGGAGAACAAGGCCCCCCAACTCCACAGCCCTCTGCTCAGCCCAGAGACTGCACCTTGGGCTGCTGGAGTCCCCACCAAGTTGCTGCCCCAGACGCGGCGGTGGGCAGTGCAGCAGTGTGGGTAGCGCCTGCAACGGGGTGGAGGTGGCTGGCCCTACTCCCACGGCCCGGCGGGTGTCTGCATCTTACTGGAATCTGTGCAGGTGACTAGCAAGCTGCAGCCCTTATTACCAGGCAGGTGGCAGACTCCCTAAAAAGCAGACATTAAACAATAAAATGCCACCATGTACCTCACTTGCAAAGTAAAACCAAACAAACACTTAAGTCTGGCTTTGCTTTTCCTCTGCTTTCTCCCTGCCCCTCAACCCTCCTGCTACAGCTCAGGGCGAGAGGTGCCAAGGGAACCCAGGGGGGAACTTACGATTCCGGGGAGATGCTATGAACCTGCCCCATGACCTCTAGGAGAACCACAATGGGATACGAGACGGCTGAGAGAGCAGACCTTGTCCCCGAGTGATGAGTGACGTGTGGGGTGGGGAGACAGGTGGGGCTTGACCACCGCCCAGCACAGGTGGGAAACAGGAGGTGGGGGGACTGGGGCAACAAGGGGATGACAGGGACCCTGCGGAACCCAAAGCCCTCCTGCCTTGGCTGTCTGATGAACAGTCAGTGACAAGACCCAGAGAATTCTATCAGAAAACTCAGTCAACTCAAGGTACTGCTTTGAAAGGTGTTCTGCTGGGCAAGCCAGGGCAGACCGCAACTGAACGCTCACCTGAAGACAGGGGCCGACTGTTTATTAAGCATCTATTATGTGCCGGGAACTGGCCCTTGGTCCTGTGAGGCAGGTATTGCTGTCTCCATTTTTAGAAGAAAAATCGGGCTCAGGATATGAAATAATTTGCTCACGGTACCTAGCTGGTGAACAACACGACACACTCTCCGGGTCCCCTGCCGGAGGCCTCTGGGGTTAAGAGGGAACATCGCTGAGTTCTTGGGCATCAGGTGCTTGTGGTTCAATTACATTTTCAACTGAACTCAAATTTTAGTAATTGAGGTTAGAGTTCTGCAGTCTCACATGAAACCGCTCCTAGTGCTCTAGGGCCTATGCCGTGCTCGTGGGAAGATGTTCCGTTCGGGCCGACCAAAGCTTCTCTGGAAAGCACGCAGAGCTGCGTGGTGGGCACAGCTCTCTAGCCCTGCTGTGGGGCGCTGAGGCTCTGGACAGCCTGCCCACCCTCGGGAGCCTAAGGAGGTGGGGGAGATGTTGAGCCTTGAACGGGCCACCTGCCTGTGGTCCTACCTGGGTTTCCTGCTGAGCCACCACTCCCACAATGAGAGCCGAGGTGCAAGTTTTCACCGCCAGACACTTGGCCACGTGGCCCACGCAGTGCAGTGGGAGGGACAATTTTGGAGGGGACAGAGGGCCTGAGTTTGGACTCCAGTTTGCCACTTACTGGCCGTGCAATCTCAGCGGATTATTGAAGTTCAGGAAGCCCCAATTTCCTTGTGTAAAAGAAAGAAAACTCCTGGGATTGTCATGAGAATTAACATCCACGAAAACACCAAGCCTGGTGCCTGGCGCCTAATGCAGTCAATACATATTTACTGAAATATGAAACAGACAGCTAAGAGCAGTCTAAGAGGTGACGTGGAGACAGTTCTTCTAAGAAATGAAGACCTTGGCTGACTACACAGGGAGTTATCAATTGGCTCGATCCGCAGGACTAACTGAACTTAACAAAAAGTATTGCATAAAACAAAAAGTGCAGGCATTCGTTCCCCTGCCGGCCGCGGGCTGTCTGCGCGACTGGTCTCCGTGGCATCTGGTGGGAGGAGTGACTTGAATACTTTTAAAGGAAGAAAAAGGTCTACAGTTTGACAGAGTGGTGAGCGGGTCAGATAAATCCACGAGGGGTTCCTTTACTAACAGCTGAGCAGAAGTGAGAGCCCCATATTAGCACCTGCATCTGCGGGACCCTCTGGCGACCCAGCCCTGTTAACTGAGGAGTCTGGACAAGCATCTCACTCTTCTTGGAAAGGCCAGTGACGGGTACACAGGACTCCAAAGTCCATCTCGCTAAAGTGTTGATTTTAACACCAGCCTGGTGACGGGACCTGAAGAGAAGCCAGACCTGGGACAGCAAATGGACAAAGCCCGTGACCAGGGGACAGTCCACCCAGCCCAGCCCACCAGCCTCCGTCCTCCCCAGGCTACTCCCTACTGAGAAGACCGGGTTGGGCCTCAGGACATCTGGCTTCTCCTCCCAGCTCAACCCCTCCGTCACTTTATGCAAGGGAAGAAGACTAAGTACCTTAAACACCCCAGGTTTTCAGTTTTATTCACTGAGTGATTTTAACCACTTAACCCTCAGTTTCCTCTTCTGTAGAAAGGAGTTCGCGCCTGTCTCAGTACCTAATGTTGGGCCAAAAAAACCAAAACCAAAACCAAACCAAAAAACCCCACCTTAGATTTATTTAGGCCTCGGATGTTTCCATGCAAGTTGGGGAAGCAGTTGAAGGTGAGAAGCCCCCAGACCTGGAGAGGCCGTCACAGCCCTCGGTCACCCCTCTCTGGTCACAGCTGCTTTCTGGGGTGTGTGCGCCCCAGGGCACTGGCTCATCCTTAGGAAGCTCCATGGGCTGAGAAACCCCTCATCAATCTCACATGACTCCATCCGCTCACACCTAACAGTGCCTGAAATTTTTCTCTACTCACCTGGGGCCTCTCCTGCACTCAGCAGGGAGCTCCTGTCCCCGTCCTGCTGTGTCCCCATGTCTCTCCCTGCCTTTCAGCGCCTGCCATCCACATGCGATTCCCTGCTAGCTCACGAGTCCTGAATTGTTTAATATCACCTTTCCTCTCCACCTGGATTGTAAATTCAGACACAGTCAAGCCTCATGCTTCCGTTGTAATTGCCCCAGGTCACTCGCAATCACCAGGACTCAGGGACCCTGAATCACAGCCGAACTTCTCTTCAGACATAACTAGTGCAGCCTCCGGCTTAGGGAAAGTGATTGTAAGGCAAAATAAAAAAAAGTAAAGAAAGAAAAAAAGTGAGCGGCTTGCTCAGTGCGCCACGCAGCGACGTCAGTGGAGGGTGAGGTGGGGAAGCCTGTGCTGTCCCGGAATCTAGCACTTTCCGGCCTGCAGCTCTACTTGTTGCTGCAGAGTCACTGGACAGTGGGGCTCCTGGTTCCCAGCCTCCCCTCCCGTCGCCCCGAGAGAACACTCGGTGCCCAGCCGCCGGCGAGGCCATCTCCCATCACCTCTCCCCGTCCCTCCTTTCTCCCCCTCCTCTCCCCATCCTGGTTCTCCCACGTACCCCCCACGAGTTACACAGCAACAAGTGAGCTTTGGAGAGCTCCACCCTGCGGCAGGAGGCCAGGACACTCTCCAGCGTGCATGTCGTCAAGAGAGTCCCAAGGACACTGTGGCCCACACTCAAAGGCCCCCGTGTCATCCCCAGTCTTTTCCTTTCAGGTCAAATGTAATAAATGATGACTCAGGAAAAGGAAAAAGGAAAGGCAGAGGATGACAGCTTCGCTAAGATTTCACTTCGGCGAGGGAACCATGAGCCAGGTAGGAGGGTGGAAGGAGGCCCCGCACCCGGCCCGGCGTGCGCGTGGCAGCCCCGCCAGGCCCCGCAGCCTGGAGCAGAGACAGCCCCGGCAGAGAACAGCGACGAACACGCCCACACACACGTACCACCTCCACTAGTTATTCTCCTTAAATCACAAGAAAAAGTTATGTAAGGAGAAAACATACAGCTCCGGCAGAGAGAAGGAACATTTTGTTCAGCCTTGGGGTATTTAATGCAATAAGAGCTCCTGCAGAACAAAGCGACACTCAGCATCAGTCTTGCACACGAGGACACAGGCAGGCAGAGGGGAAACACCACGCGCCCAGACGTACGTACGCTCGCCATGCGTCCAGAAAGCCAGCCCTGGAGGTCTGCTTACTCAGCCCCGAGGTTCCCGCAGCTCTCCTCTTCCCGGACGTAATAAGCAGCGCAGGGGCTGTAAGATGCTGGGTGACAGGATGTGAGTGACGCGGATGAACGGCACTTCCAGCTCTGACAAATGCTGCTGCCTCACTCCAAAGGTCCATCCAGAAAGGGTTTCCAGCCCCTTCAGCACAGGCGATTTCCAGGGCCCGGCTGCTCTCCGAGCTGCTGCCACTGCATGTCTGCAACAGATGGGCACCCGGGCTGGGTGTGTTTCCCGTCCCCAAAGCAGCGCAGCAAGCGGCTGGCAGACAGCATGAGCTGGCCTGAGACAGCGCAGGCGACAGTCTCGTTGGCTAGAGCCAGTCTGCTGCTCGAGATGCAGGCAGAGCCCGGGCAGACCCCCTCATTGACAGGACTGCAGCAAACTGTCATTCCCACCTGTGTCGGGCTGCTGGGGAGGAAACTCCCCACCACACAGCAAGCCAGCGGGAGGGAGGGCTGGGCTGCAGCTTTTAAAAAGACAGGCAGCAGGACGAAGGCAGGCAGGAGCAGGGGCTGGTGATCCAGCAGGTGATGGCTCTGAGCTCCAGGTCCTCTGGCCAGCACGGCAGAGGCTGGCACCTTCAGAGGAAAATAGCTTGTTGGTTTCGGAAACCTGGACTCCCTGGAGGTCCCTGTCCTTGGAGTACAAAGAATGCAGTTTTCCCTCTGGCAAGAATAATGGCTACGGCCTTCCCAAAGCAAGGCTGCACACCCCAGCCCCCAACTCCAGACAGCCGGCAAACTCCCAGAAGGTGACATGGCCTCTGCCTGTCCTCACCGTGTCTTGTATTTTTTATATTCTGATGCTTTGACCTCTGGAGCCTTGCTGACCCTTGAGGGACCACCCCTCCCAGGAGTGGCCAGTTCCTAGAGACTGTAAGCAGCTCACCTGTGGGCTCGCCTCCCATGTGTGAGCCACCTGACCGCACCTCACCCACCCCACCTCCTCTATGGGGCTTCTATACTATACCCAGGCCATCGCTGGTGACAGCCCAGAGCCCCCTGAAATTATTCACAGAAACCGCAACAAAGGCTCTTGCCCACATTCCCCCTCACTCCCCTGGCTCCTGATCCATTCTGGAGCTTTTTTACTTTTTTTTTTTTTTTGAGACAGGGTCTCAATCTGTCGCCCACACTGGAGAGCAGCGGTGCAATCACAACTCACTGCAACCTCGAACTCCTGGGCTCATGTGATCCTCCCACCTCGGCCTCCCTCCCAAGTAGCTAGGAATACAGGTGCATGCCACTAAGACTGGCTAATTTTTAAAAAAAATTAATTTGTAGAGACAGGGGTCTCCCTGTGTTGCCCAGGCTGGTCTTGAACTCCTGGTCTCAAGCAATCCTCCCATCTAGGCCTCCCAAAGAGCTGAGATTAAGGTGTTGGCTACTACGTCCAGCCCCAGGAACACTTAAAACAATGTTCTAAGGAGTGTTCAAGCTGCTTGGGAAGAAAATGAATCATCAGGAGAAAATGAGGGCCCCCATTTCAGATCCCTGCCATGTTCATGATTAAACAGAACTTGCTAATGCCTTGAACTGGCCAGCCATGGAGGAGCTGCTTCAAAAGAGAGTCCG
>NW_012153618.1:721009-820048 GCF_000956105.1 Propithecus coquereli | reverse complement strand
CCACCTGACCGCACCTCACCCACCCCACCTCCTCTATGGGGCTTCTATACTATACCCAGGCCATCGCTGGTGACAGCCCAGAGCCCCCTGAAGTTATTCACAGAAACCACAACAAAGGCTCTTGCCCACGTTCCCCCTCACTCCCCTGGCTCCTGATCCATTCTGGAGCTTTTTTACTTTTTTTTTTTTTGAGACAGGGTCTCAATCTGTTGCCCACACTGGAGAGCAGTGGTGCAATCACAACTCACTGTAACCTCGAACTCCTGGGCTCATGTGATCCTCCCACCTCAGCCTCCCTCCCAAGTAGCTAGGAATACAGGTGCATGCCACTAAGACTGGCTAATTTTTTAAAAAAATGTTTTTGTAGAGACAAGGGTCTCCCTGTGTTGCCCAGGCTGGTCTTGAACTCCTGGTCTCAAGCAATCCTCCCATCTAGGCCTCCCAAAGAGCTGAGTTTAAGGTGTGGGCTACTACGTCCAGCCCCAGGAACACTTAAAACAATGTTCTAAGGAGTGTTCAAGCTGCTTGGGAAGAAAATGAATCATCAGGAGAAAATGAGGGCCCCCATTTCAGATCCCTGCCATGTTCATGATTAAACAGAACTTGCTAATGCCTTGAACTGGCCAGCCATGGAGGAGCTGCTTCAAAAGAGAGTCCGTGATCTGTCACTGAAGGTATTCAAGAAGCGGAGGATTCTTCGAAGAGTCTACAATTCAAAGGCGATGATTTAGCGGGCAAATGTGTTGGTCAGGTAAGGTTGAGGGCAGTGCAAGGTAGGAAGAGATGGGCGTAGGCATGGCAAGCAGGAAGGCTTCACAGAGGTGACAGAGGGACATTGCGTGGCTGTCTGCCAAGGCTCAGGAACAAAAAGGCAACAGAATCAGAGCCTGGGACGTTGGGGGACTTCTAACGAGGCTGGAAGTGCGTGGCTTTTGTAAGGTTGTTTTCAGCCTGGGAGGGTAACAGGCAGTCACTGCCCACCCAGCAGTCCGTTCCGAGAGCAGAGCAAAGCGGTGCGGGGTGCAGCAGCCCGCTCTCTCTAGAAACTGACAGTCCCGGGGCCAGCCGCCCAGCAGCGGGTTACCTGGGACAGTCACTTTAAGCTGGAACTCTGTTTTCTTGTCTGTAGAATGAACCATTTGTTACATGATGTACCTCAAGGTCCTTTTCAGGCCTGAGCACTAATATTCTGTGACGACAACGAGGGTCCACGTCAGAGCTCAGTCATTTCTCTGAACCTCGGTGGAAACATTTGCTGCGTACATCTCCCAGGGCTGCTGTTGGGATAATGCATGAACAGGCATTTGGACAAAAACAAGCGTCAGCTTGGCATGTTCGGGATGATTCTGGAACCAGAGGGCAGTGCTGCCATAAACCCGAGGGGTAGCAAAAAGCTGGCACTGTTAGCGATGAGCGTGGGGCGACCTCCTGCAGCCAGCCCCCCGGGCACCGATGCGAGTGGTCGACCAGAGATCTCGCCAACCTCAATATTTTCTGCTGCTGGTTCTGGAACTATCCACACTGAGTGAGCTGGGCTTGTTTTATTTTCTGTGTGCTTTATTCCAAAGCATACAAACAAGCCCGAGGATAAAAAGCCTAATTAGCTTTGCTTGGAAAAGCTGGAAATGTCAGAGAAATGGGAGCCACCGTCCAAAGGATTCAAAGGTTTGCTGCACTCAGAGACAAGCGCCTGAGAGTGATTTACAGGGTGCGATGACTCTGCAGTTCTGATGGGAGGTGATTCCATGTCTGAGGGACCCAGCATCATTCATTAGAGATTACGGAAAATAAATAGCTCTGCTCCTGCCTGAAAGCTGCCAACCGCAAGTATGGTGACTATCTTCATCTCACTCTCGCTTCCAAACCCTCCCTGCACTCCTAGAAGCGAGTGGGTGGTTCCTGCTTGCCCGCCAGGCTCTCGCTCTCCTGCCCACTCTCCTCAGCTGTCTGGAAGGACAGAGCCCAGCAGATCGCACAGACGCAGTAAAGCCTGAAGACCACCGCTGGTGCCGTGGGCTCGTCTCGGAACAAAAAGCAGAAAGGATATTCCTTCCTGAGGCACGACCCCTCTGACTCACCCCTCTCCGTGATGCATCTTCCTAAACACTGTTCTCCAAGCATGACTCTTAGCACCCTCACCAGACCAAAAGAAAACCGAACCAAGCCAGAACGCCTTCAATAGCTTCACACTACCCACAGCACAAACCCCCAGCCCACGGTTGCCCTTCCAAGCTCTCGGGCTTGCTCAGAGCTGTCGGCCAGTCCACGTGGCCCGCAGCACCCGTGGGGCACCCCGCTGACTCCGAGGTCCGCATCACTCGAAGGTCCCCCTGCCCCATAGCCTTTCCCTGGCATCTGTAGGTTATTACCCAGCCCCTCCCCTAGAACTGATTTTTTACTGCATTTTTAGTACCGAGCATTTTACATATGCTACCTCAACCTGCACAAAACACGGTCTATTTTATCAATAAGAAAATCAAAGCTCAGAGAAGCTGAGTCACCAAGGTTACGGAACAGGTAAGTCTCGAATCCAGGATTTGATCACCGCTGCGTTCCCCCGCAAAGCCTGGCTCTGTCCCACTCTGTTCCAACAGGCCCACCACCCCCCTTAATTATTTAATTTTGCTCTTTCGTATCGTCTAGTTTTCCTGTGGACCACACTTGATTATTACTTGTATAATTAAAAATAAGAGGAATACGCTCATGCACTCTATGGTGGTAATTCCCCGTTTAGGGCCCATCCCAAAGAACATCTGAAATAAACAAAGATAGTCAGTCTCTGCAGCAATAGGGAAGGATTGGATACCACCTGAGTGTGCAAAACACGTGATACTGTCAAGCGTGTTCTCATAGAGTCCTTCGTTTGGGTTTTTTTGAATTCCCTTACCAATTCAAACGGGTGTTTTCATTTCCAATTGGCTTGTTAACCCCACCGGGAAATTTTCAACCATGCACAGGATTGCCTGGGCTGGGTAAGTGGCCCAGAAGACTAGAAGCACATGAGCACACGTGTGTGAAAAGTGTGCCTTCTGGTCCCCACCCCTGGATTACAGACGTGCATTAGGCTTCTCAGCAAACTGGGAATCTAGCACAAATCCCTGCCAAATCCCATGTCATCTTCAGCCATGAACCTAAAAGTCAAACGCTGCATGCCAACCTCATGCTCCCATGAGGAGGCACTGCTGCACGGGACAGCGTGGCCACAGCCCCAGGAGCAACTCAACCCCAGAACCCCCCACCCCCGGGTCCAGAGCCCGCCATGGCACAAGGCCGCATGGGCAGCTTGCAGAGGTGTGTCTGCACGAGGGCCAACGGTGCTGCCCTCAGTAGAGAGACGCTGCCCATTAAAGCCTTTATTCATTGCTTTCTAGGTGCCTGCTCTGTCCCTGCCTCACAGTCAGCTGTCCTGGGGCTGCAAGACCTGTGCGCCGGAGAGCGGGAGGCCAGGGCAGCAGAGCTGGGAGGCCCTGAAACAAGAAGGGCTCCCCTGGGCTCAGGGCCTGGCTTCTGGCTTGACTGGCCACATCAGCATTTCACTCAGGACCTGGGCGGCCGGGGAGGGCGACCCTTTGGGAATAGCATCTGAGATACACTGGAATGTGGACAGGGTGGCATGTTACGTGGCGGCCCATTTCTACAATAGCTTCAGGCTGGTGTCCCTGCACCCATGAACTCTCTGTGGTATGCTGGGGTACTGGTCGCTTCTGAAATACCCCGACTGGAGACCAACATGCCAAAGAGAGCGGCTCTGCACCGTGAACATCCTTGCTGAAATCCACAGCAGAGGGCTTATTCATCAGCTCAGGAGAAGTTAGAAATACTTTTCACTGGTGAAATGAAAGATGTGCGAGGTAAGTGTTGACTCAGGAGGATGGTACAGGCTGCAGCCCCTGTGAACAAGCAGATAGAGAATCTGGCCAGCCGGGCAGCCTACCCGCTACAGCCCTGGAGGCCCAGATGCCATTGGTCCTGCATCCTCCCCCTCAGGGGACCCAGCCTCTGAGCTCTGCTGTTACGTTGACCAGTCCCATCCTAGGAATACTTTTGGGTCCTGCTCAGAATGAATCTGCTGGAGGACAGCAGCGAGACGTCCTCTGAGCTACAAGAACAGGTTGGAACTGCCACCTAAAACTGTCCCCGGGGATTTGGCAAACTTTGGTGGAAGATTTCCTTTCATTATAGCAGACCACCCAATCCCAAGGCTATCAGGGGGACATACAGCCTCCTCCACCTCCAGTTGCTGGAGACTGGCAATATTTGCCAAAGTAACCAGACTCTTGCAGAACGGCTGAGCTGAGCTTAGACCAGCTGAAAACTATTTGCCACCCAGACGCTCCTGGACACCTGCATTCGGGTAGAACTAGCAGTTCTGCACTGCAAAGACATTTGGAATCATTAAGAGCTTATGCCCTGCTTTTAAGGGAGAAGAAACAAAAACCACCTCAAATTTCCCAAAGGGTAACAGTTTTTCCATCTTTCAAAGCCAAATTCTGACTACCTGAAGGTCTCACGAGACTTGGGCTACTGCCTGGAGCCTCACGGGTGGACGTCGCTCCAGCCACAGGCTCCCCTGGGCCTCAGTGCGGGCGAGGGCCCCGGATCCCTCCGTCCAAAGAAGCCCGCGTGCCCTGCATGTACATGTGGGTACTTCTGCGGCTGATCTGCATTGGGAGCATGTCACCTGCTGAATCAGGGACCCGATCAAATAAGCCAACAGGTCCATAAACTCTAAATCACACATGACCAATTGGGACGTGTCCTGCCCAAGCTCACGCAGCTGGGTGCTGAGTCCCAGGTGCCCCAATCTTCACCCCATGCGTCTCACAAGGAAGAGAGTGGCCCATCTACTGGGGAACTGGCCACGATTTTTCACATGGCCCCACAGTGACTTCTCTGACTCCAGTGTGAGCAAGCCCGACGTGTGCACACTGCAGGAGCAGAAGTGCGAGGAGGAAGGACTTGCTGTCACACTGGCAGCTGGGACTCTCTGAAACAAGAAGCTGCACACCAAAGGAGCAGTGATGGGTTTAGGGTAAATAGGACACACTCGAGTACTGTCAAAGCCACGTGTCTGACCCCACCCCAGCGCCACCCCCATCACAATGACTCTCCCGCACCCACTGCCATGGGGTCCCTCGGCTTCTAGCATTTGAATGTTGAGGGCCCAGCTCCTGTGGCTCCTGGAAGGCACATGGCGCACGCCAGTGCATCGGCCGATGGAAGGGAGAGGTCCCCAGACCAGAGGAGCAGGAGCGGGTGGGGTCCGGGGCCAGCCACTTCTCTTCGATAGAAACAGCTTGGCATGTGGGAAGCCCCCATTTCTCTTTCATTTTTTAGTTAAACAAAACCAAACGAAACCCCTAACACGAATGCCCACTTGGTCTTCAGGTGCCTCCTCTCCTGGTCAACAAGTATTTCCAGAACCCCTACCATGTGCAGCCTCGGCTGGGTTGCTGGACACAAATAGAAGAGAGAGACGCCAACCTCGTGGACCTCAGTCCTGGCCAGGAGAAAGTTGTGGAGACAAGGAATAAGCAGGCTGAGTCAATGCAGCACCGTATGTGGTATGCACAGCAGCTGCCATAGAAGTTTCCAGAAGGAAGTGGCTGCTTCGGAAGAAAGTCATAAAAAAGAGCTCCACGAATGGAGTAAGACTAGGCTGAATTAGGTAAAACCAGAGGCGCTGGAGGGTCCTCACGTTTCACAAGGTCCCAGTGCGTCCTCCCTGCTTCGTCCCACAACACACCGCCAAGGTTCTCTGTGGAAGGCCCTGGAAGGCTCGCGCCAACTCTACTTTCCTCTTACACTGGGAGGCAGGACTGGCCCAGGCTTGGCTCATCTGGAGCAGAAGGCTGACGGCCCACGCGCAAGCCTGGCTGGTCTCAGGCAGGTGCTCCGGTTCCGAACATCTGTGACCCAAAACGGCCCAGACGAGCACTGAACAGGAGACCGCGGCTGCCGGCTGGTGGAGGCCAAGCTGCTGCTCCACACGCACAAGGCTCCCCCGTCTAATCGAAATCAAACACCAGCCACGCTGGGACATGAAATCATTTTTTCCTGGATTGCCCTCGATAACAATGCCCCTAAGCATGTCCTCGCACTGACAAATTGGATTCCTCCTCCTGAGCATGCTGTGAAGGATAAAAGTGTTTTCACTCGTCTTTTTAAACTGATGCTACTTTTTTACAGGTTCCATTCCAGTTTTTCCATTTGCTGGCACTGTGACTTCGGGTGAGTCCCTTAACCTCTCTATGCCTCAGTTTCCTCATCTATAAAATGGATTAGTGATCATTACACCTACCCCACAGGGTTACTGTGAGGATTAAATCATTATGTGTGTATGTATATGTGTATGTATATACATGCATGAACACACACATACATACACGCATGCACACATGTGCACATCTGTATTCTTTTCTGAGTTGTGCGGAGGTCAACACGGCCTGGGAGCTGATGGGAACCAACAGCCCGGGAGGTAACACAGCCCTTCCCTGAGATGTGTGACTCGGGTGTTAGGGAACCCCTGTGGGGATCTCACCTATGACAACTGCCACCTGACAGAGTCACAGAGACTCTGAACCTTAACGTAAAGTAGGAACTGGCGGAAAGTGAATGATAGAAAGCTCTGGAAACAGACACCTGTAGTCATCTCTGGGTGGGATGATGTTCTGGCTGAGACCAGGGCTGGAGTAAAACTGATGACACTCCGGAAGCCTCTAGCCCAGGTGGCTTCAGAGGGGCAGTGGGTCAGGGAGAAGGGCTGCATGACTTTGCTGTCACCTCGGTCTGCTTCAGCCAACCATCTGACTGCCACTGACCGAGCACCGACTTTTCAAAGGCGCCTTTGGAGTAAAAAGGAGCAAAAGACAGGCCCGACCTGAGCCTTTGAGCCAACCACGGGAGCAAGGCTCAGAACACTCCCGGGGCCCTCAGGCTGGGCTGAGCGGAGGTCGGACTGAGGCAGGCGGGATTGGGAAAGGCCGAGCGCCCAGGGTCAGGGGCAAGCCGGGAGGGAGAGCGAGCAGACCACGCTGCCTGTGCCTGGCCCTGGGGGGCTGGCAGCGCACGGCTGGGGTCCAGGCGGCAGACCCATGCGGACACCCTGGGTCAGACTCCCTCCTCAGTGGCTGTTGGGGGTGGGTGGCACAATAAATCCACAACAGAAAATGTTCAGCCCTGATTTAAAAAATAAAATAAAACAAAAAAAACCCTCCAGCAATTTATCAGCCTGGGGAAGCTGCGTGGTCACCAAGCCTGGCGGTTATCACCTTGAACATATCAGTCTCAGAATTCCTCCCAGCAGCCGGCATCAGCTCCCACCCGCCCCCTCCCCGCCCTCCCCACGCCCACAGTGGAGGAGACGCAAGCTCAGCGGCAGAACCTGCTGGGGGCCCTGGCGTGGCCCAGCGGCCCCTCCACGGACTCCTCCCCACAGGCGGCCAGGCGTGGCCTCTCTCGGCAGCTGCCTGGGGACATTCTCAGTGAAGCTCAGGAAGAACAGGAAAAACGTGTATCCAGTTTTGTTGGCTTACAAAAATTTCACATTGACAATCTTCTCTGAAAATTGAATAAACACTAAAACTTTTAAAACATTTTAACAATTTTATTTTATATTTTCCTTTTTATTTTTTGTAGAGATGCGGTCTCAATATGTTGCCCAGGCTGGTCTCCAACTCCTGGCCTCCAGCAATCCTCCCAAAACGCTGGGATTACAGGCTTGAGCCACTGCACGCGTCCCATTTTAACAGTTTTCAAAGAGGTCTCCCAGAAAATATTATGCTCTTCCCTGCCGTTATGGGTTTGACTGCGTGCCCCTAAGAACGACATGCTGGGGTCCTCACCCCCAGAACCTCAGAATGTGACCTTATTTGGAAATAGGGGCTGTTGAATTTGGCTCCAATCATGAGCACTCACGTGTGCCAGGCACCGTGGGGGGTGCAGACCCCTGTGCCAAGTAGGTCTGGGGGCAAGAAAGTGGAACCAAAGGGCAAGGAACCTCCCTCTGCCTAGCCAGACTATCGGCGTCTCATCTCCTATGGAAACTTCTTGACTCCACAACTTCAGGGGCTGGGGAGGTGCATGGGAAGAGACGACACCCTGGGTTGTTTCCAGAGCCCAGGGATAAGGGGTCCAGAGTCCTTCCCAGCGGGGGCAGCTGGAAGGAGGTCAGGTCCACCCCTGGCTAAATCATTCGTCTAATAACTCTTAACCTGCAGGGAGTATCAGAATCTCTGGGGCACTTTTTCAAAAAATAGATCCCCCTTGAGAACTGCTGAATCAAAATTTCTGGGGCGGAGAACTGGGTGACTGAAATATTCCCCGATTAAGAACCACTGGTGTTGCCCAACCAGCTCCCTGCAAAGGCGGGGAAAGGAGGAGAGAGAAAATGGCACGGTCACGGCCCGGTTGTTCCTGGCATCGTTGATAGAGTCAAAGTCGAAGGTGCCCATGAGAAGGGAAAAAAGTCAGAAATCTGCGCTCTCCCTTTAAGAAGGGATCAGCTTTTAATTGAAAGCAAATTGAGAAGCAATCACCTGGACTTGGGTTATTCAAGGGCAGGCAGTCAATTGCCCGTGGTCCGGAACATTTGCAATATTCTATGATTTAGAAAGCTTCTTAGCTGGAAGCTCCGTAACTGGCTCGGATCAAAGATCCCAGTTTGGGCCACATTTTGCTCTACTTTGCTCTTCCCTCTTCCTGCCATTCTGCCTGTTTCCTGACATCCGGATCCTAGGAGCTGCACGTGTGATCGGACTGTGCCGCTCCTGTTGCGGCCGGGAAATAGACTGCAGATAACTGCAGGAAGCCGTGAGACCTGACGAGGCGTAGATACAGGTGCTCTAAATTGTAATGAGACTGTGACGCAACCTGGTGGCCTCGGTGTGGAGCCGCTCCCGCTGGGGGGATCACGCCACCCCATCATGCTGGGCCACGCGGCTGGCCGTCCCCAGGCCTGCCGTGCGCCACTTCCCGGTGGGAGCTTTAAGAGCTGTGCTGTGTCTGACGTTTTTCTCTTGCCCCGCTCCCAGCACGGACCCAGTTAGGGACCATTCCTTCCGCTTTGGGTTCCCAAAATAAATAGGACGTGGAGCAGAGCTGCAGCTGCCCGAGTGGACAGACAGCACGAGAGAGAATTGCACTTCTGTCCCTGCTCGCCACTGAGAATCTGGGGTCAACCGTTACTCTGGTGTGACTCAGCCAAGACTTGCTCGATATCTTTCTCCCTCCTCCATTTCTCTTTCTTCTGACTCCCTCCTTTCCCTTATCCTAAATAAACTTGTACAACTCGGAGTGCTTTAGGAAGTTGTCCACACCGCTTACTCACCCAGGTAATGAATCCAGTTTGAACTGAAGGGGCCTCTGAGTGCGAGTCCCAAACCCAAATACAGCACGATGCTCTGTTTTTCTTCATCAAATTCATTCTATATTATTCTCTGATTATTAACACATTGAGTGTATCCTCAACGATACCTTAAAATAATGTGATGATGGCAGTCTTTTTATGAACACTCATAACCCTGGCGGAGAACCAGACCCACCCACCTGTGCTTGCTCCTGTAGGATTTAATCCTACAAACATGTGCTGGACAAACCCTGTGCCCCAGGCACGTTGGGCAACAGAGCACAGAGATGAAGGACAAAGTGTTTGCCCTTGAAGTAATTCCTAGTTGGTGGGAAGGATACACTGCAAGTATGTTTTTGTCTAAAAGGCCAAAACCTTTGTCTCAGAACAGGAGCGCCTGCCCTGTGGCTCTGCGGCGGCCCTCCCCTCGGGCCCGTCTCCTCCCACCTCCCCGCCCTCTGCGCTGGGCGTCTGCTTTCCTCAGAGCAAATGCACCAGGTGAAAGTGTACCCAGCATTATAGACACTGACGCCTCAACTCCATGTCACCCATAACTGGGACAAGCTTCCTGTCCCATCCTGAGACTCCTTCATTCTCTCTCCTGGTCCCAACTGCCTCCAAACAAAAGTCAGTAGGCGAGGAACGGGTAGGTCCTTGGCCAGCTGTCGGGGTGACCAACCAGGCTCGGTTTGCCCAGGACTGTCCCACATCCTGAGAAACCCCTCCACCTCACAGAACTTGGGCAGCTGTCAACGTCATAGGTCGAGAACGCTTCCCTCCAGGAGGGGACACAGCCGTGCACCTGCCACCACCCTGCCCTCCCCGCCCACCACTGACGCCCTCCTCTGTGCTCCGGACTTGCCGTTCCACTCATTTTACCTGAGACCTCTTTCCATCTTCCAGCTCTTTGGTAAGGAGGAAATTCCCACCCACCTTTCCCTTCCTCTCTCTTGGTTTTATTTATGAGTCAGAAATTTACCCTAATCATCGAATAAGAAAAGAGCTAGAGATTTGTGTGTTTATCAAGAAAAAGTTAATTACTATGAGTGAAAATAAAGTTTCACAATGAAATTAAACATAAAAATCAAGGTTGACACACCCCCAATATATGGAGAATATCTAGAAGGCCCCTTTAGATTTCCATAACATGTTCCATTTATCTCTTTTCCCTCCTCTAATCAAACCTGCTTTTCATAAAATACCACTTTTGAGATAACACCATTGCAATTCTATTTTCTCTCCTGCTTCTTAATAACTGTAATCATTTATTCATTCCCCCAACAGAACGTTTTCCTGTACTGCACGTATACGCCACAGCAGAGACTGCGGTCAGGCGAGGCCACGTTTAAACAGAGCCACCTTCGTTGCCCGTCAGCCAGCGGAAATCAGGTTCAGAGAAAACTCAGAAGGAAGGCTGACACCAGAGAAACAGGTCACAGCTGGGCAGCAGAGAGCACTAAAGCCAAACCCCTGTGCTCAACCCCAGACGTACACTGAGATCACCTGGAGAGTTTAAAAAACATCCACCACCGCAGTGCCAGGTCTCAGAGTTCCTAATTTAATTGATTTGGGGTGCGGGGGGGGGGGCTGGGATTTTAAATGCTCCTCAGGTGATTCTAATGTGCAGCCACAGTAGAGAACCACTGAGGTAGGTGGACCAAGAAACAAGGAAAACACAGTGGGTTGTAGGATGCTCATTTCGCATAAAGAGAAAATACAGCTGGGAGGAAGCACAGCTTTTCCAAACGCATGTTGCAAAAGGCATTTCCCGAGATGGGCTTAGGTAAAAACAAACACACAAACTTGGCCTTTTTGGCTTCCCTTGGCAGGGTTTCCGTTGCGGCCCAGGCCGTTGGTTTTGGGCGGCCCCGGGGGGGCTTTCGGGCTTCGCCCTTGTTGCGGTTTTCGCGGGGATTGTGACTGTGGCTGCCCTGGGTTCCAGCCTCGCGGCAGGTGCCGCGGACTCTCCCTTCTCGTCCAGTCCAGAAAAACGCCAGGGTTAACGACCCAGATGGACCGAGCCTGGGGCCCAATCTCATCTGGGAACACAGATGGAATCCCAAGTGTGTCCAAGTGCACCGGGGACCCCATTCACTCCACAAGCACCCCACAAGTGCACTCGACAGGACGCAATGGACACCTGCTATCCAGGGGGAGCCCCAACCTGTGCAACCCCTTGTCCGTGGTCTGCGAGCTTTTGTGAGGAAGATCTACATCTCCTTCCCACAGAGCCCTGAGAGAGGTCGCTGGGCTCACAGTGGCAGTTTGGGAGTCGTGAGAGAGTATTGGGTTGGATATCAAATCCTGGCCCAACAAGGGTGGGGGCAGGGCTCTCCTTGAAAGTGGGGTCTACATTTTATTCACATTTGCACAGTTCCTGATAAAGAGTAGATGCTCAGCAAGTATTTGTTGAAAAAGAGAATGAACAGTTTAATGCATTGGGAAAAAAAAAAAAAAAAAAGAATGACCCTAAAAGCCATCCCACAGAGGTGACGCTGCTATAAAGTCTGGCAAAGCAAACTTGGGAGAGAAAGGAGGGAATTTCCACAGCCTTGGAAACCTACAAGCTGACCATGGCCTTCCCTCATCTCTTCTTCCCTGCTTTTAAGGGCCTTTGTCTCTCCAAGATACCAGGATCAGACGGCCAGTACCTGCGTTCACTTGACGTGTTAGGAGGATTCTTGGAGAGGAAACCGAAAGCACAGGCAACAAAAGAAATAGTAGAAACATTTGACTTCATCAAAATCGACACTTTTTGCTTCAAAGGACACCACTAAGAATACAAAAATACATATGCACGTGCTATTCATTGCAGCATTATTTATAATTGTGAAATATTAGGAACAACCTAAACGTCCATGCACAAGAGGTGGCTGAATAGACATGGTACATCCATACGCTGGAGTCTGTGTGGCTGCGGGAAAGAACCAAAAGCATCCCATGGACTGATTTCCAAGATCTACTGTTACGTGAAAAAGCAAAAGGCAGAGTGTCTATAATCTAGAGTATGCGACCCCTCAGGTAAGAAAGAAGGGGATACAAGGAAACACGCATGTATCTGCTCACGTGTGAACAACAAATACAGGAAACATAACCCAGAAACTAAAGAGATTGGCTCGCTACAGACTTGAGTGGAAGGGGCGGGAAGGGGAGAAAGGCAACAGGGAGCAGGGATGGAGAGGCAGAGATGCCTTTCTGAGTCTGCCTTTTTTTTTTTTTTTCATTTTTTGAGACAGGGTCTCGCTCTGTTACTCCGGTTGGAGTGCAGTGGTGTGATCATAGCACACTGCAGCCTCAAACTCCTGGGCTCAAGCGATCCTCCTGTCTCAGCCTCCCAAGCAGCTGGGACTACAGGCACCACCACCATGCCCAGCTAGTATTTTCTATTTTTGGTAGAGGCAGGGTCTCACTCAGGCTGGTCTCAAACTCCTGACCTCAAGTGACCCTTCCACCTCGGCCTTCCAGAGTGCTGGGATTATAGGCATGAGCCACCATGCCCTCCCTGCGTCTGCCTTTCTGTGCAGCTTTCACTCTCAGATGCATGGTTATGTTTTATATCCCCGCTGGCCCCATGTAAATGATTAAAATCAACCAGGACGTGGGGAGGAACCCAAAGTGGAATACAAATAGCAACTGATGAACCCAACTGTATTACAAATGAGTGACGTAACCACATGGGAGGGGAAATACACACACTCTTGTCCCCTTTTATACGGCATAGGAGCAATGACACCCCAGTAACAATGAGCACCCCTGTCCCCAGATCTTGGCTCCTAAGCACCATTCTCCATTACAGGAACCAGGGCTCCTTGGAGAAGTGGTTGATTCAAGGGCTGGGGCAGGAGAACACGAGAGGAGCATGGGACATCTTCAGGGCCAGAAAATAGGGAAGTGTTTGAAAAACAGATGAAGGAATGTCAAAAGGGACATAGACGCTAATCTGAAGGATCTCCCAATAGCCAAGGCTGAAATAATTTGGGCAAAAAAAGATAATTTTTTATTATAACCCCTAGAATGAAAAAATTTCCATGAGTTGATTGTGATATAAATATATATTGAATTCATAAATCAATCGGAGAAAAGAAACAACCTTTCCTTACAGAAGAATTCTAATCAATAACTGTGGAAGGAATGGGGGAAGTACAAAAAGCACCGTAAGTCAGGCACCACAGTCCTAACTGCTGCGGACGAGACCCACTGACGACAGAGTGAGGAGGCAGGAGTTTAAGGAGAGACGGGTGTCGGCACTGTCTCAGAGTCTCTCCCCTGAGATCTCTCTTAGTTACCAGGGGGAAAACGGTCACTCAACAGTGGACCAGCCCGTAACCGAGGCCCCTCCACCAGCTGCTGGCTGCTAAAAGCTTACCAGTAAACGGGCTGGGGTCTGGCCTGTGAGTGGGTTTGTTATTTATTTCATTAGTTAAGTGGCAGAACGAGGCGTTCTTTCCCCAGAAAGCTTCTCCCCAGCCAGACTTCTCCCAGGCCAGCCCGTTACCCCCAGCACCCCATGAGAAGCCGCGCTGCCCTCAGCCCCTCTGTGGGTGTTGGGTGTGGGGAGTTCTCGCCCTGCTGACCTGCCATCCCAGTGCCCTGAGCCTGGGCCAGCAGACCTGCCGCTGTGGACACTTGTCACCTGCAGCTGCTCTCTGACCTGCCATCCAGAGTGCGCGTTCCGTGGAGGATGGAGCCGGAGCCCTCTGCATTTCTGATTTAGCTCCGGGTGTGCGCTCTGGCCTCCTGACTCTGGGTCCTTTGATGTGGGGCATCCTCCATGTCACCTGAGTTTGTGAGGGTCCTCCAGAGCCCTGGGAAAGAGCCGCTCCCATCCCAGGAGGACGCGGGGGCTGGGAACGGCTCTTGCGGAGCGAATCCAGGCCTGACCTCAGGGAGCAGCTCCCTGGTGTGGATTCGGGGAAGGGGAATTTCCTCATGCCTGTAGTTCGGAGACTTAATCTCTTTAGGGCTCTGTTTTTAAATCTGATAAAATGCAAAATTCTCTGAGAGAAAGTGCAAGAATGCTTTTCATAAAGATGATTTTGTGGCTGGGAAGATGGAGACCTTTCCCCAACTCCAAGCCCCTGAAAATGAAGAATAACCTGGGTGCTCAGTGTCTGTTCACAAAGATGCTTTGGGGTGTGACCCAGGACGGTGGGGAGGGAACAATGCTCTCAGCGTACTAACACCAGAGTATCTGTTCACAGAGAACTGTACCGATGCTACAGGAACAGGAGACAGCAGAATTTCTGAGAACATCAGATGGTTAGGGCTGAGGGAAGCGGGGGGTGGCGGGATGTCACCTTTGGGTGGGGAGGTGCACTTGATGGGACACACAAGGCAGGAACCAGCCTCAGCCAGGAGCCCCTTCCCCCTCCCTGCACCCCCACCCTGCCCGGGCCCCAGATGCGGAGACTCCGGTGCGCAGAGAGGAAGGGCCTGGCGATCAATTCCAGGTGCCTGGGGTTTGATCTTCCCCTGTGGGGGCTCAGCCTGGGAGCTGGGGGTGGGGGGCTGGGACACTAGGAGGGCTAAGGACAAAGGAATGGACAAAGCCAGAGAAGGGCCAGTCCAGAGAAGTCTGTGCGAGTGGTGGTCCCGGAGTCCACCGGGAATAGAAAGTGGGACAAGACCCCTGACCCAGTAGGAAACCCAAACCGATTCAGCAAAGAGGATGCTTCAGCCAGCCCAGCTTCCCTGTCTCCAGGTTGGTGCTGGCCGGGCCTCTGGGCCACCATGGAGCATCCTCCGAGAAGCGAAGGAGGGGAAAGGCCCTGCAGGGGCCGGTCAGTGGGCGACCTGCCGGCCACAGGTATTTTCCCGGCACCTTGAGATGGGGGAGGAAGGAGGGGACAGGGCGGGGAGGAGAAAAGTAGGCAGGATTGTCTGAAGGGGCAGTGGCCCAGTGGACGGGTTTCCTGGCGAGACCCAGGTGGGGACACCCCAGGAGGCTGTCTGACCACGTGCCTGCCTCGACTGTTCATGAGCTGAGCTGGCTGGCGTGGGGCCGGGACCACACAGGCCACATTACGGAGAGGGCCACTGCAGGATCCCATTCTGGATGGAGAAACCGGACAGAACACCTCCTGTTCAACGATCTGAAAGGTTTAGTTTTCCACCTTCGTTTTTTTTTACTGTCCCCATGAGGGGACAGCTGCAGTCAGCTGATAGAAGCGGGCAGTTTGCCTTCCATCGTTCTCAGACTTGAAGCCCTGCGCCGGCGGCAGGAGCCCCCGCGTGCTGACCGTGAATGCGGAGCCCGAGGGGGGCGCCCAGGGCAGGGAGGTGGGGAGAAGGGGAAGCCAAGGGCAGAGGAGGAGGAGGGAGGTGAGAGGAGGAAGCGCGTCCAGCCCTGAGTCTAAACAGGCAGCAACTAGTGCTATTTCACTCCCCTTTGAGGTCACACTTGGAGTTGGAAGGGCCGGGAGGGGCTGAGGCTCTGAGACCTGAAAGGCCACAACAGTGTGAGCTGAGGTCTCTCAGAGAAGCTTCCAGCAAGTCTTCTGTGCCTCCACCGCACCCCCACCCATGACGTCGACAAAGAGCCCCAAAGAGCCCCCCCAGTGAAGAGGAACCAGGGCCGAGCCCGGCCTCCTGTTGGACGTGGGGGCAGCACCAGTGGGCGGGGCTCTGTGGGCAGCTGAGGCTGTTTCTGGAACTCTCTCTGGACAAACTTCCCTTTTTTAGGCTCCTTAGGATGGGGGTGAGTGTGTTGGAGGAGAAGGGGAGGGCGCGCGGCCCCTTCTTTCACTGTGTATCTCATACGCGCTGAACTCTGTCCGGGGAGCAGCCTCCCCTCTCTGGCGTGATTGATACGGTGACCCATGAAAGCGGTTTCTGGTCACTGACGCCTTCGTGTGGATTAATGGTGACAGTCAGCAGAGCTCTGGGCGGCCCCTGGAGCAAGCTTAACAGTGCGCACAGCAGGCAGGAAACTGCGCTGTGGCGATGACTTGCACTTCACGCCGTGTGGACCTGCCCTGCTCCGAGCTGGTCACCTCCTGCTCTCGCCTCCTCCAGGGAGCTCTGCGTGCCTGGCAGGGGCGTGTGTCCCTGCCCTGCCCACGCCCCAGGCTGGGCTCCTGGCAGGGTCAGACTGTGGCAGCGGAGGAGGGGCAGGTGCTGAGGACACAGCCCTGGCACCCAGAGAGGAGAGGGGGTTTGGCTTCTCAGGAGGGGCCCCGAGAACAAGCCCACACGACAGAGGCCCAGCCAGCAGCACAGAACCAAGATCCAGGAATCTCAGGAGTTTGGACTGTAAGAACCTGGGGCCACCGGGTGGCTGGAAGCCCGGACTGCGCAGGGGCCTGGAGGAAGGGGAGGTCCCCGCAGGATGCTTGAAACTGAATTTCCCCTCAGCCAAAGGCTAGAACTGGGTTACCAATCTGAGAGACAGAGAGCGAGAGAAAGAGGGAGGGAGGGAAGGAAGGAAGGAAGGAAGGAAGGAGGGAAGGAAGGAAGGAAGGAAGGAGGGAAGGAAGGAAGGAAGGAAGGAAGTTAGTTAGCTGATATTTCTCGTACCACTGAGTTTGTGGATGCAAATTCATACCCACTAGACTTGCTTCTTGTGGATAAAGGTGGAATCTCTTACTTGGTATCTTCCCGGGCATCTAGTAGAGACTCGACAGGTAGCTGCCTGTTGGCAGAGCCGCAGAGCACGGCGGGGCTGTCAGAGGTTGGGCTGTGAGCAGGGGCAGAGGCCCAGGGAGGCTGAAGATGCTGGGGCTCGGCCTCCCTGAGGGGCTCCACACCCAGCCCACTGGGTCCCTTCCACAGCCCCCAAACCTCCAAGGGAAATGTGGTTCTGGCCATTCCCAAAGGGCCAGCTCTTGGTCACTTTCCAGGTGCCATCTAGGGACCAAGATGACAAAAACGGAGTGGTGGGCCTCACCTCTGAGGCAGGGTCTTCCCTCCCTCTTCTCTGGATAATCAACAGGCATTCGTTTTATAGAAGCCTCCCAAAGACCTCATCCCAGGCGAGCAGTTAGGAGAGAGGCCATTTCAGCCAGTTAAGCGCGAGCTGCTAACGGAGGAGGGAAGTGTGGAAGGGAGCCTGTGCCTGACCCTGCGTCGCAGGACCCGCACGCACAACTGCCGCCTAAGACTGGCCCAGTGCTGCTTCTAGCACACCCACATCCTCCCTCGAGGAGCAGGTGGCATCTCGGGAGACGAGGGCAGAACAAATGTTACAGGTCGCTGGCACTCACTCATGTGCTTGCTCAGTAAAGTTTTACTGAGCACCTATGGTGTACCAGACATAAAAGATACAGTAACAGGAGACAGTGTCCTTCACGAAGCTTATATTCTAGTAGGAGAGACTTACATTGAAATGGAAAGTTGATTTCATTCTGATAAGAACTATAATGGATAAATAGGTGTGGGGGGCACGGATCTGTTGATTAGATGGTCAGGGAAGACCTCTGTGAGCAGTCTGGGGAGCTGGACCTGAGGGGGGAGCTGGCCCCTTGCCAAGCCAGAGGCAGGACTCAGGCAGAGAGGAGCAGGCGCAAAGGCCCTGGGGCAGGACTGGTGGTGTGTCCTGGGAAGGTAGATCCTTATTCTACACCAACCAAATGTAGTTTAGGAAGAACAAGGTCTATGCCCAGCAGCATCCAATAGAACTGACCTTGAAAAATCAAGGTCAAATTCAAAGAAGGTGTCAATTCGAGTCATAGAATTTGGAAGGATAATGCCACTGAGAGTTGCCTTAAACTGCCTCCCCTTTCTAGGAGAATGAGAAAGTATGCCCAAGGCTACCTGAGCCACATTTTTTTGATAAGTACTATGATGAAATACAGTCAATTCTCATTATCCTAGGCAGTTATGTTCTACAAAGTCACCTCGAACACGGAATTGCGAATACTGAAGCCTTGGTCCTAGGGGAGACACAGGGTTAGGCACCTGTGAGCCTCTGGTCACAGCCTTTTTGTCAGGTGATCAATACATAACCTTGTTTCAGGTGTGTTTCTGTTTCAACAGAGAGTCACAGGGCACCCTGTTTGCATTGTGCAGTGCGCCCCTGGGCAGGAGAGTTTCAGGGCTAAACGTCCCATCTCTGCAGAACGGGAATGAAGAACACCAGTGGAACACGAAGCTTTACCTCTATTTGCCAGAATTCAGACGATTTGGGGTTGGAAGGGACCCTAGAAAGCTTCTCCTAAGGCCCAGAGGGGCAGGGAGGGACGGAGGCTACGTCATAGTGCAGCCCCTCCCCTCGCTTCTGTGTGTATCTCCTAGAGCTGCCAGGGCACAGGAGCACAGGCTGGGGCTGCAAACAGGAATGCTTCGTCTCACAGCTCCGGAGCCCGGAAGTCTGAGGTCACGTTGTCAGCAGGGTTCCCTCTGAGGCTGTGAGGCAAAATCTGTCCCAGGCCTCTCGCCCCTTTCTGGTGGCTTGCTGGTGACCTGTGGCACTCCATGGCCGGTAGCAGCATCACCGAACTCTGCCTTCACCTTCACGTGGCGTTCTCCCCATGCGTGCCTCCGTGTCCAGAATCCCCTTTCTATCAGGACGTCAGTCGTATTGGAGCAGGGCCACCCTACTCCAGCACGACCTCCTCCTAACTACTTACATCTGAAATGACCCTATTTCCACATACGGTCACACTCGTATGTCCTGGGGGCTGGGACGTGGACATTTCTTTTGGGGGACACAATTCAACCTGTAACAGGGTGCCCTTGGAAACTTTAAAAAATTTTTTCTTCTCTGTCTACCCTCTTAGCCTTCTGAGGCACTTCGGACCATGCTCTCCGGGGTGAGTGTGCGGCTCTGGAAAGAGCACCAAGCCTTGGCAGCAGGTGAAAGGCAGCTTTGCGTGTCGGCGCACAGAGATCAAGCTGCCCGGACTCCAAGAGTGGAGCTAAAATAAATTTAGTTCCAGTTCCTCCAGACCGCTATAACGGCAGCCACAGCACCTTATAATTATGTAGCACTTTCCGTCCGGGAGTGCAAGCTCTGTTCAAACCAGATATGCGATACCGTGGCTGAACTCATTCCCCACGCTCGGGAGTGGGTGCCGCACACACCTCCTGTCTGGATGCGTTTGTAACAGAATCGTCCTTGCTTACTGGATAAGGAGAGGCGCTGCACGGACAGACACACAGGAGAGGGACCGAGGCCCTGCTGCAGGCTGGGACCCCCCGCCCTCGGGCTTCCACCAGCGGCTCTCAGGGCAGCCCAGTGGCCAGAGCTGCTGGGTGGCAGGGGAGGCTCCGGGCTGTGACGAGAGAGCGGCCGCTCGCCGTGACGAAGATCCGTCCCACAAGGGCAGCCTTTCCACTTTCAAGAGTGGGGTACAGCTCGGGCAGGGAGGTGTCCCAGAAGGGGGCTGTGACAAGTAGGATCTACAGCACAGCTCCAGGGACCGGTGTGAGCTGCCTGCCAACACGCCTAACCTTGGGGACTTGCAGGACCCAGGCCACGTCACACTGTCTGACTCACCCCGACCGCTACGTGTCTTGTTTTTAAACCAGTGATATCTGGTCAAAATGAACCTACACGACAGCCTCCGTGTCATGCATTTTGTCTTTGGCCAAGTGCCTTCTGCACGTTCCTTCCCTCTACCATGATGTCTCTGAGCGCTGTGTGTGCCGTCTCTGCCTTGAGACTGAGGGGCTCCCTGTCTGCCCGTCCCCCGCCCCAGCCCGAGGCTGACCCTGGTCTGACCCAGCTGCGCCCGCAGGCTGGTGGGTAGACAACCTCGAGAGGTGCCAGCAAATGAGGCGGTGGCTGCCCCCAGGCCAGCAGCCCTGGACATCTTCCCTGACTCTCCCCAACGATGCTCTAGCCCAAGCTGGCAGAACCAAGGTCAAGTCCCTTCACTCTGTCACCAAAAGAAAAGGAGGGAAGCTGGACCCAATGCTGCTCCTCTACCTCCAGGGGATCCTGACCTCTGCCCGCTTCCCAGTGAGAAGCGCTTTCCCTGTTGAGGCGGGAGGAGCAGGCCGGGGTGCAGGCTCCAGGCTGTCCCCAGCTGTGCCTCGACCTTCCATCTGGCCGCTGCCCCCGGTGGGGCACAGAGGGAGTGTGTGCTGGTCTGGAGAACTGTTGCGGGGACCCAGCCCCCAGGGCCCCTGCCCTCTTCCCCTGGCAGCTCTCTTTGACTTTCAGATGTTCAGGTCCTGTGACAAATTCACTCAGGACTGAGGAGCGACTCAGAAGAGTTCTTGGATCTCTCAGCAAACAGAAAAAAGTGGATTCTCCAGATGTTAAAGGGCCCAGCTCAGCTGGTTTGCTAAGACGCCCTAAACAAGGTCACTCGCCCTGACAGCCACTGCTCACGGGAGCTGCTGTTTGTTTAAATTCAACCTGAACCACATGCACCCTCAGCTCAGCCCTGCCCTGAGCGTTGAGGGCTAAGACCACACCGCACCCCTGCACGGCGCCTTTCCATCTTGTCAGAGAGACACCCCCACACCAGCACAGTGGGAGGTCAGACAGCCGCATCTCATAAAGTTGACATTCTGCAGCTCACAGCCAAGATGGACGGTGGGACGGGGACCCCCAGCTCACCTCCACCCTGATCAGTCACAGGAGAAAGCAAATCAGTTAGATTTGGGGTTTTTAATTAAGAAGAGAAAGTTCATTTTCTTCCAATAATATCATAATTTTTTCAAGAGACAGAGTCTCGCTCTGTGGCCCGGGCTGCAGTGCAGTGGCACGATCATAGCTCACCGCAGCCTCAACCCCTGGGCTCAAACCATCCTCCCACCTCGGCCTCCCGGGTAGCTGGGACCAGGGGTGCGAGCCACCACGCCTGGCAACTGTGTCAGTCTTTGAAACGGCTTCAATTCCATACTGGGGCGAACTCTGGGGGTGACGGGGGAGGGGAAAGGGAAAAGTCGCCCATTCTGGACCCCAGCAGCATTCCCCGAGCGTGTATCGTGCTTCGCAGCAAAAGTAGAGAAACGGTTAGTGTGGGTACAGTCGCAGTTCGTGCAGCTAAAATAAACATCTTTTCAAAGCCGGAAGCTGTGTTGGGAAAGGGGCAATCATAAGGCTGAGAGAGGGCAGAGTGTCTGAACTTGAACCTCCAGCCTCAGCACTCTCCTCCGCCTTCTCTGGCAGGAGGTGCAGCCAGCCTCTGAGCCTCACACCTGTGTAACTTCCCTCTAAGAGGCTCATGATCCACTAATCACTGTTTCTGGCCACCTTCCCTTCACCCCTGCGCCTCTAGAAGCTCCCTACTGAGTGGCCTGTGCCCATGGAGGGAGGATTATTTCCTAAAGCTAATCAAGTTCCCACCTCGGCAACAAACCCGCACACCGGGGTGCTAATGGCACGTTTCTCCTGATCAAGTAGGGACCAGAGAAGGGCAGAGACCGCTCCTGGGGGCAGGGCTGGTGCGGAGAGGAGACTCCCCGGGAGGCCTGGGCTTTGGGAGTGCACGCAGCCAGGGGGCCGGCTGGGAAGAGCAGGAACGACTGCCCTGCTGAAATCCACCTTTCCCTGCCCGCTCCCTCCAAGGTGGTCCCTCTACTTCTAGAAGCAACGAGGATCACACACCAGACTCGAGCCAACCCCCATTGCTGCAGCACGCTCAGTGGGGTCAGCAGGGCCAGGGCATTGCACAACTCCATAGAGGGCCTGGTGTCCCTGGACTTGGCTGGCCCCTCAGCACCCTGTCCAAGCAGCCTCCGGCTGTCACCCTGGTTTCCTGGATGTATCTCACCTGACCTACCAGACAAGATCACCAAGGTAGGAGACTCCTCCGGAGCCAACTCTGTAGACTTGCAGCTGCCAGACACATTAATCAGGCCATTTCCTAATCTGCCAGGAGGGAACACATTGTGCTGCAACTGTCCCCGACCCCACCCAACCAGTGCTCCCTGCACCAAAAATCTATCTAAGGAACCATTGCTTTTTTTTGAAAGAATCGGAAAAGGAGGCGGGCGCAGTGGCTCACACCTGTAATCCAGGCACTCTGGGAGGCTGAGGCGGGTGGATCGTTTGAGCTCGGGAGTTGGAGACCAGCCTGAGCAAGAGCGAGACCCCGTCTCTACTAAAAATAGAAAGAAATTAGCTGGACAAGTAAAAATATATAGACAAAATTAGCCGGGCATGGTGGCGCATGCCTGTAGTCCCAGCTACTCGGGAGGCTGAGGCGGGAGGATCTCTTGAGCCCAGGAGTTTGAGGTTGCTGCGAGCTAGGCTGACGCCACGGCACTCTAGCCTGGGCGTGAGACTCTGTCTCAAAAAAAAAAAAAAAAAAAGGAAAAGGAGTAATATTCTTAGTCCCGAGCCAAACACAGACCTACCAGAGGAGGAAGGAAAACAGAAGTCAGTCGACACGTGGGCACGAGGCGGTGTGGCCTGGCACCGCGGGCGGAGTGGAATGCTCGCTCGTTTGCAGCACAGGAACTGTCTGCAGCCCTGTCGTCGGCCTGGCCCTGACGGCTTTGGGCCTCCGTTTCCCCACCTAGACAATGGTGACTGTGCATGGATCTGTTACTTCCCACCCAGCAAACTCGTAGCCAGTGCCCGTTAGGTACAGGAGTAGCAGCACTGAGATCCCAACCGCGGTGGGCACACCCAGGTCTTACGTTTCATTCCTGCTCGGAGGCTGAACCGGGGAACGAGGGCGTCGAAGGAACACTGCCTCAGGCCTCGCAGCCTCTGGGGAAGGAAGGCCTTGGTGACCTGGTCCTGACTGGGGTCTGGCGCTTCCGGCTGGAGTTCTGTCCTAGCCTGAGGGTGCTGGGCCCCAACACGTCACACTTGCAGTGTCACTGAGCTCCGGGAGTGGCCTGTCCTCCAGGGAGAACCCTCCACGGAGCCTGGCAGGGACCGGGCCAGCCAGCTCAACATGGCAGGGACTCGCCCTCCTGTGACACCACGTGGCCCAGGACGCCACTGCAGAGGAAGCTGAGCACCTGTGCCCCAAGGCTTCTTGGATAATGGGGTGGGGCTCAAGGGGGAGACTTGACTTCCTCCTAACCAGGCAAGCCGGGCCCAGCAATTAACGGGAATGTGGGAATGCCGACAGAGGAGTGACGTGCCTGTGCCCTGAATATGGGCACCAGTCCTTGCAAGCATCACGTTGTCTGTCATCTGTAGTCAAGTCAGAAAAGTAGACTTTAAAAAGAAGACATCGTCTAAGTTACTTCCTAGGGGTGGCAGACTTGGCTCCTCCCAGCCAATGTCAGGCACCCCGAGAGTCATTTGAAAAGGCAGCTGAGCCGCACAGGCCCTGAGCGGAGGACAGGTGCACGGGACCCAGAAGCCAGCAGCTGGCCGGCTGAGCGGCCCCCGAGACTCCCAGGCCGGACAGTGAAGAGAAAGCCGCAGCTGCCTGCAGCCCTGCCTGTGAAGGCCACTCCCCGGGCACCTGTTCTGAGGCCCCCAACCCTCACAGCCCCGAGCCTACAGACGCCTGTGGCTCCTGCCAGTTCGCTGCAGCAGGAACAAGTGTGGGCATGGGATCGGAGTTCAGTGAAGCGCCAGCCCGAGTATTTCAGTCACTGGCGTGGCCCAGTGGGACGCACCGGGGCTCTGGCCTGCTCCAGGCGCCGGGCTGTGCACTCGACCAGGAGCCTACCCTGCCCCCACTAAGCGTCTGCGTCCTTGTCCACCAGATGTGAATATTCAGTTAGTTCAAAAATATAAAGTGCAAACTGCTCGCCTATAGTCCCAGCTAACAACTAGTTTAGTGACTAAAAAATGCTTGAAGCTCACTTATTAGCACCCTATCTGAAAATGTCCCTCTTAAGCTGCTCTTTGACCTCCAGAATTCAGGTGGAAACAGGTCAGAGAATGGATAAACTGGAGTTCCCTTTGAGGTCCAATTCTGCCCTGGCCCTGCTCGAGGGTGCGGCTGACCCGGCTCTGTCCCAGTTCACCAATCTGTGCATCTGCGCAGGCGTAGGAGCCAATACACCAAGCGTCTGAAATACACACATGCACGTGTGCAAACACTTTCACAGCCACACAAACACACAGATGTCTGTACCTGCCTGAGTGCAGAGACTTCTGGTCATGAACTTCTGTGTTCCAAGCCTCAGTGCACCTACCAATTTTGATGTAAACTTACACACAGACACGCAGTCCACACAGACAAAACTCAAAGGCCCACGTGGCCAGAACCTGGAACAAAGGAGGCATACAAAAGCAAATGGCACTCAGCAGTGGGGCTGTGTTTCATGTTGTAATTTCCCGAAGCTGACATATGTCAGCTCATTCTAGTTCATGGCTTTTGCAAGGAGCTGGTGGCCTGCCGTTCCTAAGGAATATGGTGTTGAAAAGTTTTCAAAGTCAGGCTGAACCATCACATGGCTATGGCTATGGCTAAGTTTTTCCAGTTTCTTGGCTTTGTTATTTTCCCAAAAGTTTCATAAATTATGTCTCTCACACACACATGCACACACACAAACCCACACTAATTTGTGGAGTGAAGTTGAAGTGATAGCTTGTTGGTGGACCTCTGCTGGTACTTCCACTCTCAGAGCAGCATGTCTGAAGTGGATGGCACAGTCTGACCTCTGTCCACACCGGGGTGAGGCCTCCTGGTATGGTTGGATGGTTGGTCCCTCCAAACCTCATGTTGACGTTCAGTCCGCAGTGTTGGAGGTGGGGCCTGGTGGGAGGGGTCTGGGTCACAGGGGCGGATCCCGCATGAATGGCGTGGTGCCCTCCCGTAGTATTAGTTCACGAGAGAGAGCTGGTTGTTTAAAGGAGGCTGGCACCCCCCTCCTCCCTCTCTTGCTCCTTCTCTCTCCATGTGACACACCTGTCCCTCTTCACCTTCTGCCTTGACTGGAAGTTCCCTGAAGCCCTCACCAGAAGCAGATGCTGGTGCCGGGCTTGTGCAGTCTGCAGAACCATGAGCCAAATAAGCCTCTTTTCTTTATAAAACACCAGCCTCAGGTATTTTCTTTATAGCAACACAAACGGACTAACACACCTCCCAAGGAAGTTCAGGCAGGAACTTGAGGCCGCTCATTACCAAACAAATCAACCAAATAAATTCATTTAGAATCAGCTGACCCAAGTCATCTGGACCGAAACCTATGCTCTCCTCAGTTCAGAACATACGGAAATTCCTCATCCTCCTTACGTCTGCCACCCACGGACATCTCATGGCAGAAGGCTCTGACGTCCTCAGAGCCAGGCCAGGGAGTGTGAGGAGGAAGCCCACAGGAGCCAGCGAGAGCACACGAGGGAAGGGACAGCAAGAAACCACACGGCCACGTCCCGTCAGTGTCCATGGATCAGAATCACTGGGAAGCTTTTACGGAATTCAGATCCCTAGGCCTCCCCCGGGCCTCCGGACTCTCTGGCAGGGTTTGGGGAGTGCAGAGTGCAGGCAGGCAGGGGGAGCACGGGGAAGAAGCAAGCACCTGAGTCCGTTTCCTCCCGCTTCTCCAGGCCTTTTCCGTGGGTGTGGGAAGCCCCTGGGAACCTCTCGTCTTACACTCTGCAGGATGGAGAAAGCGCGGGCCTGGAGGTCAGGGCAGCATCCTCAGAGGCCTACTGGTGACCCCAGGCAGGCCAGTGCTCTCCCTGGGCCTCAGCTTACTCCTCTGCAAAATGGGAAGATTGTACTGGGTTATCTCATCTCTAACAACCTCTCCAGTTCTCAGCTTCTTCCATTCTGGGAAGTCACGTGGGCTGGAAGTCAGAGGGGCTTCCCCAAAGAGACGGAGAGGACCCGTGATGAAAGGGGCTGCCGGATTTGGGGGGCAGAGACGGGAGAGAAAGGAGACTAGGAAACCTTCTACCCAGGTGAGGGCGGCTATCAGAGAAGTGCTTCTCAAACTCCAGGCCCTTTTCCACGAGTGAATCAGAAACTTGTTTTAAGTTTTTGAAAAATGAAATAGAAACAGAACAGACAGTATCGCAGTCCTGGCATAAAATTAGCCCTATAGAAGCAGGAGTTGTTATTATGGTTGTTGTTATGTCTATGGTTGGTCACGGCCCAGAAGTTTGAAATACACTTACGTTCTGATGCTATTCATTATCTATTTCCCACTAGAATGTAAGCTCTATGAGTTAGGGATTTTTGTCAGTTCTGTTGTTAACTATTTAAAGCCCCAACATCTAAAATAGTGCCTGGCACGAGGCAAATGCTCAATAAATATTTGTTGGGTGAATGAATCAGTATTCTTCCATGAAAATTTTGTCTCACTTACATACGTGTGTGTGTGTGTTTTCCCTCTTGGGCCAGACTGCTCGGGCCGAAGGTCTGGCAGGTGAACTCTGTGCCCGGGCTAGGTGTGTGACCTTGCGCCAGGCATCAAGCCCCCCAGGATACAGGGGCAATCAGGTCTGGGGACCCCGACAGCTCAGCTCACAACACAAGGCACAGGACTCGCCCCTGATCGTGCCACTTTTCAGAAGCTGACACACCTGACCTGGCCAGCGCTCTTCTCCACGTGTGGGACGTGTTGCTATTTATTCCTACAGTTTACGGGGAGCTGTGTTGAAGGTTTTCCATTTCTGCTAGTCTCAGGATGTTTCTTTTAAAAGTAAATTTAAGTTAAAAAATTGTACTTAGATAGGATAAAAAAAAATCGTGCAGGTGTGAATGCACATTGGGACTACCCCATCCCACAGTGCCCCCTGTCCCTGAGGGGGACACTAGAGGGTGACAGCGTTTCAGACCTTGTGTGCGTGTATGCACTTGTAGATATGTATCCGTGTGTGTGTGTGTGTAGATGGGTATTCTTCCACTTATCTTTGTAAAATGAATTCTACTCTTATAATCACCATAGGATTCAATAAGTAGCATATTCTAATACACTTTTCCACAGCTGTATTCCAGCACATTTCCACGACTGCTCTGTAAAACACAGTTGTATTGAGGAGGGGCATGTCCCACCAGAGCCTACAGTTGGGAATGACGTCCAGTTGTTTTACAAAGAGATTTGTGTTTTAATGACAGAAAAGTGAGTCCCCACTTGCCTATTAAATTGTCAGCAAGATCACCAAGGCTCTTAATAACGACCGCGGCACAGGGGTAACAGGTCGGTTTGGGGCTGCTAGGTAACTGCTGGTGCCTGCAGGGGAATGCCTGGGAGGGAAGAAATGGTTCTGGAACCCCCCAGTGACTCCACCAGGACCTTGCAGGAAGATTTGGGGCCCCTGGGTTCCAGTGTCCCTCTGAGAACACGGCAGCATCCATATGCCAGACAGCAGCCTGTGCGGCTGAGGTAGTGCTGGCAGAAACATTCCTCCCTGGCCAAGCACCCAGAGGAAGCCCCGGAGCCGCTGGTCGGTCTCCTCTGGCCAAGGGGTCAGTGTCGTTAGCTGGCTGGGGCCATAGGGTCCCGCCATGGGTAAAGATGCCGGTCAGGGGAGTTGCTCTTAACTGACTTCTCCTCCCGTCACCAGCTCTGTCCCTTTTTTCAAGCCACGTTCTTGCAAGACAGTGGCCTCTGAGCTCTTGTTCCTTAATCTCCCTCTTCAGAAACGTGTACCTTCGAAGCCAGAGACCCCGTGAAGCTCCCCCTTGAGGCTGCACCCTGACCTTCTCGTCCCTACCCCTGTCCTGGGGCTCCGCTCATCCTCTGAAGACCTGGGTCCTCTTTCTCCCAGCACGACGGTAAGCTCCCAGGTAAACCCAAGTGTCAGAGCGCCGCTGTGCTCCTGGGTACTAGCCCAGCCCCGCTCCCTGCCTGGCATATGAGTCTTTCTAAATGGCTCTTTCTTCTAGACACGATACTCCTTTCCTCTGGGGTTTCAGATCAAGAGAAGGAGGCCACCCCTTGGAGGCTGGCACCTGCCTCATCTAGGCAGGTGAGGCTGGCAGCTCACACGGGCTCCCAGAGCTGAGGGGCACCTCCTCCCAGCTCCATGAACTGACATCATGTTGAAGCTGCCACGAGGGAATATTGACACTGCAGCAAGCAGCAGCACCAAGAACCAGGGATGCTCTTCCAAAGAGCTGGTCATTAAACCTTTACCAGCAGCCCTTAAACCGTGCTGTCCAGGGATCACCGTACCCACCTCCTGGGCTGTGAAGTCAAACCGCAAAGGCCAGGCTGACGAATTCAGCTTTCGTGCACGGAGCAGATGAAACCTTGGATAAATACTGCTACGGTCTGAGTGTCTGTGTCCCCCCCAAAATTCATGCTGAAACTTTAGTCCTGACGCAACAGTATGAAGAGGTGGGCTGGGAAGTGATCAGGTTGTGAGGACAGAGCCCTCATGGACTAATGTTCTTATAAAAGGGCTGGAGGGAACTGGCCAGGCCTCCTTTGGCCCTTCTGCCACATGAGGACACAGCATTCAAGGAGCTGGTTTGGAAGCAGGGACCAGGCCCTCACCAGACAGCAAACCTGCTGGCACCTTGACTTTCCAGCCTCCAGACCTGTTAGAAATAAATTTCTACTATTTATAAATTACCCAGTCTTGGGTATTTTGTTATAGTAGCATAAATAGACTAACACAAATGCCACACATCTTTTGATCTATCTAAAAATGAGAAAACAAAACTAAGGATAATAAAAACTTTGAAAATTAAGTTCGAATTCAGTGAACACACATCAATGTCATTTGATCTTCACAGCCCACGAGGCGGGAGGCAGGTGGGTGGAGCCGCTGAGCCGGGGACTGGCCCAGGCAGGCCCAGGTTACACTCCCGCGGCTCCTCTTCCCACAGCGTCCGCAGGGTGTTCTGAACGAAAGGGAATTACTTTAGGAAGTTTAGGAACTTGTGATCCGGAATAAAGGGCCATGGTGGAAACCACGAGAAGGCTATCTGTGCCAGGGTTGAGGAACAGGCAGAGGCGCCCTGCTCCTGCCTCGGCACCCTGCAGGCTCGAGGCACCAGCTGTGGGGACAGGGTTTTCTGATGAACGTTCTTTGGAGAGAGCGTCTGGCTAGCGTGGGCTCTCTCCCACGCGGGGTGCTCTGGCAGCGCCGGCCACACCGTTCTCCTGGAACTCGGCCCCTCCCTTCTGCAAGACTGCAAGTGATGTCAGGATGACTGATGGGGAAGGTCACAGTCGACTCTCCGTGCCTCAGTTTCTCCATGTCTCTATTAGTCTCTTTGTCCAGAAGGACAGGAGAGCTGAAAAGAAACACTCTATTCGTCCCACAAGTACGGGGCTTAAAACAGCAGAAATCCATCATCTCACAGCTCCGGAGGCCAGAAGTCCAAGATCGAGGTGTGGGCAGGGCTGTGCTCCCTCTGAAACCTGCAGGGGAATCCTTCCCGCCTCCTCCAGCTCCTGGTCGTGGGCACTCCATGGGGATCCTGGGCTTGCAGCTGCGGCACAGCGGTCCCTGCCGCGTGGCCTGCCCCCTGCGTGTCTGTCTTCCCTCTCCCTGTGGGGACGCCAGTCATCCGGGGTCACCCTACTCCAGGATAACCTCATCTTAACTGATTATATCTGCAAAGACCCTATTTTCAAATAAGGACATATTCTCGGGGTGGGGACTTCCATGTATCTCTTTGAGGACAAAACTCAGCCCAGAACATGGCTCTCGCTTGCGTGCTCCAGCCTGGGGAACCTGCTCCCCGCTTGGCCCCCAGCGCCCTGCGTGTCCCACAGGGTTCTGTAGCTGCGCACGGAGAGGTGCTGCAGGGCTGCAGGTGCCCAGGCATGGGGACCCTGGGCTTGGGAGGGTGGTGGGCAGCCCCTGGGCAGGCGGCACCAGTGAGGCTGGGAACCCACATCCCCACCAGCCGAGGGGCCTGAACACAGGCAACTCTGTGTCCACAAACAGGGTAGGAGAAGGGCAGTGGGGAACCGGAGTGAGCCTTGTCCCCACTGGGTACTTTTCGTAAGGACCCTGGGACAGTGGGTGTAAACAGGTGGCTCTAGGATAAGTCAGGGGGTGTGGTCCCCTTACCACTGGGGGGTTTCTCCTGGAAAAAGCCATCCATTTGCCTGCTGATTTAAATCGGGAAGTAACTGAGTGGCAAATGTGGTATCACCTCATATTAGAAAGGGAAGAAATGAGCATTAGGCAGAAGGGTAACTTGTTGTACGCTCTGGCTCGAAATAACCTCATTTGGAGGGTAGTCCTGTCACCGTGGAGGTGCGAAACTGAGGCTCACAGAAGTTCCTGCCCCAGCTGGGTAAACCAACGCCAGCTCACCCTCAGCAGAGGAGTCCCAAACCTGCACTTGAACTCAGGGGGACAGATTCCAGGACCCCTAGGTTCTCCTACACTCCTTCCCATCCACCCCACCTCCACCATCCCATGTCCAGGAAATATGTCCCCTGTGTCCCACCCACCTCCCCCCATTCCTGCCAGAGACCAGAGACCAATGCTCTCAGTTCAGTGAGTTTTAACTCAGTGTCTACTTTAGGGCCAAAGATCTAATCCCCACCCCCCGCCCTGCCCCCAGATGCTGACGGCCTTGCTGAGAGCCAAGTCTGACAACACAGAATAAGACGTCCTCAACGAGCTGCCACCGTTTGACCTAGGCCAGTGACTCTCCCTCCAAGGCTGCGGCCGGCGGAGGTGTCCCAGTCCCCAGCCCATGAATGGGAGATGTGAGTAGACTGGCTCACAAGTTCCTCTGGCGGTTCTGGCTTCTCTCACCTGAACCTCTTTAGCTAAGAAACGAGTCTCTTCCATCCTCACTCCCAAGACAAGGGTCATCTAATGTTCCTAACAGCCCGGTAGGGAAATATCGCAAAACAAACACACACGAGGCAAAGAAAAAAGAAACACAGCTCATGCCAGAGTTCAGCTTGGTTATGACAATAAATTGGTGCCTCTTCCTGTGAGAGGCCAAAACCACAACTTTCCGGAACTGAAGTGAGTTTTCCTGCTGTCAAAGCGCATTCGGGCATTTTGCTAAGAACGAGTTTTCCTGGTTTGAGGCTGGTGAGTGTGGGGCCTCCGGCCAACAAATCGCTGCTGCTTTCGCCAAACAGCCTCGCCTTTTCTGGAAACTTCTCGCCCCCCCCCACCCTCCGCCCAGCCGTGGGCGCCTCTGCCAATGACAGCGGCCCTTCCGGCCCTGCATTTGGGTCCTGGGCCTGAGCACCACAGCAGGTCATTGTGGGTGAGCCGTTTTTCCTGACGCTGTTACCCGTCTGTCCAGTCTGCTACAAATGGAAATTTCCACGTTCCCCTGTTCAGCAAAAATCACAGGCTTTCAGTTTCATCGTCACTGTCAAGATATCAACCATTAACCCTGACACCCAGGGGAGCACACTCTGGCCCCAACTCCACATGCTGGTGAGCGCTAACGGTACCAGAGGTAGATGCTTCTGGAAAACAGGCTGGGAAGCCTTCCTTCTCACAGATACCCCTCCACACCTCGCGTCCAAGCGCCTCAGTCTGTTTCATCACCCTCTGTAGGACACACGCATCTCTGCCCCATGCCTCCGAAACACACGCCCCTCGCACCCCACTGCCCCGGTGCGTCAACACGTGAGCGGGACTGTGGGGGCCAGGACTGCAAATGGGACGGGAGGCTGGTGCCTGTGTCCTTCACCCCTCCCTCCCCATGCCTAGAAGAGCACCTGCCTCGAAGCAAACAATGCATACTGCTCAATGAACAAGTGAGCGGACGGACGCGTGGGGCCCAAGCTTCCACGCAGAGTCTGTGCACTATGTCAGGTGCCAGGACAGACTGAGACACCGGTCAGGGGTCCTGGGGGCAGGAGGGGACAGAACTCTCATGAACTTGAGCTCCATGGGGGCAGCAGGCTCGTCTGCCCTTTGCTGCCGCACTCCCAGCGCCGGGACCAGTGCCCGGGGCCTGGACACAGGCAAGCACCTCGACATTACTCAGGGCATGTGGGGCTTGGAGCCCCGAGAAGCCACGGACCAGGCTGAGAACGCAGTTTGTGGGATCGAGAACTGCCCCGGGAGCACAGAGATCCCAACCCCAGATGCCCGTGGGTCCTACAGGAACAGTCATCTGGAAGTGCTCCCGTCCTACAGAAAGACTGGGGAGGGAGTCCACGAGGCTGCGCCCCATGGCCATCCACCCAGACCCTGCACCCCGCGAGAACCGGCTCAGATCTCACACGCCCTTCCCTCCCTGGTCCATCTCATGACCTGCAAGGCAGCAGTCAGGAGTGGGGGACGTCTGCACTCACACACAGCGACCCTGCCTGGCCTGGCTGCAGCTCAGCGAGTACCCCAGGACCAGCTGTTTCAGCCTGGACTCAATTTCACCCTCCAAAGGGGAGCAGCTGCCCCCAGCGCATTCCCAAGAGTTCCACGCCTAAGCCTTGTGTCTCCGGACTCGGTACCAGGTCACTGTTTCCTGTGTCCCTCGCAGAGCCTGGCACCTGGGAGATGCTGAGGTGACAACTTTTTCTCTTAAACTTTGTAAAAGTGGCCGTGACAAGGCCAGCGAGGACCCAGTGCGTGCAGGGCGCTGCCCCACGGGCGCTGCGTCTGGGACAAGGAGGAAAAGGCCGCGGTTGGATTAATGCCGCGAGAGCCCAGAAAGGGGAGGAGAAAACAGTCGGTTTCAGCAAAGGGGGAATAAGTCAAAACGACAGGCGTGTTTGTAAAATAATTTACATTTTTTAAACTTAGCTGTTTAAAAATGATTCTTTAAAATGTATTTCCATATGATAATTTTGACAATTTTATGTGGTGGATGGGCCAGATATTAGGCCAAACTCTGTAAGATTATTATTTTTGAGATTAAAAAATGGTCAAATATTAGATATTTCACATGGTTTAACCTAATATCATCAACTGCTTTTCACAGCTAAGGAAACAGGGCACAGAGGAGAGAAAGGATGGTTACAGCGCAAACCGAGATCTTCTGACCCCAAATCCAGGCCCTTCCCACTAAGCCGCGCTGCCTCCCACTGAAAGCGGGACAGCGCCGGCCCTGCCTTCACGTTGCGGCGAGGGAAACTGGAACACTGGCCTGCCCGGTGCCTGCCTGGGGACGACAGTAATTAGCCAAGACCCCAAAGGCAAACCCCCTCCTTTCACCCCAGCAAGCCCCCACCCTGCACCACCACCATGCTGTGCCCAACCTGGGCCAGAGCGAGGGCCTCTGTCCCTAACTGCTGCTGTTTATTTCTCTAAAAATCGCCTCAAAAATGAACCGCCAAGGAGTCTACACAGTATCTATGTATCTCTACCTACATGTCTGTCTCTCCACATACACGCACACACGCGTGCACACACGCATGCTCACATAACCCTTCCGCACTGAAGCGCACGCATCCCGGTCGCTGTCTGTGAGTTGCGAGGGTGCAGGGGTCCTCGGGCTCCACCAGGGCTGCACGGGAGGCCACGGCCGGGGCTTGGCCTCTGCCCAGGGCGTGGCCCTCCCTGAGTGCCACTGTGTGCTCCTTCTGGCACGTCACGGACACGTGCGGGCAGATTCAGGGTCCCCAGGGGAGGAGCTGAGTGACATCCCTGAGGGCCCTGCAGTGGGAACCCAGCCACCCAGCACAGCACACACGCAGCCCGAGGGCTTCACGGCGTTACAGGCCAGCGCGGCAAGGGCAGGCTCGAGCGATGTCATCTCAGGGCGCGCCGCTGTGCTGGGGCTGGAGCTCAAGGCACGAGGATGGCCACAGAATCAGGGTGCCCGGTCTTCATGGCACCTGTGATTCTCACATCCCTGCCTCGAGGGAGGGGAGAGCAAGTGAGCCACACACCCACACACCCACACACCTCCCACCGTCCACACACAACACTGTCCACGCACCACTGTGGACACTGAGACGTTCTTGTCAAGCAGAGAGACAGCAGGCAGACAGGTGCGCAGGAGGAAGGGCGGCGGGGAGAACGCGAGGGGAGCACTTGGGGGCAGAAACAAGAGGGAGGGAACCGGCCCAGAACCACACCACGTAGCTCCCGTGGAGGGAGACCTGCCTTCCTGCGCGCTTAAGTAGAAGTTACTGAGTTCCAGAGGTACTTATCATACCCCGTCTTTACTACCAAAAGGATGCTTGCAACGCGGGTAGATAAACTACCTTAATAGGAGGAAAAACAGTAGCAATAGCAAAAGAAAGACAGGGTCCTGAGTGAGGTTAATACACAAAAGCCCCTGAGTCCCATGTCCTTGCCACATACAGGCCACACATTCTGCTCTTGGGATTTCTCCAATAAATGAGGAAAGATGATTCTTTTAAAAATTATAATTCACTCAAGTCTGCTACATGCTAAGCTTTTTATGATGTCATTTAATTCTACTACAACCTGCAGGTCAATATTCTTACTGCTATTTCACAAATGAAGCAACTGAGGTTCAGAAACATCAAGGAGCTTGTCCAAGGCCACACAGCTAGTGAGAGACGCAGCAGGAGGGAAGCAGGTCCCGGAGCCCCAGCTTCTCACCGTGGCCTTTACAAGGCCGCAGTGCAGAGGAAGCCAGCGCAGGTGTGGCCAGCCACGGCCTCTTGGGGAGGCATTTTACCTTCTTCTCTGCCCCGTTAGGATGTGGAGGGGAGTGAGAAGACATCTTGCAGGGGAACAGGCATGGATTTTGCGGATGGCCGCCCGGGCTCACATGTGGGCCTCGCTCCTCACCAGCTATGCCCCTTGGGCAAACGACTCATCCTGCCTGAGCCCCCATGTCCCCGATTGTAAAAATGGGGCAACAACAGGATCCCGGCAGAGGTGGTCATGGGCTCAGTGACAGAATATGTGGAAGAGGTGGGCCTGCTGCCAGCACCAGATACAGTGCTCAGTGGCACCCGAGTCTGGGAAACACGTGGACCAGCTACACACGGCAGCGGCAGCGGCAACTCCACCGGAGCGTGGCTTGCCCTGCGTGTGCCACGCCCATGCCATGCCTGTGCCTTGTTGGCCGCTGTGGCCACCGCCGGGAAGAGAACTGGGTCAGAAGGCGGGTCTTTCAAGCCTGGTGAAATCCAGCTCTAAGGAGACAAAATAAAGGAGCAGAAGAGACACATGGCAGGAGACAGAAAAAAGCGTGAAATGAGGAGAGAGGAAAAACGGAAAATGGATGACAAAAGACACTACTGGGTTGCAGCCCGAAGTCTATTTCCTTCAGCTTTATGTAAAAGGTAGTATCTTTTAGGGCTCCAAAGACACAAACCAGCATAACTTTTGGAAGCAATACTAGAAAAATCCTGAGACCCATCAATTCTCATCAGCTAAGAGCTGCTCGTTGCTGTAGCGAACGCCCGCTGGGGACCTAGGAGCACGGTTAGCACGCAGGGGCCCGAGACAAGTGAGTCCCGGGCCTGCCCTGGGCCGAGAGAGTGGCGAGCACGCGGCATCCTGTGGAAGACGGTGCGGGACATCAGAGCTGGGAAGAGTCATGGCTTTTTGCTGGTGACACCCAGGACCTTTTTTCCTCCTGCTGGCTCCCAGTGGCCAGACCACTGAGGAATGAGGCAAATGCTGGGGGATGGTGGTGTGAGGGGACGGCAGTGTGAGGGGACATTGGTGTGAGGGGACGGCGGTGTGAGTGGACATTGGTGTGAGGGGACGTTGGTGTGAGGGGACGTTGGTGTGAGGGGACGGTGGTGTGAGGGGACGGCGGTGTGAGGGGACGGTGGTGTGAGGGGAGGGGACGGCGGTGTGGGTGGGCGGTTGCCAGCCTCAGCCCTGGAGTGCGGAAGCTGTGCCCAAGGAGGGCCCATCAGAGCTGGAGGTACCAAAACAAAGAAAAAAAAAGGCTTCAGACTAACACGACTATAACTAGCCCATAAAAATGGTTAGAAATGAACTCCCTTCTCCCTTCCACGCACATTCTCGGGCGCACGCGCCTGCCGGCACCATCTGTCCGCGCAGCGCGTGGGCCCAGGCGCCAGACGGCTCCGCTTGACGCCTGGCCGAGCCCCCGCCGGTGGGCTCTGCTGTGCCGATCTTCCCGTCTGTAGGATGGGGGTTCCCGGGGCGGTTTTGGGCCGGGGGGGGGGGCGGCCGTTGGTGCCGCAGGGGTGCCGGGTCAGGAGTATCAGCACCCGCCATAGCGACCGCTGCTCTCCCCTTCCCTCCTGACCGCGAACGTCATTTGAGCCTCGCTGGAGCACCACAGGGCAGGCGCCACTGTTCCTTCCACCCTCGACGCAACGCTGAACTGCTGTTTCCTGTCACAAGGAAGGAAGGGGTTGGAGGAGATGAAGAATAGTATGTCTGGTTCCGCTGGCTGTTCCCTAAGGGGTCCAGTGTGCCGTGAGGTGCCTCCCCAATGCCTCTTTGGGGATGAAGCGTGTCTTCCCCTGGCTGCTGGCAGTGCTGCCGAAAGACCACCTTCTGCCTTCTGCCGGCCCCGGGTGAGCACTGCCCAGGCCAAGGGAGCACCTTGCCCAAAGGTCACAGCCTTTGCCACAGACAGTGCATCTGTGAACCACTGTCCCCAACCCTTACTATAATCCAGAGTGACCTCGCAGGGTGGACTGAAGCCCTGGCTGAGACCACGTGGCAGCTCAGCTCCTCCTTCCACCTCAGCCTGCTCCCTGCCCGCCCCAGGGCCGGCCCCACGCTCCCCTGCGCTAACGAACATCTTGGTTAGAAGGTGGCTGAAGCTACTGGCTTCTCGTAGCTTCAAGAAATATGAGATTATTTTACACTTTTATTTATGTGTACCCTGGAACCTCCTGCCATTTTCGGTATCCACATATCATAAAGATCTTTGCTCAGGGATTGAACTGGGTGGGCCTTGGTGGACAGGTGGCCCCAGAATATTTATTCTCCGGAGTCAAGGTGCTAACTCCCCAGGAGATCCATGTTAGATGGCAAATGCCCCAAGGGGAAGAGCACAAAAACGTGCTAACCTGACAAGCTGATGTGCAAGAAGGCCAGCTGCTCATCACCTCTCCTAAACTGTAATGTCCCAGCCCAGGAAACACACGTTCTCCTGGGGCCTTCCCGCCTGTCTTCATGCATGGTGACCTACTGGGGTCCCGACAGGTCCGTGGTAGAGGGATGTAGAGGCAGGCAAGACTCCAGAGGTCCTCAAGTCACCATGTTCTGCTTCTAGGTAATGCTTGCCAGGGAAGATTTCTGTACCCACCACCCCACCTCTCGGCGGCGCCGCTCCAAGACGTGGCCTTCAAGTTCCTACCACAGGGACCCAAGGCCATTTCTATGCACTTTAGAGGCTCAATACCTTCGGCGCTGGGGGCTCACACTGGCTTGCCCTCTGGGCTCAGGGCCTTGGCCTTGGACTGTCTCACTGCAAATAAGGAGACCTGCCGAACAAATTTGGACGTGTATTTACCAAAGCCTTACAAGGGATTAAAAATTGTACATTAAAACTGTACATTCAAATGTACAGTTAAGGAATCACTTCCCTTGAAAAGAATAAAATGATCTTAACCTGGGACCATTCCCAGAAAACCTCGGGTGGGATGGTGGCCAGAGCTAGATTCTTAGGGTGGTCTTCCCCAGGGGACACCCAACAGGGGAGGGGAAACCAACCCTTCTGGAGCATAGATGTCTTGCTCTTTATCTGTGGCATCTCATTTTATGCCCCCCAAGTCCTGTGAGGAGGGGATTATTATCCACATTTTACAGGTGAGGAAACTGAGGCTGAGAGAGTGTCAGTAAAGTGCCCGGGAGGACACAGGAAGCCAATGGTGGCACTAGGCTTGCAACCTTGGTCTCCGGCGCCCAAACTCATGCTCCCTCCCCACAGCCACCTGTTCTCCTGCTCACACACAGGATTCTGCTCTTGAGAATCTGGTACGAGTGACGGCCGGGTCCATGCTGTCCCCCAGCAGCTGCATGCTCCTCCACCAACAGCACTGGGGGCTGCAGAGGTCCCTGCAAGTGGAGAGGCCCACAGGGCTGGGCCAACAGTCCCCTTCCTCCTTGTTCGTGCTCCAAGTTTTATGTCAGTGGAGGTGCCCGACCAGTCTCCAACCACAGGACCACCGTGCCATCTAAACGGCTCCTGGCAGATTTATGGTGCTGTTGCCAGTCAATTAGCCTGAGCAAAAGGCCAAGTAACTTTCCCAGGTAGGAGATGAAAGAAAAAACAACTAACACAATAATGTTCCTAAAATTTGCCCTTTTTAAAAATTCTTATTTATTTTTCTTTTTTTAGAGACAAGGTCTCTTTCCGTTGCCCAGGCAGGAGCGCAGTGGTGAGATTTTGGCTCACTGCAGCCTCGACTCCTGGGCTCGAGCGATCCTCCTGCCTCAGCCTCCAGAGTGCCTGGGACTATAGGCATGAGCCACCATACCTGGCCAAATTTGCCCTTTTATTGAACCAACAAGACATGATTTGTCTGAATGTTTTCTGTTTGGGATATGTGGCTTCCCTAAGATTTGTAAATAATTGATTTCACCCAGATTTTTCTAGTTCACGGAGTTAACTAAGCATTTCATTCTCAAAGACTGCCACATGGTTTTCCCTCCCACTCTGCTAGTTTGGCTTCTGCATTTCCTTACCATCATCATCATCAACACTAGGGTCAGCTGCGTGGGAGGCGGCTTCCTGGGGCTGGGATGTGACAAGGTATAGACGCACGCCATCCTTAAAGGATCTTACGGTTTAATTGAGGAGACAGGCTGGACACATCAAAAGAAAAACAGTAAGATGCAGAAAGAGGTGGTGTGGTGGGTGCAGGGGGTGTTGCTGGCCACCAGCGCTGAGCTGAGGCTGCCCTCTGCAGAAGGATCTGCCTCACCCAGGTGTATATCCCCTCCCTGGGGACCATATGGGAGTACGAAGGCCTGGCCCCTTCTCCCCAATCTGGGACAACTCTGAAGGACCATCCCAGTTCCAGAATGTTCCAGGGGGCCTGCTGGGGCCTGTGTTGTGAGTGCTTCACAGCCCAACTTCTCCCTCTGCCCAGTCCGGCTTGCTTTCCTTCCCCACCACTGAAGGCCCAAAGCTGGAGGCACAGAGTCCTTGGCTGAGAATCACCTGCAGGGGAAGGGTACGAAGATCATTCCAGGGGTGGAGCACCGTTTAACGAGAATACACCCAGATACGTCCATCTGACTTTGAGCTGTGCTTGATCACAGTAAATTCTCTGCCTGCAGCCCAAGCCTACAGAAGTCCGACTTGAGCCTTTCCTGAAAACCAATGTTGCCAAGTCTAGCGAAGACAGAGGAAAGCGGTGGTGGAGAACGGAGCCTGGGGCCTGGGTCTGTGCTCAACACCAGCCCACAGCCCTTGTTTTCAGCCAGTTCAAAACAGAACTGCTTTGGCCTGGTTTCCCGATCTCTGGCAGAAAGCCACAGGCCAGGCAGATGGGACTGACCTGTGCCCATGACACTGGCCTGCCAGAGAAGGTCTCCGCTCTTCCCCACATTCCTCCAGTGGAAACCCCGAGGTTGAAACCTTGCACTGCCACTGGCGGCCATGTGACTTTGGCAGTTGCCTCACCTCTCTTAACCTGCTTGCTGTCCAGGAGGCAGCTTCCGTCCTCTCTGGCTCCCAGGGGCCACCACGCGTCCTCAGGGTCATTGCCACACCTGGCGGCACCCAGCAGGCCCAGCATGGACGTCACCTGGCCAGATCCCCTCCCTAGGCCACTTTGGTGTCACTGCCTGACATTTCCCTCTGTCTCTGAGCCAAGAATATTCTGTTACCTGTGCCCCAAGGTCATTTCAGAAATCTCAAAATACACTTAACAAGCAAAGTAGAGTGGTGAGGGGACAAGGAACCTCTCTGTTCTTCGGATACTGGCTGCTTCCCAGGGGCGGAATAACTCCTGGGACACTCACTCATCTTCAGCAGCAGGAACGGAGGGTTCCAGTGACACTATCAAAAACCCAGCTTTGGAAGGACCTGGCTCCGCTGACCCTCTGTGCACCCCCTCACGCCCCTCGAAAGCCACCATCCCTAAAGTTCCGTTTCCTGCAGTCATGGAGCTCCACCCAAATGGAGACCTAGACTCCAACCCTTTTTTAACGCATATATATTACATATTCTACATATTACACATAATATATAATTTAAATGATATATGATATAATTTGATACCATTAATTACATAATACATTAATGTATTATATATGTAAGGAGATCTAGAGAGCTTAACTGACTGGTCCATCTCTGGTCCCTGGGCTCATGACCTTGCACTGTGACCTCGAGCCCTTCCCACGCTCTGTCCCTTGAGTCTGAGCCGTGTGACTGGCTACGGCCAGTGGCTTGACGAGCCCTTGTGCTTCAGGCTTGCCCTCTTGCTGCTGCCTGGACTGCCTGCTGGACACACGGCCCAGCCGTCCCCTTGGCCCAGCTGGCGTGGACCCAACCAGGCCAGGGGCAGACGTGTGAGCAGGCTGTCCTGGGCCCCTGCCCCGGCCGAACCGCCAGCAGACCACAGAGCTCAGTTGAGCCAGCCTGGGCCACAAACACTTCTCAGCTGACCTAGAGAATTGTGACAAAGAATAAACGTTCATCATTACAGGTCACTTTGTTTCTGGTGTTTTGGTAGCAGCAGCAGTGAACTGACAGGGTGACAGCATGCCCAGGCTCAGCCTTGTCGGGAGGCGGTGGGGGGGAGGGCCACGCCCATCCTGGTTGCAGTGATGCCCTGTGCCTTGCACCCTGCCTGGCACACCCCAGGCTTGTGGTTAATGTCGGGTAACTCAGAAGAAGCCGCCAGACACCTGACAGCAGAGCCACCAGGATTTCCTGATTCCTGGCTTAGTGTTTATTCCAACAGCCAGTTATTCAAAAAACAAAAACAAAACATGAGAAAGATGAGCCAGAGAGCGGACCTATGAAAGTACGGAAGAGAGCTTATTCATTTCTGAGATGAGAAAAGAATAGTCTTCAATGATCTTCATCTAAAAAGGGGCCAAAGAAAGAGTATGAAGGCCTGATCCCCCAGGGGCAGACCACCGAAGGCAGCAGCATTTCCGTCTTCCCTGTGCCCACCACGTGCGGCGTCTGTCTGGCCCGGCCATCCGTCCTGACGTGCCCGTGCTACTCCTCAACGGCCGTGGCTGTTCACGGGCATCTAGGCCAGGGCTGAGCAGAGATGCCAAAACTCAACTAAGACACAGCGGAGGTTTTTCTTGACAGGTAGGGCGAGAATGGCTGTGAGCCTTAGATGGCCTAAATTCCTTTTCTATGATAAGGATAATACGACTCATAACAACAGTAATGATACTTCGCTGGATTATTTAGAGACAAGGGATGGCTTATACGAAAGCACACATCTGGCAAATAGTAAGTGCTCCATCAATATTAGCTAAATCCGATGACAATGTGCCACCCTGACGGTATCTGATAATCAATAATATTGAACAGCCATCACCGCCACGAATGCAACTCCCCATCAAGCAGTCCCTGAGCTGCGCAGAGGAACACTGCTCTCTGGGGCGCTTATTACACAATATGCTGCAGACGAGAATGGGGCGGCGGAGGGGACATTAGCTTCGAGCCCTCGACCCCAGGGCCGTCTGCACGGCTGATGCTGTGCGCAGGGTGGTGCCAGGTGGAAGGTTTCCACGAAAGCCCAACAGACAAAGAGCTCCTTGGAGCCCACCTGCCGGTCTTCTAGAAGCTGAACGGGTGACAGAGCGGCATCCCTCCCACCTCTCTGCTCCCGTGGCTGCAGGACACGGAGTCTCAGTGGCTACACGGGAGGGAAGAGCAGCGCCAAAGGGGGTGCTATGGGCCAGAGAGCAGCCTGGGCCCTGCGGCTGCCGCTCCAGCCTCCACCACGTCCTCAGCTCCCTCCCAGCCCCCTGCACTACGATGTCCGGCAGGGAGGCGAGAGGATGACAGGGAGGACCCGGATGTTGGGAAGAATGCAGTCAAGGAGCTGTGGATGGTGGAAAGCAGCAACCCCTTCCTGCGGCCTTGGCCCACTCTTCAGGTCATGCTGTGGTGACCTCCCCTCGGTGCTATCAGAACAGAGACTGCTGCCCTGGCTATGCTTAGATTAGGCTTCTGAGGCTGCCGTAACACAGCACCACAAACTGGGGCCTAAACCAACAGAAGGTGTTCCCTCCTAGCTGTGGAGGCCGGAAGTGTGAGATCAAGGCATTTTCAGGGCCATGCTCGCTCAGGAACCTCTAGGGAAGCGTCCACCCCTGCCTCGCCCACCTTCTGGTTGCCCCTCATTTCGTGGCCTGTGGTGGCCTGTGGTGGCATCGTTCCAGTGTCTGCCTGTCCTCACAGGGCCTTCTCACCTTTGCCTGTGTGTCCAGATTTCCCTCTTCTTATAAGGACACCAGGCATTTGCACAGGGCCCACCCTAATGACCTCATCTTAATTTACATCTTAATTACATTTACAATTCACAGGTACCTGGGTGAACTTCAACACATTTTTTTGCAGAATACAATTCAACCCGTAACACTGTTCATCTTTGTACCCTCAACACCTAGCACAGTGCCTGGAAAACAGACCTCAACGAGCCAATTTTCCCTAGTCCCAGCACTAACTATAAACACGGTTCTTGGCAATTCCTCAGCTCTCCATTTCTTTATTTACAAATTGAAAAGTTTGTGCCCTATTTTCTGTGATTCTCCCCTCGCCCTGTTGCATCCTTCCTCTCCACCTCCCCAGCACAAACGGAGGTCACTGCAGTGCTGCCCACCCCGCTGGGCTCCCCGCTGAGGGAGGACGCAGGGCTGCAGGGCTTCCCGCAGCGAGGACGGGGCCTCTGCCTCGTGGACGAGAGGCTGGATCCCAGGGGTTACCGAGAGCAAACTGGTCTTTGTTGTACATTCATCAGCAACTTCGCTGCCAGGGCAGAATATATCAAAACACAGAGGCCCTGGCAGAAGCCCCAAAGCCGGGTGATACCCGCTTGGTCTGTGACAAGCCATGGGCTGGCAGAGAGGGCTTCCTGTCAACAGGAAGTAAAGGATGGAGATCACATTATTTTCAAAGCAGGTAATGGAAGAAAGAGATGAGTGAGATTCCAATTAACCATTTCAAGGCAGGGTTAAAACAAACTGTCCAACCCGAGGTTCCTTCTTCCTCTCTGGGAAGCACAGCCAGTTAACACGCAACCATCTCCTCAGGTCTGGCTGCATGGGCTGTGCAACGGGGTGGCAGCGGGTCTCCCGAGCATTCCCGTGGTTGAGCCCGAGGGACACAGCTTCCTTCTCAGGTGGCAACTCTGCTCCTTTTAAAGCAAGTCACGATTAACAGATCAAGCAAATTCAGGACCCTGTTGCAACCTGGCAGCTCAGCACTTTATCGGCCTTTGTTTCACATCTTAAAAGACATTCATATTGTGCAGTTATCAAGATGGGCTGGTCCACTCTCTTGGAAGGGACGGGAGGCAGCGTTGTTCCGTGTGTGAGCGTGTTCATCGTTCACGTTCTGGTCGAGGGGAGGGAGGGTGGATGGAGCAGAGGGGGCAGCTGGATTCCCACCCAGCTCTTCACGGGGTCGGTGGCTGCACTCAACAACTTAGAAGCCCCCATAAAAGTAAAAAGGCTCCTAGAAACAGAAAGTCCCCGGCAGTGAGCTGAATAAATCAAAACGGGAGAAGTAAAAGAAAACAAAGTCAAGAAACAGCATCATTTAAAAGCACATTTATTTTTCTGAAGGTTTTAGAAGACATAAACTGATTTAAAAGTTACATAAATGAAGTCTGAGCCAATGAAGAGGCGTTAGCAAATAAAAAGTGCTTCCAAATGATTTCTTTAGTCAATCTAGTGCTCAGCACAGTTAAAATTGCAAATGCTGAGTGAAGACTGATGATACAGTTTTGCTAGGCTTTATTGGAGGAGGACGGTTAGAAGAAAACAGGGAGGGAAAGATGCTCGTGAAGCACTGAGAACCCTAAAAGGTGTGATGTGTGAAAAGATGCAATACTGAACCCACAAACTACGTGGGCTGCTTCTTCTGTTACGTAACCTCAGCGCTAGAGCTTTCCTTTCGGTGACATAACGATCCAGGATTTAAATATTTGCACTTGTCATTAGGCTATCCTGCAGTATTTAGGACCTCGTTTACAGGACAATCTTGAAACTCTCTACCAAGAGGCACCAGGACAGAGCAGGAGCAGTGAGGGGGGTGGCTAGACAAGAGTGAAGGTGCAGACTTCACTTCCACCATAGTTACCCCTGTGGTCCACCACAGAACAGTGAAGATGCTTTTTCTCAGTTGGGCCATCTGTAAAGTGGGGATAAGAGGATGAGACAAGGAATTCAGCGCCAGAGTGACACTTCCACCACTGAACATGCAATTCTGCAGGTCCTGGGGCGGGGCCTGCTCTGCACCACTTCCCAGGTGCGCTGCCTGGCGCAGGTCCCTGCTCCCCTCGAGCAGTAGGGTCCTCGAGGAAGCGGATTCCCACATCCACGCTCCAGCTGCCTGTTCCCTCCACGGGCTACTCTGGCTGGAGGCCGATCTAGGTGTTCATCGTTATTTGGAAGCCAGATATATCCTGCCTTTGTTGAACAGCCAGTAGCCAAGGCTATTTCTTCATGGCGACAGCTGAAAACATGCAGACAGATAGGGGGATGATGGACAGACAGACACAAGGGATAACTCACAGGGGCAGAAGGAATGGATGGGTTTTACACCAATGAAGCTGGAAGCCCATTGTTTTTAAACCCCAGCAGGCCTAAGAGTCACCTGGAGAACTTAACAGAAACTTAGAGGTTCTGACTCGGGAGGTCTGCTGAGACTCAGGATTTTACTTTTTTTTTTTTTTTTTTTGAGACAGAGTCTCACTGTGTTGCCCGGGCTAGAGTGCCATGGCATCATCCTAGCTCACAGCAACCTCAAACTCCTGGGCTCAAGCGATCCTCCTGCCTCAGCCTCCCGAGTAGCTGGGACTACAGGCATGCGCCACCATGCCCGCCTAATTTTTTTTTCTATATATTTTTAGTTGTCCAATTAATTTCTTTCTAATTTTAGTAGAGACGAGGTCTCACTCTTGCTCAGGCTGGTCTCGAACTCCCGAGCTCAAACAATCTACCCGCCTCAGCCTCCCAGAGTGCTGGGATTACAGGCCTGAGCCACCGCGCCCCGCCCAGGATTTTACATTTTAAACAAATACTGGGTGGTTCTACTTAAGCTGGTCCAGGAAACACACTTTGAAAAACACTGCCCTAAACCTTAACCCAACAAATCTTGCTCAGGGTGGCACAACCTGACCAAGGTCAAGGTTAAAGGCCAAGGTCAAGGTCAAAGCTGACACCTCCACTTTCCTGTGGCCAAGATTTTAATCCAGGGTATTTCGGTGGTGTGAGAGTAGAGTGCACTGTCCTCGATGGCTCCTCCAGCCCCCAGGGCAGCACGTAGCTCCTAGAGTGCCGCAGAGTGGCTCATCTGGCTGGACAGAGGCTGCCAGGAAGAAGCAGGGTGCGAAGGGCCCAGGCCTATCATCTGCACGGAGGGTGCCAGGCCTCAGGCAGCGTGAGGCTTCCCTCAAGGCCATGCAGCAGGAGAAGGCATCGTGAGCCACGGGTCCGCCCAAGTCCTGTCTGCACAACCTTCTGTGACTGGCCAGCTGCTTCTTGGCTCTATTTTTAGCCTGTCTCCTGTGACTGTGAAGGTTTCTGGAGCACCTCTCCCAAGGAGGCCGGGCACGTGTTCCCTCTGTCAGAAAGGCCCTCCTCAGCAGGTAACAGCCGAGCTCCCCAAGCCTGCCTCAGTGTCCCCACAGGCTCTGGCCTCAGGTCTTTCTCACCGAAGCTCTCCCTCCTCTGGGCCTCCTGCTCTGTCACTGGCTGGTAAACCCATGATATGCCAGCCAACAGTCACTGATTAAAGGTACATGGATTTCAGCATTAATAGCGACGCTGCTCTTTCTTAGACAAAAATGAGAAAGAACATGCTTGTTCCCAAAGTTCTGGCAGAACACCACTCACAGCTACACTTCCACTGAATCATCTTCTAAAACCATTTCCACCACCTCTGTTACCGTCCCTGCTCCACATGAGGCACGGAGGCTCAGAGCAGAGCTAAGGCCAGATGCCAACCGGCCACGACTCCAAACACTACGCCTGCTCACCACTTTTATTTTCATGTATTTATTTATTTATGTATGTATTTATTTATTTTTGAGACAGAGTCTGACTCTCACCCCAGGTAGAGTACAGTGGTGTCATCATAGCTCGACAGCAACCTCAAACTCCTGGGCTCAAGTGATCCTCCTGCAAGTAGCTGGGACTACAGGTGTGCACCAACTATGCCCAGCTAATTTTTTCTATTTTTTACTGAGACTGGGTTTCACTCTTGCTCAGGCTGGTCTCGAACTCCTAACCTCAAGCAATCCTCCCACCTCGCCCTCCCAGAGTGCTAGGATTACAGGCGTGAGCCACCGTGCCTGGCCTCGCTCGCTACTTCTAAAGGCCAGTGTAACCTGAGGAAGGAATCTGCTCTCAGTTCTTCCTCTTCTTCTCCTTTGGGTCCTCCTTTCTCCTCCAAAAAGTGCCCACAGTATGCCCACTGCCTGAAAAAGAGGCTGAAATCAAGCTAGGCCACATCCTCGGTAGGACCAAGGACCATCTTCCCTTCCCCAGGAAGGGAAAATTCACTTTATAGATTACTTAGTACTTCTGGGTCTCCATCACCTACCGCTACCCATTGACCCAAGGGTGTCCCCTAAAATGGATTCCCCTTTTCTAGTGCCCTGAGACCCACGGGGGCTACCAGCAGGAAGTGGAGGGAAGACAGTTAAAGATACTCAGAGCCCGAGAGAAGGGGTCTGCAGTGATTCTCCCCACACTCACTAGGCTATGGTTCTGCTTATGCGCTAGATATAGGTGCAGGCTGATGTCCCAAAAGAAACTCAATACAATTCAACAAAGAGAAAAGCTGCTTGGACCCTAGGGACCCCAGGAGGCCTCATCACCCCAACGCTGCTGGATGCCACCAAATGACCCCACTCACAGGAATGCCAGAGCCACAGTGTCTTTCAGGAGCATTTCCTTAGAATCTAAAACATCCTCGGACACGGCATTCCCTGGACACCGTGAACCTCTGATGGGGGAAGATGGGTGTGCTGCCCCAGCTCCGGCATGCCAGGCTACGACTGGGCCCACCGTTTCCCCTGCAAACCAGCCCCTTATGCCAAATATCTCTAGATCAGTTCCTGCCAACTCAGTCCCTGTCTCCCTGCCATGAACCGGACATAGAGGCTCGCCACCCTTCCTTCTTGTGTCTCCTGTCTGCCTTCTCTGCTTTTCTCTCGTCTTGACCGCAGTTCCGGCCCTAGAACCTCATCCCCGGAATTTTGCCAAAGCATTTGGAAGACACAGGCCGTCTTCCCATCGCTCCACTTTGCACACCTGCCCAGGCGAGTTCTCATGAAGCGTTTTCATCACCTTTAATGGCTTCTTAGTTCAGGTCCCCGCCCCCCCCCAAAAAAAACAATGGCCAGACGAGGACCTAGGTTCAGCATTTCATTCCAGGGAGTTCCAGCGAGAGAATGGGGAAAGTGAGGCAGGAACTGGCCAGGAAGGGACATTAATCAGTGGGCCACCACTGTGGGCAATAGGGGCTCAACCCTGTGAGGGAACGTCAGAACTGCCCTGCCAAGGAATGGGGAGGCTGGGCTACCCCACCAACTACTCCCCTCCTGGGGTGAGGGCTGCCCCTGGGGGCACAATTCAGCACTTCCAGGTGTCCCTGCACTTCCAAGTATCCCTGCCCTAGGCTGAGAAAGCTGCCATGGTCTGATAGGATTTCTTCAGGCAGAGGGAAAGACACAGTGAGAAGCTGTCCACCAAGGCTGCAGGCTGGCTCAAGCTGGGCCCTGGCCTTCAAGGACAGGCCACCAACGGTGTCCACCACAGCTTCTCCCTGCCTTTGGAAGGAAGTCCTCAGGCCCTGACCCTAGCCATCAAGGTGGGGTTGCCAGGTCAGACACAGGATACCCAGTTAAACTGGGATTTCACATAAATGATGATCATTTTTAGTATAAGTATATCCCAAATATTGCATGGGACACGCTTGTGCTAAAAACTATTTGTTGTTTATCTGGAATTCAAACTTAACTGAGCATCCTGTATTTTTATTACCACATCTGGCAACCCTGCTTCAGGGGCCTGCTCAATCCAGTCCTCAAACCCCTTTCTCCCCGAGAAGCAGCTCTTCACCGTACCTGGGAGCAGCCGTCCAAACCCCTGACTGTGGGGCCACGGGGTGCTCCCGCACGTCTCTCCTGCCTACCGTGTCTGGGTCCAAAGTCTCTCTGAACACATCACGCCCTTCCCTCACCTCTAAAAGCAGGTGCTGCCTGCACCGGTCATCCTATGACCTGGATCACTTGCTGGCATTTGTCTGAAAGCCTTATTTTCCCAGCTCGGTTGTAACTCTCACCTAGCCTGGCACAATGATCGACGGGTAATTACTATTTGGCAGATAAGGGGACCCCTTGGTCCCACCAGCAACAGCAAACCCTGTGAGGACTTAGACTGAGTCCCTCTCCTCCACCCACCCCCACACCCGATCTCACCACAACCAGCGCGCTGGGCACACAGGCACACTCGGGCAGCAGCTGTGGAACAATCGAATGAATGCTACTTGGTAAGGGCTGGATCACGCCAAGAATGTTGTAAAAAGCTGCCAAAGTCACCACTAGCAGCAAGAAGGGTGGTCCGAGTATCCCAACTATTCAACCATTACGCGGTTTTCCAGTGTTCACAGCCTGGACTCTCCATCCTTTTTCCGGTTTGGGATTTTGTCTGACACCGCCAATGGCACCGCCCAGCGGGCACGCCCACACATGCAGCGCTCGGGGCTGACCTCGCCATTTGGCCTCTACACAAAATGGCCTGTCCACGGGACAATGCCCTGTTATTTTTATTCTTCTCCCCTTCTTTCTCTGTGTCTCTCTTTTTTAAATTAGGTGCTCTGGTGTGTGTGTCGTAGCCTTACAGCTATACAACATTTTAAATTTGTAAAGACCTTCCCATGAATTATTTTAAACATCCCTGTAAAGCAGGTAAAATGGGTATTATTTTCTACACCTGACAAATGGGACAACTGAGTGGTTAAATGGCTCACTCAGGTGGCCACTGTCAAAAAGAGGTGTGCAGTAGCAATGTCTAACTTTTAACTTACAAATATGGTTTTAAAATGTCTTCCACGAGAGATATAAACAGGCATATTTCGTTTCAAATAGAATGCTATTCCTGCATATTTGGCCACCACGATGGTGGCCACACAACAGCCAGGGGTCCAATTACCTGCCCCTGAGCTCCCCAGGCCAGGGAGGGCTGGCCCAGGTGCCACTTCAGGCTGCTCCCCAGCAGGTGTCTGGGGCTCACCCCCTGGACTCTACCTTGTCATCCAAATGTCACATGCATGTGGACCTGGGGGGAAACCTGAAAGGAAAAGCTGCACTAGCAAACACAGGAGGAAAGTGCTTCTGCGGGACTCGCAGTGGCAAGTTGGTGGCCAGGCCCCGCCATCCCAGCTGTCGGGCAGGATTAGCTTTAATGAGGTGTCCAGGCAGCCCTCGGAGGAGAGTGGGCTCACTGCGCACTCCCATCCTGCCCCAGACACGCCATCCGGGACAGACAACAAAATAACATTCTCCACGAAGCCGCGCGCGCGTGCGTGTGTGTGTGTGTGTGTGTGTGCGCGCGCGCGTGTGTGTGCATGTGCGTGTTTGGACAAACATTTACTTGGTGGGTTGAGGCGGAGGGTGTGACCCAGCTGGGGGCTCCGTTCCGGTAAAGGTCTACCACCCGACCCCCCTATGAAGAGGTGAGGACGAGCGGAGGACAAGCGACTGGGGGCCACCTGGGCGGGCCAACCGAAGGGAGGGCGCACGACCCGGCCCGCCGTTCTCTCTGGACAAAGTCAAGCTGCAGACCCATCGAAGTTGCCAAAGTTCAGGGCATGCTGCCTCGTGGTCGGGGCTGAAGTCCGCGCAGCCCCGCACAGGTTAGGAAGCCCCAAGCCCCCAAATACTACGGGCGCCCGAAATACGCCCCCGGGGGCGGGAGAAAGGAACGGCTGCAAAGGAGCCCCGGTCCCGGGCCCAGAAACACCCCGAGGGAAACTGGGATGGGGAGGTCCGCTTAAGGGAGCAGCTACACAACCCCCAACCCTGCTGCTGTCCCCACCTACCGCCCCTCCCCTCCGTCCCCCGCGGCCGCGCTGGGGCTCCACCTCCCCGGAGCGCAGTCCACAGCGTCCTTTTTCAGCAAAACAACACAGCGCGCCGCCCCCAGCACCCGCACCCGGCGGGATCCCGGGCCACGCCCAGCCGCCCACCGGCCGCGCCCGGCCCGGAGTGCGTCCCGCGCCCCCTCGCGTCCGCAGCCTCCCGGCCCCCGATCCCCGCTGCACGCGGCTGGGGAGCGAAATCGAGTCCCGGCTCGGCGGCCCGGCTCCGGCCTGCCCCTCCACCCGCCCGAGCCGCCAAAGTGACAGGAGGGGCACGCACGGCGCGCGGGGCGGCCGCGTTAACCGCTTCGGCTCCGGGCCCGAGCGGTGGGAGGGCCGGTGCCGGGGACGGCGGGGCTGGGACTCACCGGAATGTGCACTCGCAGCGAACGCCTTTTCTGGCTGGGATTTTTCTTGCCGCCGTTCCCGCCGGGGCTGGAAACATCTTTCTTCTTCTTGGTGTCCATGGCCGCGCTTCCCATAACTCTAAGCAGAAGTTAATTCCGGGTGACTCGTCCCTGGAATTCGGTCCTCGCCTTCCGTCCCCAGCCTCTGCTGCTGTCGGACTGGAGCCGCGCGCTCTGTGTTACTGTCCTTCTCCCTGAAGACACTCGTGGGCACTTCCGCGGGCGGGAGGGTGGAGCAGGTAGCTCTAGTCCGCGCACCCCTACGGAGTCATCCGATGCGGACTCCGCCAGCGCCGCTCCCGGTCTGCGCTCGCCCGGTTACGCGTGGCCGAGGTCTCCTGCTGGGTGACAAAGTTTTCTTCCTTTTGCAAAAGGAAGCAACATTTCCACGCTCTCGGCTCCTCCCACAGATTCCCAGAGGTAATCTGCAAGGCAGGTGCAATTAAAACCCGTAATTCGGAGAACCTCCCTCCGATGCCTGTGGCCGAGTGGAGCCTCGGCTACAGCGGGACCGTTCGTACATAAATATAATCCTCGGCCGCAGAATAAACCAGCCCGGAGCCGGGAACGAGGTCCGTCCTCCTTTCTGGGCGAGGAGGCGGGGGGAAGAGGAGGCGCAAGGCGAGCACTCCTCGCAATTGGGCTGTCGCCCGCCGCGAGCACACGCTCTGGCGGCGGCTGGCGGCCCTGCAGGGAGCGGGTGCCGGGAACCCCGCGGGCCGAGCCGGGCAGGGCGCCCTCTCCTCGCCCCCCGCCGTGCTGCGGCCCGGTGGGACAGCGAGAGCCCGGGAGGGGCCGGGCCTGGCACAGACGCAGGCTCGCGGGGCGCCGCGCGCTGGCAGGGGGCGCGCCTGGAACAGGAAGTGCGCGGCGTGCGGCGCCACGGGCCCGCTCCCCGGCACCGACGCCGCCCGGTCGCCGCGCACAGTCTGCTGCGGCCGTGCCGGGCCTGCGCTCGCTCGGATCCGCTTTCTGATCCACGTCGTGGCCCACTGTCCGTTCATGCCCGACCCCCTAAACACGCACACGCACCCCGCCCGCCGCAGACCCGGCGGCGGTGGAAATGCCGGTTTCGGTGGGCTGCGCGGTTGCCAGCACGTGTTTCGCAGAAAACCGTGGCCCCAGGGGTCCCGCTCCGCCCAGAGTGCGGTATGTGGCGCTGGGTGAGTGTGGGTTTTTCACCCGCCCCCCGCCCTCAAATCTGGCTTTCTTCAGGTTCATCAAGAGTTGCGCAGTGGATCCGCGGTGAGTGCGTGTCCCCACGCTGCGGAGCACGCGGCGTTGCTGAGACTGCGGAGAGACGTGGGGGAAGGAGAGGGCCCGAAAACCCGAGCGAGGGCGCCACGTGCTGCCCAGGTACTTTTGAGCCGCCAGTACTGGATCTGGCACCGCCCGGTGGCCCCGGCCCTTAGGAGGTTACGGGGAGCAGCGGGGCGGGGTGGCCCCATCCCCGATGCATCCGGTGATGGCCTCACCTTGGCACCTGGGTTGGAAGTAGGGTGAGTGCTGGGTCCCGGGTTGCTTCCTCTCCTGCTCTAGTTTCTGAGGATGTGGTGACCCCAAAGGCCACCTAAGCTACCGGAATGCTGAGTCAGCTCAGCTGCTGCTGTGAACAGTAACGTAGGGAGGGCACCACACAAAAAACACGACTGGGTCGCTTTGGAGACACTGCGGGGTAGGGGGACCAATGGGGAGGTGGCTTTAACCGCTCTTCAGGTGTGTGCTCTGGCCCTGTTCTCTTTTCAGGAGGCGTGGTTGGCCCGCTGTAGGGAACATCCTGTAGGGAAAGCGCATGCCCCCCCACCCGCCGTCCCCTAGAAGAGAGAAGCAATCCTGTTGCAGCCATCTTTCCCTGTTCCTCCTACAGCCCACGTTCCAGCAGCTGTGCAAAATCCCTTCAATCTGGGTGGTTCCTTGGTTCACAGGCTGGGTTAATATTCCCCCTCCTTCTCCCCTGCTCTATAATCCAGAACCAAGCCAGACAGGATGGTGTCTCAGTCCCAGAGGGGTCCCTGACAGGGGCAGATTCTCTGGGGGACCCTGTCTGGGATCAGTAGCCAAGTAGCCATCCTGGCCCCACAGGTGTGGGATTTCTTGGTCTTTCCTGGCTGGCTCCTAGTTAGAGGATTTACTCCACAAAATGTTCAAAACGCTGCTGAGAAAGAGAGAAGGGTAGGCCTTTAGCCTATGTCATGTGGTTTAAAGGACGACGGGAAGCCACTCTCACCCACTAAAAATCACTCCCCATTGTTATGTGTCATTTCTTTAGCTTACAACTTTAATCCTTGTCAAAATGATGATTTACAGGGTGCATATATCACTCCATTTGATGAGAACTGGCTCTAAAGAGATGAGGTCAAAGGGGAGCAAGATGGTGGGTGGGGTGGGAGCTCACAGCAGAGCCACCGGGCGGGGCCCTGTGGGGGGAGGTCAAGAGGCGGCCACAGTGTTACTTCTCATACTGAATGTTTGCTCTGTGGGGCAGTTTTTAACAATTGTTATAATGTGTGCTTTTATCAATTGATTTGCATAAATATGTAAAATCATTCATCAATAAATTTGTTCTCTGAGTTCATTTGTTGGAGTGCAGACTTTAGTGCCTTCCAAATTAAACATTTTACTGTATTGCCTGCATTTTAAGAAACTTTTACATTTTTTGGCCCTTGCGATCAGCTCCTGCCCCATACCCAGGAGGAAGGAACACTGCACAGAGAGGCCAAGAAGAGTTTGGACACACAGGCCTGGTGGTGGGTGTCCCCACTCAGCCTATTAGTGTTAGAGTACACTCTTTTCATCCTGTTCCCTTTCTACTCGGTGGTCAATTATGCCTGTCCAGTGAAGTCTCTACAGAAAGCCCAAGAGGACAGAGCTTCCAAACACGTGGAGGTTCCTAGGGGTGGCGCCTCCCTTCTCCCTGTACATCTCTTAACCGGTTAACGTAACTTTTCCTGAGTTCTGTGAACTGCTTTAGCAAATTAATGGAACCCAAAGAGGGGATGCAGGAACCCTATTTTATAGCCAGTTGGTCAGAAGGCCCCAGAGGCCCCGACTTGTGACCGGCATCTGCAGTGGAGGGGACATCCTTGGGGACTGAGCCCTCACCCTGTGGGATCTGACACTATCTCCAGGTAGATTGTCATAATTGAATTGGAGGACACCCCACTGGTGTCTGCTGCAGAACTGATTGCTTGCGTGATATCGGGGAGAAACCCAACCCCTTTGGTCACAGAAGCGTTCTGTGCTGATGATTGTTGTGGTGTGCGAGCAGAGGAAAAACAATCAGAGCCCTGTATGTTAATATTTCTGAAATCTGGGTGATTCTTATAGATGATGTCAGAAGAAACTTACTAGCCATTTTTTCCTCTAAAATGGTATTAATAAAGTGATCATGTATCTTCTGATCAGCGAGGAGTCTTAGAATGGAGGAAACATAGTAATCTTGCTTTGGGGCACTTTCTGAAAACCCCATCTTCCCCTCCACCTTGGCGAGCACCTCGGTATTTTAGCCAATAGCTAAATGTGGTGTGCCCACGCAATGTTGCCCATACGATGACCCCTGACATCCATTGTTTTTGAATGCCTACCTATGACCTCCTTCTCAAAATGAGTGCAATAAGATCTGTGCCAAACAAAATATCAAAAAGTTAAAATAGTACGGCACTGTTACTGATCCCGTCTTTATGTAAAATTCTCATTTTTAGAAAAATATTGCATTAAAATATTATTTCCCTTGATGTCTGAGTTTTCGCACCCCCTTAAATTTTGCATCCGAGGCCAGCACCACATTCCCCCTCACCTGCTGATGGCAGGATGAGAAAGAACCCGAGCAGGATGGCAGGCCGGGGTGGGGACCTCAAATACCCCGGGAGGAATACTTGAGCCCGCCCTGACACTGCCACTCACTAGCTGTGTGACCAGGGACAAGTTACTCAGTTTCCCCATCTGTAGGAGAAACAGTATGGTCTTCAGAATATTTCTAAGCCCTCTTTAATGGGGGCTTGTATTTTACCCTGATTGTATTTTGTATGTCTTTATAATTTTATTGCTCTGGTTATTTTCTGTTGAATTTTACAAAAGTGTCATTCCACAATGAATTGGAATTTGAAAACAACCCAACCAAAAAACCACCCCAGGTCCTTCACTACAGATGGTTTGGGATAGAGCTTCTCAGGGGAACAGGGAATATCGAAGATGCTTCCCATTGCACATAACCTAATTTTCCAAACTTGTCCTCCTACCCCACCCTCGCTTTTTTTTTCATTTTGTCTGTTATCCCGTATAAATGAAAATGACTTCAGAAACCATGAATCATCTTTGTAGAGTCTTGACAACTTAGAAAGTCTTGGAATTGGGGGTGTCCTTATGGGTTTGAAGTCCACAATTACTCTGGGCTCTCAGAATGCTGTAGTTAGAGGGAACCTTGGTAATCAGTATGGGATATCTGTGTCTGATGAGTTCACATACTCGGTGACACTGTATTCTCCATGAAAAAGAAGAAAGGAATTAATTTTTTGATCACCAGTGACATGCCAGGCACCATGTTAGTGACTTCGCATTAATTATCTCACCTAATTTCTATGAAAATCCCCTATAAGAACTATCACATCCATTTCACGTTTGGGGAAAATGGAAACCTAGTTGCTAGAGAGTGCTTTGACATCCCCTCCACTCTGTCCATTGGTCTTAACTGGCTGTGGCCTCTGGAAAAACAAAAACTGTGGCCCCTCCTCTTTTAAAAGCTTTGCTCAAGACTGACAACACTCTGACCTTGGACACACTACAGGACTTCTTAGCTGCCTTGGTCTCTTTGCCTGTGACCCAGAGTTGGCGAGAGCAATGGCCTATATATTCAGGAAACCAGTGACTCAATTCCGTGGAAAAAGCGATTCTTGAAAAACTAAACAACAAGGTCTGGACTCAGACTTTCTGCAAATGCTTTGATAACTCATTGACTACCGAGAAGAGGGGGTGTTATCTAATCATGAAAACCAGGGCAAAGAGTCACATTCCAGCTTTTATTTCCTTTAAGCTTGGACAGTGATCGTGTAATCTGTGATAGTTTCTGCTCCCTGGTTCAGATGGCGCCATTAATACTGATTTGCGCAGAGAGGTGGAGGCAGGGGCCCAGGACCAGTAGGAACAGCACATGTGGGGACAGCACATCTCCTAACTGCCTCTTTCCAGGTCTGTTTTGATTTTCCAGGGCACCTGTGCCAGCCACCTCCCTTCTCTGTGTCTCAGGCTGCCCTTCATCCATAATGCCGGGTGGCCATAAGGCATTCCTGATCGCAAAACCCAAGAAGTGCATTAAGGTAAAGGTGAACTCCATAGCATGTGCTCCTGAGCGACAGATGTGCTGTGCGTATCTTCTCTCCAGAGAATAGCTGGTGCCTTAACCAGCTCTGCTAAGCGCACAGTCAGCAGTTCCGCAGAATAACAGATTCAGCGAGCAGGGTGCATGTGACGCGAGCTCTGTGCAGTGGGGAGGTACCTGTTTGTGAAAGAAAGGAATAGATGATCCCAGCACTGATGCCCCCTTCCTGACTGAGGGTGGTAGTCACGGAAACAGCATTAGTTGGGAATAAAGTCTTTGGTTCTGCCAACGCTGCCTTCATAATTGTTTTACAGAGTGTCCCCTGTGACTTTTGTCCTAGTGATCTAGCATTGCCTCCCGTTGGGGTGGAAGGTTTGGGTTGCAGAATTTGACTAAAGGTCTGTGTGTGTTGGTTCTTGACTTAGTTATGATCTTTGAACATGCAATAAACATACCAATTACCCTTGGGGAATTTTGAATACCATTATTGACTGAGTATGGTTCTTGACTGATTTCTGCCATCTCACCCATCTATTGGTACATGATTAAATAATGCAAATTAATTGTAATAATTTCCTGAGCAAATCATATTACTTTGGGAATTATACTGGCCCAAAGGTCCTAAGTTATGGTCAGTTACAAATCTGTACAAGTCTGTCTGAAGCTCTGCCTGCCAGCGCCAGTGACACCACCCATTCAGGTGACTTGCAGCTGATATCCAGGCCTGACCCTGGCATGCCAGTTGTGGCTTTCCAATAAGACTTCAGAAAAAATACATTTGCCTGCTATGCCCTTGGGATTGGCAACATTGGGGAGCAAAGTGCTGGCTCAGGATCTGGATCTTCAGGTGCGTCTAGGTGTAGGCCTGTTGACCTCCAAGCCCCATTGGAGAGGCACGGTGACATCCTGACTCTCAGAGAAAGCTATGTCCTCCCCCAGAAGGGCCCAACCAAACCCTTAGTTAGACCCATGCAAGACCCTGCCAGAATCAATCTCTGTCCTTGTACCCTAGCACTTTACACCATAATCAATAAATGCTTGTTTGGTACACAGAGCCCACAAAGATGCTTAGCATGCAGGGCAGCTCTCAAGGACATAGTGGCTTTTGAAAACTCTCCTTCGGCCATATGGGTCAAAAGGTGTTTTTTAAGATGTTCCTAAATATAGCTCCTAAGAATTGGGTGAACAGAGAATGGGGAGAGACTTTCCAAGTAGGACTCCGTACCGCGGGCTGGCATAAGGTTCCTGTAGATCATTGCAGCGCACACTCCCAGTAGCGCTGTTGTGCAAAAGGCTGTGCCTTTTCTTTCTCTACCCCGACTCATTGTAGCGTTTTACCCCATAGGTCAAAAAACAAAGCATAATCACAAAGTTCATTGTTCTCTGACCTGCACAAGAGAACATTTTCCTGTCATTGCAGAGCTTATTCGGCCATGACTCAAGGGGTTCCCAACATCTTACAGGGATGGATGCAGAAGTTTCTTTGGGTAACCAGAGGATATTCGTGTGCAGGGAAGGCCGGGCGGGGCTCACTGCCGACACACAGCACTTCCCAAAGACTCCCAGAGCTCACCGTGGTCAACGCGGAGGCTGGCGAATTTGTCCCCGGCTCTCAGAGTTAGGGTGCGAGGAGAACAGCTGTTTCTCGTGGAGCTTTAGGGAGAGTCTGCCTCTATAGGGCCTGCTGGTTCCAAGTCTGTTCTTTGTCTTTGCAGGTTTAAACCATTGTGAATCGTTCACCAAGATGTTCATGGCTACGTCTCTAGAGGATTGTGTCATTGGAACCAATCCTTCAGAGAGACTGATGTATCAGTCAGTATGCAGATGTGCTCATTCGCGTGGGGGGTGTATATTGTATGGCTGTTTGTCTCTGTGCTCAGATCCAGTCCCTGTCCCACCCTGCTCTGTACTGCCGGGAACTACAGTACCAGGATCTTTTGCCCACTGGTGTCTGGCCAGACTTGGCCAACGGCAGAGAGTGGGATGGTGGGGGGTGGCAGGGCATGTCTTCTGCTCTTCTTTGGCCTTGGGGAGCATCGTGGGCAGCATGTCCTTCCTCCAAGGCCCTCGCCCCACTAGCCAGACCCTCCCTCAGGGAGCCCAGCTTCTGCTGGGCAGCCCTGACCATGGCTCTAGAGTTCACTGGACATTTGAATAGAAATCTGAAGAACATGATTCAGTGAGCCATGCGGGTAGCTGAGAAAGAGGATTCTAGAAGAGGGAAGTGGGGGCGTGGGATGTTGGAAGTTCGTTGCGAAGGAGAGTGGTAGGAAGTAACATTTCAGATGGCAAAGGCTTTGGCTTTCATCTGAGTGAGATGTGCCAATGTTGGGACACGCCAACTAGGAGAATGACACGATCTGGTTTAAGTTTTCAAAGGATCGGCCTGGCCGCTAGGTAGAGAACAAGTTGTCTAGACAACAAGGAAGGAACCGCTGAGCACAGTGAGCAGCTGTCACTATCATCCAAGCAAGAGTCAAGAGAGGCTCGGAGCTGGACAGGAGAGGCAGGGTGGCCGGAAGTGGTTGTTTCTGGATCTGTTTTGAAGACACAATCCCCAGAATTTACTGATAGATTGGACATGAGATCAGAGAGAAAGAAAAAGTGACATTTGGCTGTAAAGTTTTGGGCCCAAGCAACTGGAGTGACCCCATTTACCAGAGTGGCAGAAACAAGGAGGGCTGGGGATAGGGAGTTTGCTCTGGGACACAGTAAATGCCAGACGCCTACTGGACACCCACGCGAAGGGAGATGGGGAAGAGGGCTGGCTGCGGACATACGTTTGGAAGCCATCCACGTAACAACGGACGGAGTTTAAAGCCGCGCAGTGAGAACGTAGACAGCAAAGAGAAAGGTTGGAACTGCAGCCCGTGGCCTCCAGCCGGGTCACCAGGGAATCAGGAAAAAGTGGCGCCCAGCAGCAAGGAGAGAGGTGTCTCCGGAAGGAAGGAGCTGTGAGTTAGAAGAGGACTCAGTGGACCGTGGCACTTGGCGACAGGGAGGCCACTGGCAAGCTTACAGGAGCAGGGATCGTGAGGGCAGCAGCCTGGTGGGAGTGGGCTCAGAAGATGGAGGGGAGGGGACGTGGGAAGTAGTGGGTGACTGTTTTTAGGAGCTTCGCTGTACAGGGGAGCAGAGGAATGGGGCGGTGGGCAGGTGGGGGGATGCGGGTCGAGAGAGGGCCTTTTTTCTCAAGATGAGGGATATTACAGTGTGTTCATGAGCCAGTGACCCGTGACAGTCTGGGGAGGGAGTTGATGACATCGGAAAGAGGAGGACACACAACAGGCGTGAACTGCTGGCACAGGCAAGAGGATGAGCTGTCCTGATAGCAGGCAGCCTTGGGGCAGGGGGGAGACAGTTCACCACGTGACAGGAAGGGACCCGGTGGCAGGCAGGGAGGCTCTTTCCTGAGCATTTCCATTTTCCAATGTGTGAATGTTCTGTCCCTCCACGCCTTCGCCGACGCAAATCTATTTCTAACTTTTTGATATTTGCCAGTCTGTCAGGTGAAAATAGCGTCTTGTACTTTTACTGTGCATTTCTCGAGCTATAAATGAGGATGAACACCTTTTTGTACGTTTGTGATTTTTGTCTATTCTATTGGGTTGCAGGTCATTTTCTTTTCTTACAGGAGCTCTTTATATGTTAAAGAAATTAGCTTCTTGTCAGTGTGGATTGCAAATATTTCTTCCCTGTTTGTTATTTGTCTTTTGACTTTATCATGTTTTTTCCATGCAGGATTGTTTTCCTTTTTCTATGATTTTATTAATTTTTTATGGCTACTGGGGTTTTCTGTCACTTTTAGAGAAGTCCTTCCTACTTCAAAATTATTTTTAAAATCTCTCCCATATTTACTTCTGCATTTTTATGGTTTCATTTTTTACTTTTTACATACAAATCATTTATTTTACCTTAAAATCTTTGATCTCTCTGGTATTTACTTTGGAAAATATGTGAAGCGGTGGGGGAGGGGATGTACTTTTACAGTAATTTTTGTCCTGTTTCTTGATGCTGGGCAAGAGGCCTGCGCCCAGTCCTGCATCAGTGAACACTCACATGCCAGGCTTGGCAGTCACGTGCGTCCCGGAGCCTCCGTTGTCTCATCTGGGAAGTAAGACAGCTGGGCTGGGTGATCTCCAAGTCCTCTGCGTCAGACCGTCCGCGAGTCTGCTGAGGGTGCGCCGTTCCTTTCTCTTTGACTTCTTGGAGAACTGAGTTGGACACCAAAAGTTTGTGTGATAGATACAAGGAACGGCTATCTTTTCTTCCTGCTTTCAGGCAATAAATATGTATTGAGTCTGTCTTGTGTGATGAATCAACAAAACCCATCTGCACTGATTGAGTACGTCAAATGCCCATCCTATGGGCAGCAGGTCAATAGTGCCATCCCCTATAGGAGCCTGGGAATGATTCCATGTTGGACATATAGACAGGAAAATACCTGATAAACTCGCTCCCATTACAGAGCAAGAAACGTAGGCATGCAGTATTTTCTGTTTCACAGTGCTTTCATGGATATGAGCTCATTTAATTCTTACAATAATCATTTATGTCCCCCCCCCCCGCCACCACACACACAAAAATAGAAGGTTCAGAAGGCTGAGCGACTCACACAGGAGTTCTGTCCACGATCTTAAGGCTAACAACCGTCAGAGGTGGGTTTGAGCCTGGTTTTACAGACTGCATCCTGCCTCACATGCTGATTGAATGGGCTCTTTGTGGAGGTTCATGTTATGTGTCAACTTGACCAGGCTGTGGTGCCCATATTTTAGCCAAAAGCTGGTCTAAATGTTTCTATGAAGGTATTTTTTAAGATGAGACTAATAGTTAAATCAGTGAACCATAAAGCAGGTCACCCTCCGTGATATGGTGGGCCTCACCGAGTCAGTTGAAGGCCTTGGGAGGAAACACGAGGGTCTCCCAGGGAGGAAGGAATTTTGCCTCTAGACAACCCTCTGACCCAAAACTGCAGCCTCAACTGTCACCTGAATGTCCAGCCTGTTGTGCACATTTCAGACTGGCCAGCCCGGCAATCACATGAGCCAATTCCTTAAAGTAAATCAGTCCCATCTACCTTGCTCTCCTCTCTCTCTCTCTCTCTCTCTCTCTCTCTCTCTCTCTCTCTCTCTCTCTCTCTGTGTACATACATATGTGTGTAAAATAGACACACACATATACACCCTAGTACTTCTGTTTCTCTGGAGAACTCTAATGCATTTTCCTCCCAGGCAAACTCAGTCTGTGTTCAGGACAAGGGCGTAAGTGACCGATGGTGGAACTGCAGCCATCTGTAGAGCAGCAGTGGGGCCGGAGCTGCAGCTCCTGCAGGCTGCTGCCCTAAAGACACCACACAGGAATCTGCCTCCTCCATTACTCATGAGCTGGCCTGGGGCTTTAAATAGGTGCTGAGGAAGGAGCGGGCTCTGCAGTCACACCTGCCCCACCACTCGCCACTCGCTGGTGGTGTGACTGCAGGCAAGCTGCATCAGGGATTGGTAAGGAGCGGAGAGAGATGCCCAGGTGGGTACTTGTTCCTTTCTTTTCCTTGATGTCAGTCCAAAACCCAGAGCACACAGCAGTACTATGGTCAGTGCTGTTTGTTTTCTAGAATTCTGAAGAACTGCAGAAAGTACACAATTTCCTGAGCATATGCCCTATTGCAGTCCACACGGCCTGCACCCAGAGGCACCCTCACCCCAGAGGAGAGGGAATTTCCTAGAAGCACTGTTCTCAGGGGTCCAGGGCACCCGAGGGTCTGGCACCTCATGATGGGAGCAGCATTTTGCAGGGTGGTCCTCAGGCACTTGCTTCAGAGGGACTCTGGACTTTCCTGGGTTCCTTCCCCAGGGTGGGCAATCTGGGGGTGGAGGGGGAGGGAGAGAGAGAGAGAGAGCGCTTGTCTGTATGTGTGTGTGTGTGTGTGTGTGTATGTGTGTGCACGCGCGCGCTCATGCATGCCCATATGTAGTTTGAGATCCACTGGTCCACCCTTCTTCTGATCCGTGGAGCGTATTTTGGTAACCAGAGACAGAGCAATCACATACTTTGCTTCTCTCCTTCCTATCAGGGAAATTGCAGGTTCCAGGAAACTCTGCTGTCACCCCCTGGGGTGGGCTGTGGAGGATGCTGTGGAGAAGGGGCTCCTGCCTCCCGCTATGCCATGGAGGGAGAATGTGGGGAGGGGATGCTAACGTACTTCCCCTTCCCATTTTAAGTAAATGATATTTGCTGTTATTTGGACCATTATTAACATATTTGCATATCTGAAGCTATCTGCGAATATCTTCAGATCCTTGCTGAGGACAGATTATGTTGTGTGAGAGGTAATGGTGAGTGTGTTGGATTTTATAGGAGTTGCTGGTTTTTTAGTCTTTCTAGAGTGACTTTTAGATTATTGAATAATGGGGAATGAGCTCAAGGCCTGTAAATGTGACACGACTTCAGGACCAGATGGAAAGAAAGGATTTTTATTCAGACAGAAGAGAGATCATGTGGCATTTGAGAAGGGAGCTGGTTGGTGTGCTGGGCTTTGCACGGGGGGCCCTGGAGGAAGAGGGACACGGTTGTTTGGGGTAGGGCTCCGACAAGAACGGCACCGTGGGGAATGCTGTTTCTACCTAGAACTGTTGTTCCAGGCAGAACTGTCTGAAACCCTGTTTGGAAGGACTCAGTTTTATTAGGGCCAGGTCTAAATGGTTGCTAGGCAATGTGGGGATTTGATAGTTTGAAACATAAAAAAGACATATGCTAAGATCCCCAGAGAGAAATTCCTGTTTGGTCTTAAAATGAAGAATAGTTGTCTTTCTCCTGACCTCTTGGTCTGTTTGAGCCTTGTGGGCACTAGAGCTGGGTAGAACATAGATCATCCAAGCTGTGGCCCACCCATAGCAAGTGCATATTCCTGCCTTGACATGTCCACATATATGGCATACATTAATTGCTTTATCTCCCTTTTGGGGGAACATACCTCCCCTAGTATAATATTTAGGTATGGTAGGCAACACCAGTATTCTGCCTCGTTGCGCCCCCACCCCCAGCTCAGCCAATCATAATTGCCCTCACTCAGAGGCATGGTCTTGGGTGGCCAATCACAGCCCTTCCCTGGGATTCTAACTGGAACTGAGAAAGCCTCTTCCATTCTTATCCCAAGGCAGTAATACTTCAGCCTGGAGCTGCATCTGCTCCAGGGACAGCTAGCCTGTGAGCCTAAGTACAGAGCTCAGAGATGGGAAGAACACTGAAGCCCTGATCCCAGTTCTCCCTGTGAGCTAAGACAATCCCGGTATTTTCTTAAGATAGGGTTGGATTTCTGTCTCTTGCAAAGCAGGAGTCCTAACTAATAAAATTCTCTTTTAATTAACTTAATTGCTTTGTAGTTTTTGTCCTCTTATTCTTTCTAGAATAAGCAGGAGAGGAAAAGAAGGGAGGCAGGGAGGAGAGAAGCAAAGGAAAGAAATGCTGTGTAAGCAGAGTTACTAACTAAAGTGATCACCTGTTATTTAACTGTTGCAGCCTGCCCCTCTGCCCGTGGCCACCTCCCACATCTTTCCCCGTGGCCTGGTAGTCCTGTATTCACGACCTGCCACCACCTTGTGGGCCTGCAGCATCAGGGTGGGAGCTGTGTTGAACAGGGAACAACAGTGGTTTCATCACCAAGCCCACTCTGAGCATCTGTGGGGAGGGAAGGCCTGGTGGCTCTTAAGACCCCACCCTCTATGGACGGGTGGCCTTCCGAAGCCTCCCCATGCTGTGGAATGCCAGGCTCATTTCACAGGCTCAAGTAAAGCAGAGGCATCGGATATTCTTGTTACTCTGGGGATTTAGATGAATAACGGGTGAAACTTGAGCGCATAAATCTCCTATAGGAAAAGAACTTTTCCTTTGGAATTGAAGAGAGCCTGAGTAAAGCTTACTAATGATGCGATTAGCAATGTCCATTAGTAATTTTTCAAGTTACTTGAGCAAGAAAAAATGGTGATTATGGAACCACGACTCAGAACCATCAGCGTATGTTGCTTATTTACTTTGACAGGCATAATTCAGGTTCAATTGATTTATGGTTAAACCCCCTGGCGCCGTAACCAGATAACTCTGGGCTGAGAGGACGGCTGAGGAGTGAGGAAAGAGAATCCACCTTCATTCCGGTGTCCTCTTACCTCTCTTCCTCATCTGTTTGGACCCTCCTATCTCTTTCCACTTTAAAATTCAGATTCACAAAATGGTTGATCCCAGGGCAACACGAGATTGCAAAATGCCCTGCCTTGCGTTCCCTTCTCCCATACTCGCTCACTGACAGCGGGGAGGACGTAACAGAACACAAACAGTAGCATTGCAACATTTCATTGGGAAGATCTACGTTTATTCTAACGATTTTCCCAATGCTCAAAATATTTTGGAACTCCCTTTTAAAAAAATTAATTTCGCGCCAGCTTGTGAAGTGTTTTTGCAAAATGTTTTTTTGCAAAAAAAAGCAAAAATGTCAATGTCAGTAAATCTGTAACGGAATATTTGTGAAGGAGCTTAGCAAAATCATCTGTATAGCGTAGGCACATGTATCACCTGCCTGAGATTCCCGCTACAGGTCAAAGGGCAATCCCCGTACCCCAGTCTCTGTCCGCATCTCTCCAGTCTGTGAGTTTTACTCTGACCGACCCTTATCTCTGAACGGTTGGATCTGCTCCAGGCTGAGACCCTAGCCTCACAGGCAGGGATCACTCGGTTCATCTCTCACTCTCTCATTGTACAGACAAACCGACAATTTCACAGCCCGCGTTTCCTGCTGTGTCTGGATAGTTGGGAACCTTGGAGAAGTAGATGCCACAGTGGGATTAGACATGACAGAGACTGAGGGTAGGAAGTGCCTGTGATGGCTACAGGGAGGAAGGGCAGGACACCAGTGGAGAAAGTGGGAAGCAAGGATTGGGTAGAAAAAGCCTCAGACTGCAACTCGATTCTGAGAGTCTTCAGTTAGAGGATGCTGCGAAAGGAAGGAACGGGCCTGCTCTGGGACATCACATCCTGTCCCTGCCTGGGGACAGCTGGGGAAAGTGTGAAAGACCAAGGGGAGGTCTGGGCTGTCAGTCAAAGGTGCCAGACCCCCAGGCGCCTGCCCGGTGATTCTCCCCTGGGCTGGCCACGACCTCCAGGCTGCATCTCCTCCCAACACTGACACCATTAACACTGCATCAGCTTCTCTGGGAGGAGACCCGTGTGGCCACCCTCCTCCAAGACCCACCAGAGCCTGCCTCCCTCAGTCTCCAGTGCCACGCAGCAGTGCCTCCCCTAAGAGTCAGGCAAGCTGGCCTCTCTGGCCCATATACGTGTTGTTGTGGGTTAAATTGGGTCCCCTAAAAAGGAACACTGAAGCCCTACCCCCCAGTACCTGTGAATGTGACCTTATTTGGAAATAGAGTCTTTGCAGATGTAATCATAATGAGATGAGGTCATACCTGGTGAAGGTGAATTCTGATCCACTGTGACTGGTGTCCTTATAAGAAGAAAACACAGAGACGCGGAGACAAACACAGGCGACGATGGAGGCAGAGGTTGGAGTGATGCATCTACGAGCAAAGGGACACCAAGGATTGCCAGCGACACAAGAAGCTGGAAGGAGCAAGGAAGGAGCCTTCCGAGGGAGCGTGGCCCTGTTGATGCCTGGATTTCAGACCTCCGGCCTCCAGAACTGTGAAAAAAATAAAGTTCTGTGTTTTAAGCCACCCAGTTTGCAGTACTTTGTCACGATAGCCTGGAAACTAACACGCAGGCCCTTCTCGGCTGAGCCTCCATCCGCCTGACCCAGGCCCTCTCCCGCCTGGAGCCCCTGCTCTCCTCCCTCAACTGCCCCAGCCCCGGCTCCTGAAGGCCCCCCCTGAGCCGCCCTCCGAGGGCTGCGCTCTGCTCCCCTGCCCTGCTGCACCCCCGACACAGTCATGGCCCACGCCACGCCCGTGAGCACTTAATTATACGCTGCCTTGCTTGATTTACTGCATATCTCACCTTGCTCCATAAAAGGTTTGAGGCAATGACTGCTTCTGTTGTTTGCCGAGACTTTTGTCTCTGTTATAATTTTTCAAGACTGACTCGACTGTTTATTTTTGGAGACAACTAGTTTCAGACCTCAGACACCCAAGCGTGCAACAGGCCCCCAATGAGGTTTTGGGGCCTGCACGGAGAGGCGCCCAGACTGCACGGGGGCAGGTCTCATAGGAACCTGGCTGAATGGAGCCGCCCACCTTCACCTTCCGACGCCAGCAGACCACACCTCTGCATCGCTCACTCACGGGTGTTAGAGGACATTCCGTCTTCAGGACGTGACCCGGTCGCTTAGCCAGGCAAGTGTCACATGAACAAAAGCAAAAGCTACGAGAATGATGTGGGATTTGGGCAGGGCCGAAAGTTAAACCCATTCGAGCCTCAAATGCCCCAAGTCCTTTAATAACTCTCAGTAGAAAAAAACTTAAATTCCAGATGGTGCCACGTGAAAGTTTTGCACAGAAAGGGGACACGAGGGCCCGTTCCAAATGTGAATCAGAGGCTGCTTCGTTCAGCGTTCCGGCAGCCACAGTTAGCACCCACAAACCTCGAGCTTCAACTTTAATGAAGACAGAGAGTAGCTCATCTCCAATCAAGGCCAGAGACTCACCGGGTCCTCATGACAGGCAATTTGGCGGGATGGCTTCACAGGCGCTGCTGCGTGTGATCAGCCTGCCTGGGGCCAGCGGTGCTTGCGGGGCGCCCGGCGTCTGCGCCGGCCTCGGGGAGGCAAGTTCCGACCTGTGATGGAAGAGCTGAGGGTTTGGAATAGTGATCCTGTTGCAGGATCCTGGGGCAGCCCTGGGGGCCCTGCCTTCATCCCCCCTTCTTCAAGAGAGTGACTCTTTCAAGGTCACAGGGCCACAGGGAGCCCCACGGGCCGTGCTCACACACTGCCAGCCTCTGCGTGAAAGGGCCGCGCAGGCCTTTGTTTTAAGACTTGGAGGAGGAAGAACACGAGACAGCAGTGTGGGAAACGTAGAGCCCTCTATAAATACGCTGTACTTCTGTGGTCGCCTTGCCTCCCACACACCACAGAAGCCTGCAGAACGAAGGACATGAGTCTCTCGCTGGGATGTCCGCGTTGCTTCGTCCTGCCTGCCGGGTTGGGCGTCCTGGGCAGGGGGAGAGTCCGCCGGAGCGGAGGGGCCGAGGGTGGGAGTGCGAGGGGCTCAGCCCCGGTGTGTGGCCCCGGGCCATACTGCCGCCTACCGTCGTGGGTGCTGGGGGACCTCTGCTTGCAGCAAAGGGGGCTTTGGGGCTCCTTGTGGAGGAAGAGCTCCCGACTGCAGGCAAACCCCTCTCCGGGTGTGCTGTGGGGCCCTGAAGAGTGACCTCCCTGTCCTTGCTGCCTGTCGGTATGGGGTGCTCGGGTGCCCCTTTTCCAGGTGCTCCTTATTAGCCCAGGGATAGGACGGCCTCCCATTTCCACTTCACTATTAGTGGGCTTTGGGGGTACAGGGAAACCCTCCCCCCCTGCTCTCAGAGCCATTCCCCTGACTACCTCCTCTGGTTGTCCAATCCTGTTTCCCATCTTTATTTTACCAGCTGTTATATCTGTGCCTTTTATTGTATGTGATCTCATATATTTTTTTTTCTAAGCAGGAGAGGTTCAAACCACGCATTTATGTACCTGCAGTTAAAGATCAGCATCGGAGTGTTTAAAACGGCTGAGGATTGTGCAGGAAAAAGCAGCGTTGGTGAAACAAGCTGGTATTTTCACCTTGCTTTTGCCTTCCTCTTGGTTTTGACAATCTCATATACAAAGACAAATGCTCATTAAGTAGTTAATTATTCATCCCAAAGGCATGTATTGACACATAATTTCCACGTGGCCAGCGCATAAGTACGTGTTCTGTAGAGAACACAAAGGGAAAACTCAGTCCCCACTGCATGGAGGGGGAAGATGGGTTCTCTCGGTAGATCGCAGTCCGTCCTTACAGCTGGAGCTCACATTTGCTACCTGCCTGCCGGGGACAGCTGCTGCCCGGGAGCAGCTCTGATCTTGAACTCGTTCTTCAGTGGTAGGCATTGTCACTATGTCACAGATGAAGAAATCAAGACTCAGGCAGATTAAATGACATAGGAGATCACACAGCTCTGTGCAAGGCAGGTGCCCAGCCCTGGAGCTGTGAGGGGGCCATGCCGAGGGGTCTCACTCTAGATGACTGACCCCAAACATAAGTGGCCCCTGTGCTGCCAGGACCATGGTAGAGCCCCCAGGACCTGCTGCCCTAGAGGACCATCCTAGACTCTCCTCCCCTCCCTCATTGGTGGTTGATAACCTGTGGTCCTGTTGCTCTGACAAAAGGGACAACCAGCTGGGACCTTTCTCCAGGGCCCCTCTGCCAGCAGCGACCCCCACAGACTCTGCTTTCTCTCCTATCAACAGAGGCAACCCCCTCCCCGCTCCCTGGAGAGACCCTCTCTTCTTTTCACTGGAGGCCATCCCTGCCCCATCCCAGGCTTGCCTGCTCCGTCTGCGTTTCTTTCCCTAATGCAGAGGTTCTTCCTCTCGGAGGCTCTGTCCCCAGTGATGCTGACTTATTTACGTTGAGTTCTACTCGGGCTTTCAGGGACTCAAAGCTTCCCTGGTGACTCCAACGTGCAGCCGTGGCCGAGAACGTGCTCTCCCAGATGGTGCCCACAGCCCCGCGCACCTGCGTGCTGCTCCTTTCCCACTCCCAGAATTCCTCCTTGAGCCCGCAGCCCCTCCAGCTCCTGCCCCGTTCTCTGCTCCCCTTACATCGCTCCTGCTAAGCGCTGTCTAGCCCGCTGCGCCTGGAGTGTCTCTGATTTTTCTCCAGACCCTCAGACCGTCCTACCAGTGCTCCCCTGGGCTTCATCGCTAAGCCCACTGGTCGGCCCTCAGCCCTCGTCTCCTCACCTCCCAGTGGCACTGGTGGGTTGGTCCCTCCCTCTTCTTGAAGCCCTTTCCATGCTCAGCTTGCTGACATCACACTGTGGTTTTACTTCTGGCTGTTTTTCTCGTCTCCTTCACTGGTTCCTCCTGACCTCCTGGTGTTGATGGCCCCGGGGCCCATCCTGGGATCTCTTCTCCTCTGTGTACCCTTGCTCCCTCGGTGTGCTCATCCAGTCTTGTGGCTTCACAAATTGCCTTTCCAGAGACGATTCCCCAGATGATAGCCCGGTCTGGACCACTCTCCACGAACTCCAGACTCGCATCTCAACGCCTACTTGACATCCCCACTTGGGTGTCTCATAAATACCCCAGACTGCAATCCTGACCTCCCACTGCACGCCGCAGCCGGTCCTCCCCTCGGTCTCCCTCTCGCCGTGGCCTTGCCAGCTGTCCTGGCACTCAAGCCAAGACTGAATGGTGGAGTTGCCTTCTTTTTCATACCCGCCTCCCATCCTCAGCAGACGCGGGTGGTGCTACCAAGGCACATCCAGAAGCTGCTCCTCACTCCCTCCTCTGTGCCAGCCTGGTCCAAACTGGATCACCTATCACCTGGTAACCAGCTTCTACTTCCACCTCCGCCCTGCTACGTTCTTCTCTCAAAGCAACAGTTAGAGGGATCCTCTGCATCTCGCTCATGGCATCCCCATGACGACCTCCAAAGCCTTTCGAATCTGCCCTCCACCCCCCTCTGACCGTGTCTTCCACTGCTCATCCCCTCCTACCTCAGGGCCTTTGCACTGGTGCTCTCTCTTTGTCTGGATACCCAGATAATTCACTTTCCTCTTCCCTGCAGCTCAACTCTCAAAGGGCTCTGCTCAGTGCATCCTTTGCGGACCACCCTTTAGTTCCCTTTCCTGACACTCCTGTCTCCTCCTTTGCCTATTTTTCTTCTCGGCACATGTCATCTTCTGTCACACTCTCTAACTTACCTATCCATCGTGTTTGTTGTCTGCTCCACGTGAGGCAGTAAGCCCCATAAGGACACAGATGTTTGTTTTGTGCAGAATCTAGTACAGTGCCTGGCTGAGGGGGTGGTCAGTGTTTGTTGAATGAATGAATGTGGTGCAGCCCAAGAGCTATGGGAGATCATGAAGGAAGAAGGCATGCGTTAGGTTCTGCAACTACTATTATTCATATTAGGTGCTGAGAGTGCTTCATGAAGGAGACTTGAGCTGAGTCTTGGAGGAAGGTTAAATAATAACAATAATAATAATAGTTGGGATGAACTATAAGACTTGTGAAATCTTAGGTACTGTTTCTTCAGAGCTCCACTCTCAGGTAGAGGGAAGGGCAAACCCTAGAGAAGCCAAACCTAAGGTGGGGTCAGGAAGTTGGGAGGTAAAACAGGACTATTAGTGCACTGGGGTATGAAATCGAGCATGGGGGCAGGAGGAAGCAGGCACAGGCACAGGCTCCTGGGATATCTGGGCACTGCACAAATTGTTGGCCCCTGGCATAAGCCACCTTTGGTAACAAAATTTCTTCCCTTGGCCCCAGTCAGTAAGATAAAGAGTGATTTACATGGAGTGCTATGAATGTGGTTGGCTCCAAATGGTTTCTCGTCGACATACCTGTCTGTAAGGGAAACCTTTTGTAGGGGAAGAAACAAAAGATGCACATCAATAGTCAGTAATTGGGCCATCATTCCCGTTTCCAGGCAAGCCCTGACAATCATGCGTTGCCATGACAACCGCTCCATGCCAGACGAGGCTGGTTTTAAGTCCATATGATGCAGACATGCTGTATGCACTTTTCAACCTCAGTCTGAGATGTTGAAACCACAAACTTTGGCCTCAGGATCCCCAGTAGAAAGCCAGAGCCCCACCTTCAGGAGCGGGAGGGGTAGGGGGTGTCCTCGCAGCCCTGCGGAAACCCTCCCCGCTCTCTCCACAGCACGGCTTGCATTAGGTCACTCCGTGGCTCCCACCCTCCTGCCAGTCCCTGTTCCCTCTCGCCCACACCCACCTCGATTTTGCCAAATACCTTTACTCATAATTTTCTAAATGTACTGGGGGAGGAGAACAGTATATAGACAAATAAACTGAAAAATGAAACGGCATGGAATGTTCTGGAAATCGCAGCAAATCTGGTTTGGACTGGAGCACATGGAGACATTGGGGAGTGTGTTGAAAAGGAAGGATTTTGAGGGTCTGCAGACAGTGGGTTGGCTCCAGCTCCACCACTGAGCCGTGATGTTCGGGCACGTTTCTTAGCCACCTGACCTGTTCTTTCCTTACTCTTGGATGAGAACTTGGGTGGTCCCAAAGCATCTCTGGTTACTGTTGGATCAGGACCATCATCATCATCCCTCAGTCACCACTAGTCTTAAGAGCAGCCTCATGTCAATAGCTAAAACGTTCAGTCTCATGAAACAGCCACAGCTCGACCGCATTCAGAGTGCAGGTGTCGCTCTGCCAGCCCAGACCTCTCCGCAGTGCAGCCTGGAGTGAGAGGGGGGCGGCCGGCCCCTCTGTCCCCCTGGCTTGTGTGTCTCTCTCTTCCTCCCAAGCTCACGCAGGGTTCTGGACCCCTCCGAGTCTGGAGCAGGGTGGGAGGGAAGAGAGCTGTTTCCCGCTGGATTCTGTGTCAGGAAACTGACACTGGCATCGGGGAGCAGGAGGTCTAGTGGGAAGTGGCCTTGGGAACAAGCCCTGCAAAGGGGTGAGGGCAGCAGGACAGGGAGAGGGGCGCCGGTTGGTACCGTGAGATGCTCTGGAGCTGGGATGCAAAGCCTAATGCAAGCCGCGCTGTGGAGGCAGTGGAGAGGGTTTTGAGCAGAGTTGCCCCAGCGGAGGCCGGGCGCCCCACAGTACCCCCACGGGGACCCAGCACTGGATGGGGCCTGAGGACAGGCCGTGACGTTGGGTGAGGCAGCTGTCTGCGGCTGAGGGCAGTTTCCAGAGCACAGCTCAGAGAGAGGCAGCAGCTGGGGACGGAGGTGTGTGCCCTGGAAGGCACTGCAGCACCCCTGCGCGGCGCAGGGAGGTCTCATTTGGCGCTTCTGAGGCCTCGAGGGCTCGGGGGACTGTGCCAGGGCGAGACCCACCTGCACTTCCGGTGACACGCTCTCCAACTGCTTTGCGTGATCCCGGCTCCTGCCCGGAGCGCCACACCCCCAGTGTGGACCAGACAGCACCCTTTCTGCCACCTGCACCCCGGAGGACAGATCTCCAGCTCTGAGTGACGTTCTCAAAGCCCCTCTCCTGAGGCTTGAGATGAGGGGGAAGCACCGTCCCTTTCACGGTGGGCTGGGGGATGGGACCTTGGCTTGGGTTAACGGCGGGGCCGGCCCGCTGCAGAGCATCCATCCCGCGGATCTGATCGGCTGAGGCCTCCGTCATGGCTGCACCGCAGCCCGGCTCCCTCTGCCCAGCGCCACCCCAACTTGTCAATGCTCCAACAGCTTTGGCCACAGAGATTTTCTCTCAGCCTTTTTAACCTCAATTCTTTCAAGCCCTTAAGATGATTTTGAGTGATGGGTCATAAAACTGTTTGGGGACCATTTTGTTCTCTGCCTTTCAGCCGCAGTCAGGACAGAAAAGTCCCACTTTAACATTTTGATTCACCAGCTTTCCAGAAAAGTCCTTGCCCCACGCTGCAGAGAAGGAACTGCTGGCAAAGGAGAATGTGGCACCTGGCAGAGGCATGAAATCAACCACCTGGAGAGTTTATAAATATTTGCCCAGGTCTGGGAGGGGCTGTGCTTCCTGTATACAATCTCATTTCATTTTTAAAACAGGCCTGAAAAGTAGATATTACTGTTGCCGTTTAATAGATGAGAAAACTGACTCAGGTTACATAGTTTGCCCCACGTCACATGTGAAGGTCAGAGCTAGAGTCTGACCACAGCTCATCCATGCCGTTTATACCGCGCCCAGCTGCCTTTTTCTGCGTGAAATACCCAACATCGGCAAGATACTGGGCAAGACGCTTGGAAGATATAAAGACAAATAAAATATAAGCTTTGTCAATAAGTAGCTTACTACCTTGTAAGGGGAACAAGGAAACTTTTAAATAAATATAGAAGCAAGGGAGAATATGGTGTCTCTGAGCAGAAGCACAGAGTGCTCGTGAAGGAACTTACGGATCACTGAGGAAATCGAGACAGCTTCATGAGCTCTCAGTTTAAGATCTATCAGTTGCATATGCTTAGCTTTTCTCCATGACGAGATTCTGTGGAAATAGCAGTAAAAGAACTACCAAAGGGAATAAACCCAACAGCACTGAAGTCGGGGGGCAGTGTGTGGATATCAGCAGATGAGAAATTTTGATGAACTTAGAGGAAAGAACTTCCAGATTTAAAAACATCATGGGCAGAACCATTGAGGACCTCCAGGCAGAGATGCTGGATTAAAATATAATGAAAAATAGTTTTAGCATGCCACTAAAGGGAGGAAAGAGAAATCCTTAGATGCTGGGGAAAAAAGAGATCACCGAGAGCCAGATGGAGTGAGGTACCCACTGCTGCTGCAGGGGAGCCGGAGAGCGGCTGCCGCTGCTCAGGGAGGGGCCTCAAAGCTCACACGGGGCCACGGAGGCAAAGGGTCTGCACAAGATGGGGAGCTGGCGTGGAACCCCTGCACAAAGCCAGCCCCTGGGAAGGCTTCTCTCTCACATAAGAGAGACGTCTGTCCTCGGACGCCTCTGCTGCAGGATCTGGATGGATTTTTTTAAAAAGCACCTCCTGTGAAAAATCTTAGCCCAAGTCTTTTGTAAGTAAGGCATCTGATTCAAGTTGCCCTTACGATGTGGGAACCTAAGAGATTAACATACAAATTGGCCTCAGACCAGAGAAATCCCTAAAACCTTATGGCAGAAGCAAATGCAAACTTCTCTGAGGGTTGCATCGCACGGTTTGGATATTCTGGGCTCCCACGGAAGAAACCACTTCCAACAGAAAGTGGGCTCACGCTAAAGATTATAAAACGCGGGCAGACATCAAATTGGCACTAACTGATCAACACTAGGGTGCTCACATGGTCGTAATATCCTTCAGGGTTTGGGGGGATGGGGGTGGGTAAACTCACAACTAATGGACACGGTGAGCTTTGTAGAGGGGAAAAGACAGCCTCAAATCATGGTTTGGGTGTGGCAAAGTCATAACATGTATCCAAAATGTTTGTACCCCCATAATATCCTGAAACAAAAAAAAAGGAGCAAGAACCTATAAACCATAGTCCCTGTCCCATCGACGGGACTCTGAAATGTTAGAGAAATCACTTAATTCCTTTTTTCTGTTTTCTCATTCTAAATTGTGAAGGAATAAACAATAACATGGATTTAAAAAGAATGCAGGCAGAGTGGATCTTCTACTAGAGAATTAGTGTCACACACACACACACACACACACACACACAAACACGCACCAGGGGATTATCAGCTGAAGAACTTAGAATGCAGCCCAGAAAAATTAAAGAGATGGAAAATGTGAAGAGAGCTTAAGCGACGCAGAAGATAGAACGAGAAGGCAAAACATACATGTGATAGGAGTTCCAGAAGGAAAGATCCCTTTTCCCTACTTGTGCTCTTTGAGCATCTGGCTGAGGGCCTTACAGCCAAGATCGTTGCCAGAGGTGTGTGCTTGGCCCACAAGAGCCACACCCCTGGGGAAATTATACTCCCGCACCTGGGGCGAGGACTGACTGACACAGGGGACAAAGCCCAGTTCTCAACTGGGGGCGGGACTACTCTGTAGACCACCTCCCCCAGGTCCCATCCAGGTCAGACGTCACCTGGGACACGCCCACCCCATCCTGCTCTTTTACTTCCTTGGAGGCTTTTCTTGAATACCCCACATGCACCTGAATGCCTGTCTCAGGGTCCACCTCTAGGGAACCGACTTTGTGGGTTGAATCGTATTCCCCAGCAAGACACATTGAAGGCCTCACCCCCAGTACCTGCGAACGTGGCCTTATTTGGAAGCAGGGTCTCTGCAGATGTAATTAAGGTAAGATGAGGTCATACTCGATTATGGTGTGTCCTAATCGAATATGACTGATGTCTTTACAAGAAGGGGAGAGACTCAGACACACCGGGGGAAGGCCACGGAATGGTGCAGGCAGAGATGGGAGCAGTGCCCATGCAGAGCCAAGGATTGCTGGCAACACCAGAAACCAAGAGAAAGGCATGGAACAAAGTCCCTCCCAATGTGATGGCAGCCACAGGACCTAGTGCACTGAACTAAGCCAGCAGCTTTCAGGGTGCAGAGGGGACTGCTGAGAAGATGTGGATGGGACCCCAATGGCTGCTGAGGACAGTGCAGGCTGCCGTCCCCCGCCCAAGACCCTAGGGGCAGCCTGCCATTCAGCACACACCACCGTGCATATGGGACTGCCCTTTAGAGAGGCCAAGCAGGACAGCAAGTGTAGACAACTGCAGAGGAGACCTGCGCCAGCTGTTTGTGTCAACCAGCCTAGTCTTTCATCTAGAAATATGAACAGACAACAAGAGTTACCAGGCATTTGAGAAAAACCAACAGCATGAAAGGCATGGATCAAGATGAACCAATAAAACAACCAGCCCAGGAGAAAACAACAATTAGGAAATAGAAGAGGATTTTTAAACTTTTAACTGGTATCACGGGAGAGAGTCAAGATGTTAATTCATAAAACAAGAAGAGGTCGGTATAAAAAGTAGCAATCAGAGAGGAATAAGTTCTTGGAAGTTAAAAATATTATTGTTCCAATGATCCAAATTAGAACAGAAACTCAGAGGACTTCCAGGTCAATGTGTTGGGTGCATAGATGACAAGATGATCAGGAAGCTGAACGATCTAGTGATAAGATGCACTTAAATTTTATCTTGTCAAACACCAAAAAGAGTCAATGGGTCACTCCAGGAAAATAAAAATCTACACAAGAAACTCATAGTATAGTCTAAAATGAAGCAAACTTAAATGTTGCATGATTCTGAGGAATTAAGGGCACAAGAGAGAGAACCCATTTGAGCTCAATCCTGGGAACACTGGTGGCAGACGAGGCCACTTTCTTGCCGGTGCATCATAGCGTCCATGCTGGTGTCCTCACAGACAGCAGGCCTGGCACGTGTGGTGGGTTGGTCCTCGCTGTATTGCCACCTTTTTCCTAGCGTTCCCCCTTGTTCTGCGGAGGTTCAGAAGCAAAACCTACGCTTCCTGACTCCCTCCCAGCTGGAGCTCTCTGTGCTTCACGGAAGGCAGAAGTGGGAGCAGACTGTGTCCTTGTCTGGCGTCTGCTGTTCCTGCCGACCGGCGCGGTCATGGAGGTACTGGGTTGTTCCGTTGCTGTCTTTTCTGCAGCACTGTTAACGGCATCATGATGCCAAGAGGCAAGGTGTGGAGTTTTCATTTTTCTCTGTCGTGGACCTAGTGCTTGCAGCGTGGTTCGGGAGCCAATACATGCAGCAGCGACAGTCTCTCCATTCCTGTGTCACACCTGAACTGGCTTCCTGGAGCCCACGGCACCTCTCAATTCCCTCCCTTCCTGATGGTGTAGAGCTGGCAGCTGCCCTGGCCGGACACTTCTGGGAGTCTTTCCCGAAAGTTCTACCTGGAGCCCTTCCTGCCAGCCCTCTGAACACATTTGGAAGCATCTAGTTCCTTGTAATAAATACCTTTCTGCTTAAAATAGCCACAGTGGTTCCTGTTACTTGCAACTGACCTCTGATTGATAGAATTGGTTCTCAATACTTAGAATTAACCTGTAGATAGAGATTTTTAAAGCTACAGAACAGAGTATAGATACTATAAATCTTGACCGTAAAAGGATTGATGGGGCTGGTAGACACAGGAAGGTGAGAAGAGGCATAGGGAAGTGAGAGTGTGAACTTCTGCAACTTAGTCACCTCGTTCATAAATCGAGAATAGATGTTTCGGTTTATTTTGTATTTTTAACAGTATAGATGTAATTAATGGATGAACCAAAAGTAAAAATATAACAAAAAAACTTGGAAAAGGATGAAAAGAAGGAGAGAAGATAGTTAAAGCCTCATTTCTGATAATAATACTATGCAAAGTTGATTAGTGAGAAAATAGGGTTAATGTATATTTCTAGTTAGGAAGTAACCCTTAGAAGAACAAAAAAAGTTGTTAAAATTGGCTAACTCTGAGAGAGAGACTATAAATGCATTACAAGGAGAAAGGTTTTTACTTTTCATTTCATACTTTCTGTGCAATCTAAACTTATATTACTATGTATACATAATTACTTAAAATACATTAAAATTGTGTAAATGCTCAATAATAAACATATTGATATCTGGAGAGTTCATTTACAAAGAATAACTCAGCTGGACTTAGATTATGGACAACAATCTGCTGACCTCAAATTCTGTAGATGTTTGCTCCATCTGGCATTTCATGCTATGGAGAAGTCTAATGTAGACCTAATTTTTTCCCTTTGTAGACAAATGTTTTTTCCCATCATGCAGGTAGGGTTTTTTCCCCTTATCCTTAAGATTAAAAACTTCAAACAGGATAAGTCTAAAAGGAGACTTCTTCCCTTTATTTTTTTTTAATTGGCACTTAGTGATCCCTTTCGATTTGAAGAGAAAGTCTTCCTCCAGTCAGAAAATCTTTCCTATTTTTTTCTTTCATGTAGTTTCTCTTTCTTCTCCTCTATTGTTTTCTTCCTGGAATTCCTGTTGCTGTAGCTGTCTGTGAACTTCTCCCTGGAGGCGCCGCCTGACTGGTCTCTCCGCGGCCATTCTCAGCCGCCAGCCCTCGCTCGCTGGTGCCAGCTTCCTCTTCCTGGGGCGCAGCATTCCGCGCTCTGCACGCTTCACAGAACCTGGCCACCAAGGCCTCATCCGAACCAAACCCAGCATTCTTCCCTCAGTCAAAGAAATCTATAGTGAAACAGTAATCGAATGTTATTTCCTTAACAGAAAAATACCTAACAAAGTCACTGAAGCAAGAGAGGTATTCTCATTAAACTCTGGATACACAAAGATTACAAGTAGGGAAAAAGAGCCAAGATTTTCTGTTTGATAATGTAATCGACTACTTTGTAAACAAATCAAAATCGACTGAAAAATTCCTAGAACTAGTAAGATAATTCGGAAAGTGACTGGCTGGAAAATAAATACATAAAACTTATGCTTTTAAAAAATATAATAGCAATAACCAGGTAGGAAATTAAAGGGAAGAAAGATGTGACTCACAAAATAAGGCACACAGTCCAAAGTGCGCACAATGACTCATGTTACCCTCCACAGGATTTTTAAAAATTTAAGTGTGTACTTTTCTTTTTTGAATGTGTAATTTTCAAGTTCCTCCAGAAGGTTAAATATAGGAGAAAAGGCATTCATGGTTTGGGGGAGAAGCGTGTAACGAGGGGAGAGCAGCCCTAGTGCACAGCGTGACCAGGGAAAGACGTGGCAATAGCAGGCTGAAGTGTGCAGGCCAACCGAACCCCAAATAATCCTGTAGTCAGGCATGATCATGACAGTTTAAATCGCGGGTGATGAGCTGTGTAACTTGTATAATTATGTGACAGTGTGGTTATAATATAAAATTATATTTATAATACATATGTGTTGCCATGTGGTTGAGAGAGTAGCAGTGGCTGCTGGCAGGGGCTGGCGGCAAGGAGAGAACATGAAACCTCTGGGGCCCAGGGAGATGAAACAGACATCCTGGCGGGAACTCGGGCTCTTCTCTGCCATTAAAATGAGTCTGCAGAAAGGACCTGGGAAAGTCATTATCAGCCTTACCTCGCCTAGAAGCACTGGCGTTTAGTAAGCCTTAACCTGCAAGGTAAAGAATAGAGTGTGAAAGGAATCCAAGACTCCCTTGGGGTGGCTCTTTGGCCCTATGCTCCAAGCTAGCGGTCCTTTTGGCTGAGTGTTTCAAAGACTGTCTTAAAGGGGTATTCTCATGCCGAATACTATAAATACTACAGCCGGGAGTATTTTAAGTGTGCAAAAAGGCAACATTTTTAGAAAAAATTGTAAATACACACTTGCCGGATTGACTCTAATATTTCAGCTCTGCTCCAGGCAAACCTGCTGCTATGGTTTGGATATGGTTAGTACCTGCTAAAACTCGTTTAACTGCCAATGTCACGGAGTTGAGAGATGATGGGACCTTTAGGAGGTGTTTGGGTCAGGGGGCAGATCCCTCATGGACAGGTGAATGCTGTGTCTAGTGTCTTTGGGGAGAGAGTGAGTTCTCGCTGTCACGGGACTGGACTAGTCACCGTGAGAGCCGGGTTGCATAACGCGGGGCTTCCCCTCCTCTTTGGTCCATCGGGCCCGCTTCTGTCTGCCCTGCGCTTTCCCACCGTGAGGTGAGGTAGCCGTCCCCAGAGCCAGGCAGACACGGCGCCATGCTTCCCAGACTCCCCAGCCGCCAGAACCAGGGGCCACATAAACCTCTTTTCTTTGTGAATTACCCCGTCTCAGGTATCCCGTTATAGCAGCAGAAAGTGAACTCATACACCTGGCATAACAACTTGGAACAGTGGACTGCCATCCTCTGGGTACGTGCTGAGTACCTGGCTAACAGGAAACTACTTGTCTCAGTATTTGGGCTTGAAAACTGTAGCAACAGGTCCTTTCTTTCAACAGTCATTGAACACAAAGCCTCGGGAATCAGATCAGTTATAAAATGTAGAGGCTCTTAACTTTGGAAAGCCCATGGAGATGTGTGCTAAGGAGTGAAATACCTAAAGAATCAGTTCAAAAATGTTTTTAAAGTAGTTGCTCATAGAGAAAGATGGAAGCAGTTTTTTTGTTTGTCTTAATGGCAAGTCTTGGTCCGATCTTTAATTCTTTAAACTCTTTGATTTTTTAACTTATTTGGCTCTTTAAACTATATTTGTGTATAATTGTGATAAAAATGAAAGCTAAATAAAAACCCCACAGTGCTGCATTTTCCCACTTCTGGCCTCCCACCACGCAGTTTTTGGTTGCCTCATGGTCACATCACCGACAGGCGGCGGTCCCAGCCCCTTTTCTCTGCTGTCCTGCATTGCCCCCGACCAGCATCCTAGGGACTAAAAGTCGAAGGAGGAGCCGGTTGCTTAGCCAAAGCTGGAAGAGTGCGTGCTGGATAGCCCGAAGTCAGCTAGCGGGCTCAATAAGGAAACTATGTTTCATCACTAAAACAATGAGTAAAAATGTTAACAGGAATCAAATCTTTAAAGAATTATAATGCTAGAGTTAGGCATCAGCCATGTGGGTTGGCAAGGATGTTGTTGTGTTTTTTTAAGCCGAGTATTCTTCAAGGTACTAAAAGTTCATCACATGGGCAGCTATGGCCCAATTTTTCAACCTAGAGACTATACGCAAGGATCAGACCACTGGAAACCTCCACCCTCTTATTTTCCTGTCTCAAATGCGGCTGTAAGAGTCACGTGGACATGAAGACTCACATCAGCAAATCTGAGTCAAAACCTAAACTCTAATGCAGAAAAATTGAAGTTCAACCTTATACTGGGCCAACTAATTCCCATGCTATTTAGAAAGTCGTCCCCAAATGAGGTGGAGCCCAGGACTGACCGTGCTTTCTAGATGCCTTTACCCACTCCTCCAAGTTCATACAATAAAGTAAAATTAAGTTCATAAAAATCGTTATGCCTGTATCCAATAGGGTTCTCCTTATTGGAGAACCCTAAATCTTTGTTATTTCAGAAATGTTTTTTGAATTATAGTTTTTAGTATTTGTCCTGACCCCTTGCTTTGGTTTTCTTTTTCAGGGACTCCTGTTATGCATGTGTTGGATCTTCTTTGTCTATCTTTGTCACACTCTTGAATCCTTTTACTTTTTTCTTTGTCCTTTTTGGACTTTTAAATTTCCCTTGTCATTTCATTTCTTGTCATTATCTCTTGCATTTATTTCTTCTTGTGTTTCTTCTAGTTTAATCATCATTTCTAGTTTTTTTCATTTCTGTCAACATATTTCTGAAATTGTCTAATTTTGATATATGTTGTTCTTTTGTGTCTATGTATTTATTTTCTTAATGCTTTGAGATTTTTTTAAAATACATTCTAAAATAGCTCACATCTAATGTAATGCTACATATAATTCCCTTTCCTTGAGTATGAGCAGGACCTATTGAAAATGAAGGGATAGTAATCTCATGATTAGGTTACGTTATATGCCAAAGGTGAGGAGATTTTGCAGATGCAATTAAGACCCCTAATCAGTTGGCTTTTCCAGATGACTTCTTTAAATTAGTGTCTAGAGGTCAGAGACTGAGAAGTCAGAGAGATTTAAAGCTGCAGAGACACTCTCCAATTGGCCTTGAAAAAGCAAACTACCGTGTCATGGAGGGGGCTATGTGGCAGGGAATAGTGGGCGGCCTCTAGGAGCAAAAGGTTTTAGTTCTATAATCACAATGAACCAAATTCTTCCAACACCCAGTGAACTTTGAAAAGGCCCCCAAGTCTCAGACAAAATTGCAACTCCAGTTAGCACCTTAATTTCAGCCTTGTGAGACCCTGAGCAGAAGACCCAGCTAAACTGTGCTGGGACTCCTGACCCACAGAAACTGCAGAATAATAAATGTGTGCTGCAAGGGGCCATGTCGGTGGCAGTTTGTCACACAATAACAGAAAACAAATACGTACATTACAATTTTGATCTCTTCACTGAGCACGTTACTCCAATGTGCTTTTATTGTTTATAAGGATGTTATTCTACTTTTTTCCTTCTGATTTGACCTTGATATTTTTCTGCTCTTAATTTTTATATGCTGTTAGTTTTCCTGACTTTTATAAGAAGGCTTGGTTCTAATAGGTTTTTCTTTTTAACTTAGAGATCCTTCTGTTGTTTTCTTGTAGCAGCTTGCTTGATGAGATTTAGTGGCTTGCTTCCCCTGCTTTTGTCGTGACGTTCTCTTTTCTTCACTTTTGCTATCCCTATTCTGCTCAATCTTGATTTTACTCCAACTCATTTCCCCTTAGTGTGGGGCCCTATCCAGGAAGGGACCCCAGGGGCCAGCTCCAAGAGTTCGGAAGGTTGAACTGACCCAGCCCTCGAAGGTTTTGCAGCAGGACCCCCATATTATCTCTATTGGATAAGAAAATCCCTCCCAGATGCAGCCACGGTCCTTAGCCCTCCAACCGACCAGCCGGGTTCTGCCTACTGTTCTGTTAGAGGCCCCTTCACTCCCTGTGTTCTCCCACACAGATGCTAACACTGCGCAGGTCTTATGGCGTTAGTGGTTTGTCCCACCCAAGTGGGGTATTTTGGGGCTTATAGAGATACATGGACACTTAATTAATCTGTGAATGTTGTGCATGGGTTTTTGGTTTTTGCTATCTAGTCGCCCTGTCTGTTTTTACTTGGGGATTTGGGAAGATCGAAAGACTATGCTGTTACCTCCACTGTGCATCTCCCCAGAATTCCCCCAGTATCTTCTTTATGGCTTGAGAAAACTTGATTTCCAGAGAGGTTAACTCATTTACTGTAAGTCACAGAGCTAGTGAGTGGGGAAACCAGCATTTAAACCAGGTTCTAATTTCACAGTCATTATTTTTACCACTACATTGTGTTAAATTGCTTTTGCTGTAGCAATTCCCAGCTCTAAAACTTAAATTAGCTTCCCATAACCTAGACCAATTAGTCTAGAGACCTCCAGCACTCAAGGCTCCACCCTACCTGTCCGGCCTCATTGCTGCGCCTCCCTTAAGCACATTCTGTTGTGACCCCAAAGCCACCTCCATTCCTGCCCTGACCCTTCACCTTATACCCATCTCCTCTTCACAGCCCGAATCAAGACCCCTCTGCTAACCAACTACTAGCAACTTCAGTGACATTTTTAAATTCATGATTTACAGAGGCGGGGGGGATATTTGTGCTTTTTCATACCTGTCTGTATGAGTTTCCTGTGGCTGCTATAACAAAGCACTGCAAACTGCACGGCTTAAAACAGCAGCCGTGTATTATCTCTTCGTTGTGAAGCCCAGAAACCCCAAATCAAGATGTCAGCAGGGACACACTCCCTCTGAAACCTGTAGTAGACCTTTTCTCGCCTCTTCCAGCTTCTGGTGGTTGCCGGCAACCTGCGGCATTCCTTGGTTTGTGCATGCGTCGCTGCAGTCCTCCGTCTCCACACCGCGTCCCCCTGCATGTTGGCCCCCACACGGCCGTCTTCTTATAAGGACACTGGTGTTGATGGAGTAAGGGCCCATCCTACACCAGGATGACCTCATCTTAACTAATCACATCTGCAATGATCCTATGTCCAAACAAGGACACATTCTGAGGTCCTGGGGGTGAGGAAGTCAGCATTTCTTTTTGGGAGGACACAGTTCAACCCAGAACACTCTCCTTCCCCTGCCGCTTTCTCCCGTGTATGCAGGCAATCTGTCTTTTCACTTTTTGCTCCAGCGGAGGGATGGGAGAGCCTGTACACCCTTTGGCTTTTGTGTTTTCTAGAAACCTAAAGACATTGGGATGTGGCCGTGATAGCCTGGCCATAAGCAGGAAGCACGTAGGGCTTCCCTCCAGCCTTGAAAAATATATTCTCCCAAGCGGCGTGGCCAGGGAGGCAGCCAGACGCCAGGGGGAAGGCTGCACGGGACTTCGGGTTTCCACATCATCCTCTCCCCCATCTGGCTCCCACGTCCCAAGTGTGGCCAAGAAGCGGAGGAGCCACTGGACCTGAAGGGCCGTTCCCGCCAGCCAGGGAGCGTGTCTCCTGCTTTATGTCGGACCTCTGTGTCCCAGGGCAAGCGTACACGGCTGCGTGTGCCAAAGGCGAAGGTGAGGACTGGAAGGAGTCTGCATCCGGGTACAGGCCCTGGTTCCCTGGCGCCAACTGGCAAATAATTCCCTGTCGCAACCGCAGCATCCTCCTCTAAGCCACAGAGATAACAAACACCAAGACAACTTCCTGTGGAAAAAAATGAAATGCGGTGTCTGACGTGCCCCTCAGGGCGAGGGTTTAATAACCACAGTCGCCCCTCTCTCCCCTGCGCCCTCTCCGAGCTTCGGGTTCAGGTCTGCCGCGTGGAGATAACAAAATCTTACCACAAAGCGTTGCCTTGAGATTCAAAAGAAAACAATGCATGTGAAAAGAATCTGTAAATCATACGGTACTATAAAAATAATAGCTGTCATCGTCCAGAGAGTTGCTCGGTGATATTTGCCATTGGCTGCCCTTGTTCAGGAGCTCTGTGTCCCTGCTGCGCTCAGGGCCGCCCACTGGGACAGGAGTGCTGTCCCCCCACAGGGGTCCGGGTGCTGTTTCAGCCCAACACACATCGCTACACCAGAGAACTTTTCCTTCTTAAATCTGTTTCTCCCCTAAACCTGCATTTGCTGAGTTCCCTTTTGGGCAGGATGATTCATCTAGTGGCCTTTTGTTTACCAGACTGGCCCAGGCCTGGGCTTTGTTCACCCACCCTGAACGCTTTGAAAGTGATCGCAGCTACCCGTGGAGGCACACCGCGCACACGCGTGACACGCCGGGTCTTGCTGACGCGTTCCGCCAGCCACCCGGACCAGTGTGAATCTGGAGGACCTTGGAACCCATCCCCTGGGGGCCCCTAACAGCCAGGTCCTCAGCTGCAGCCTCTATGTTGTCCTACCTGCTGTGACGCGTGTCCCTCTCCCGCAGGGTGTCTCAGTCCCTTCTCTGTGACATCCCTCCCTGGTAGGCATCTGGTCCAGGGGCTGTCACGGTCATGGGGGGGCTGAGAGAGCAGCTGTGGCCACAACCCCACCTACTCTTGCCCCTCGCGGGTGCCTGTGTCGGAAGCCCTGGGGGCCTGTGCAGCGGCTTTGGCGCGGGCTCTGGGACAGCAGGGCCTGCCTCTGTGCTGGCCACCCCAAGGCACTGGGCAAACAATTAATAAGACTCAGGAAAATCACCCTCTGTGTGGGAGCTGGGTGGACTCCGAAGAAGCATCGCTTTTCGTCAAACCTAAATCACGACTGACAGTATGGTGCGCCACTATTTCAGATACTGCCAGAAGGAAACACCTGACAGTTAAACTGTGGCACGTATTTGATTTCAAGATGTGTCCTGATTTGAGAATTGTCAAAATACCAAAAGAAGTGTGTCTTAGAATAGGTGAAATACTGTCCAAGACACCGTGCCTCCTTCTAAAGAGCCGTAAACTTCCTGGGGAGGAAACGCACACACAGCTGGCCGCAGCGTCTGATTGACTCTCAGAGGAGTCACAGGGATACGGGTGTTTTAGGAGTTGAAAGTGGGCAGTGGCTGTCATTGGCTGGACCTGATTGGACCAATGTCATCTAGGTGGAGTTGAGCAAAGTCATTGAGAAGAGAGGGGAGTATAAACACAGGGAGAACAAGGGTAGTAAAAGGCAGAAAGGTGCCCAAAATGGGGAACTAGGACATGATTAGGCGGGGAAGGCAATCTTATTTCCAGATTATGATCATCCCTGAGGAGTTTGATTTTATTCTTTGAGCAATGGGGAGCCATAGAAAGTTCTATAGTAGGGGGAGAGGCACACCAAACAGAAATTGGGAATATTCATCTGGCGGTGAATGCAGGACATAGAGGAGGAATAGAGTGCAGGCAGGAGACCTAAGTTTAAGAGACAATATCAGAAGTCCAGGTATGCAGCAAAGAGAAGAAGAGCAGTGTGAGACGAAAAGGAAGAGATGAAGGGAAACCTGCACAGAAAAAATAAACAAGCAGGACTTGCTCAGGAAGTCTGGATGGCTACGGATGCATTGCCAGAAGTAAGGGACCCAGAAGCCCCACTGATCTTGTCAAAGGAATACGGAAGTGAGCCCTGTACTCTCCAGGTGACAAGCGCCAAGGGCACTGGCGCTGAAGACCCACTGTGGTTGCCACAGCGTCCTCTTCTCTCAGTGGCGTTAGTGACTCCGGCGTCTGCAGTAACGCCGCGCTGGGGAATGAAAGCACGTCCTATTGTTATAAATATCTAGACATTTCACAAACAGTCTCATTTGGTTTTGCAACTTCCCTGTGCAGTAAAGCAAGGGCAAGTTTCACTCGATGTGCATCAAGACATCAAATGACCTTTGTAAAACTCCCGTAAGTCAGCAGCAAACCTGGGAATAAATCCAAGGTTTTCCGATTCAATGTTTGTATCTGTGTGTGCGTGTTTGCTCTAGACCTTGCTACCTTCAGTAAAAGAGAACAAAGCACTGTGTAAACATTAAGCACCTTGTGAATTGTAGGTAATGACCCTGCTTCTCTGCTCAGCCTAGGAGAGACGATCTGTTCTCTGCTCGTGGGGGAAGACTCTCCCTGTGGATTCTACCCCCGTCCCCAGTGCTGGCGGAGACGCGTGGGCTACGCTGCTGTGACCGCACAGCCCTGGGCTTCTAGCCCGTTAGGCGGGAAGGCTCTCAGAAAAAGCACTACTTCTTGAAGTCAAAGTCCAGGGAAAACAGTGTTAGTGAGTAGTTTTTTTCCTTCATGTTCCCCAAATGGAACTGTATATTCAGGGGTAAGTCCAGTTCTGTTGTCTGTTCATGATGGGCTCTGAGGTTTGTCCATTAGTGAATAAATAAATGATCAGGAACCTTCACTCTGACAGAGCCCAGGCCGTGATCTAGAGGGGGGAGGTGCTGCAGGGGACAGAGCCGAGTCTCTGTCCTAAGGAACGTTCCAGAAGAGGGAGAGAGATCAATGTAAGTAAACCTGTAAAGAAGATCATGGCACAGACAGGGCTTGAGGAGACGCACGGAAGCCTGGCACTGACGGGCTGCCTTAGCCATGGTGGTTGGGAAGGGCCCATCGGAAGAGACCAGAGCAAGGAGGACGGGGCTGGCAATGCCCCGGGAAGCGCTGGGAGCAGAGCAAAAACCAAACTGCTTCCTGTGGACACAAGCCAGGCACCGCGCCCGGTGTCTGCTGTGCACAGTGAGGATCTAGTGAGCTGCAGCTGCCTTTCTCCTCTGCTCTCTCTCCGAGCTTCAGGACCCTAATCTGTCAGGTGGAGATAACAAACTTTACCAAGATTCAAAAGAAAACAATGCATGTGAAAATAATCTGTCAATCGGAAAGTACTATCAAAATAATAGCTGTTTTTGTCCAAAGAGTTGCTCAATTAACGTTTGCCACGGGTGCATGTTGGCATCAGTTGTTCAGGAGCTCATTTAAATAGGAAAGCTGTGCTGTATAGGGCCACCCGAAGGGACAGGAGCACTGTCCCCCACACAGGCCCTTAGGCCAGAACCAGCTTGACCTGGGCAAGAGACAGAGGAAAGGCCAGGATGGCAGTGGGGAGGGCAGGAAGTGGCAGTGTAGGGCCTGCCGTCCTCACAGAGTTTGCCCTCTGCTGCTGGGTGGCAGGGAGACCCGATCTGATTTCCCCTGCAGAACAGCCGCCCCAGCAGCGGCATGTGGGGTGCCCTGTATTTTCAGAGGTATAAGCAGAAGCGGGGACTCAGAAAGTGGTCCAGGGGCAACACGATGACCCAGGCCAGGGATAATGGTGACCTCGACCAAAGTTCTAGCATTAAACATGGTGGAGCTAAGGAACAAGAGAACTTGATGAATTTTGGCTGAGAAATTGCATGGGTTTCATTTACTGAGTAGGGGGAAGGTTTGCAGGGAGCAGATTTAGGGCATTCAGTAGTTCCCTTTGGGCCATGTTAAGTTTGAGATGCTTTTTGGCATCCAAGGGACAATGCCAAGCAGACAGTTTGCAGCCCTGTCTGGGACTCAGGTACAAGGTGTGGATTGGCATCATATATTCTTAGTATTATCAGTGCAGAGATGGTGGAAGAAGTCCTAGGGTCACTGCATTGGTTTCCTGTGACTGCCACGACAAAGCACACGCACTAGGGTATTTATTCTCTCAGAGCTCTGGAAGCTGGAAGTCCGAGATTAAGTGTCAACAGGACCACGCTATCCCTGAAAGTTCTCAGAGAGATCCTTCTGGCCTTTTCAGCTTCTGGTCGATCTTTTGCATCTCTAGAATTCCTCAGCTCACAGCTGCATCGCTCCAATCTCCGCCTCCGCTGTCAAATGGGCTTTTCCCCCGTATCTCTCTACGTCCAAAGTCCCTCTTCTTATAAGGACACTGGTCATTGGGTTTAGGGCCTGCCCTAATCCACTCTGACCTCATCTTAACTTGATCACATCTGCAAAGCCCCTATTTCCAAACAAAGCTGTGGCAGACATGAATTTTGGAGAGACACTACTTAACCCAGGGCAGTCACACGGGGAAAGCGTGTAGGTAGAGAAGAAAGCTAAGTTCACGTACAGGACACTGGGGTCCCAAAGTTTAGAGGACAGAGAGAGGAGAAGAAGCTGTCTGGTGACACGCAGAATGCAGGAGCACTAGCGCCAGGAGGATGACAGGTTCTCATTTGATCGCACACATTGTATCTGCCAACTATGGTGATGTCATCAGCTGAGAGCTGGGAAGAGGACATTTTAGGGGAGTGAGCTGGGAGGACAGAGGGTGGCAGCAGGCACATGTTTGAAACTGAGGTTCCAGAGGTGGGACAGGGTTTGGTCTCCTGTCTCGTGAGTGGGTGGCGAGGTGGGTGGGGCTGATGAGGAGAAGGAACCATGAGGCCCAAGCAGCGTACAGGATCCAACGGGGCAAGAAGAAATATGGCTCGCTTGGCTCTTCCCCCTAAATGGTGGGAAAGAAAAGGCACAGGAAAGAAAGTCATGCCAGGACTGAGGGGCCGAGATCCCAGAGGTCGAGGAAGCGAGCCTGACATTCTGTCCCCCTGCCAGGCTGCCCGGCATGTGCTAAGTCCCACCTGCACGGGCTGGCGAGGGGCCAGGAGACCACGCAGAGAGCAGCTGCAAGGAGGCCACGCAGGCTTCCAGCAGCCTCGCAGAGCTGGGAGGACAAGAAGCCAGAATTGTGCACCGGCCAGGGAGGAGGGGCCCAGGAAGCACCTAAGCTTACTTGGAGGAAGGGCAGCTGGAAATAGAGCAACCCTCGGACGGTTTGCAGTTCAGTGTGAGATGGAAATGACAGTGGGAATGGAGCAGCCGGACACTGACAGAAAGAGACAGTAACAGAAACAGGGGCCCCGAGAATTTACTGTCATCGTAAAACCGGTGAAAATAGGCTCCCAGCCTAAGATTTCTGGGGCCCTGCCAACTCTTCACTTGCTTTAGTATGATAGTTAAACTGAAATATAAAAACTTTTCACTGGGTACGATTTCCTCAGGTGAATCAAGACTTCTCCAAGAAGTGATTTGTTGAATTTTTTTTAGAGATGGGGTCTCTCACTCTGTCACTCAGGCTGAGAGTGACATGGCTACTGAGGCTGGGCACGGTGGCTCACGCCTGTAATCCTAGCACTCTGGGAGGCCGAGGCGGGCAGATTGTTTGAGCTCAGGAGTTCGAAACCAGCCTGAGCAAGAGCGAGATCCTGTCTCTACTAAAAATAGAAAGAAATCAATCGGACAACTAAAAATATATAGAAAAAATTAGCCGGGCCTGGTGGCGCATGCCTGTAGTCCCAGCTACTCGGGAGGCTGAGGCAGAAGGATCGCCTGAGCCCAGGAGTTTGAGGTTGCTGTGAGCTAGGATGACGCCACGGCACTCACTCTAGCCGGGGCAAAAGAGTGAGACTCTGTCTCAAAAAAAAAAAAAATGGCTACTGAGAAGGAGGAGAGAATACTACTGACAGCAGCAAGGATTCGAAACACCAGGTAAGTCCTGTAAGAACCCACGTCCCCATTTGCAAAGAGGGAACTGAGGCACAGAGATATTAAGTAACGTGCTGGGAAACCCTGGGAAGTACGGCAGCTAAGGGTCAGGCCCACGTCAGCTGACTCTCCAGGCCTGAGCTCTCTCCCGCTTAGCTTGCTGGTCACCACCACACAGGGGGTGGCACATTCCGGCACATTCACCAGCACCCTTGGGTACCCATTGAAGACGAGAGAAATTCGTGACATTGTGCCAGTATCCTGCCTTCACTTCACCGTCCTGTCGCTCATTTTTTTTTCCTCCCACAAATATTCATCAAGTGCAAGTGCCTACTCCGTGCCGGGCAGTGTGCTGGGAGCTGGGGCCGCAGAGACGAAGGGCCTCAAGGGTGTCACAACCCAGGAGCGAGGCGGACAGACCCCAAACGATGACAGCGCCCAGCTGCAAGTGCAAGGGGGTGAGCGAGGGCGCGGCGCTCTACAGCAGAGCCGTCGCCAAACCGAAAGGCGTCAGGGTGGAAATGGAAACAAGCCGAATGCTGAACAAGAGAACTGCTCATTGTCATGGCCGTGTGATAAAATGTCCATCAGCCATTTAAAATAATGTTTCTAGTGGCACGAGAAAAGTGTTCACAATACGACTCTCGGTGCGAAAGGCCAACCGTGAAGCCGACTCTAAGTCTGAGACCCCTTATGCTCTTTATAAACGAAACTCTGCCGGAGGTTATCAGACATGCTGAGTCTCTCCTGTTCGTCCCTGTGGGTCTGCTGTCCGCCTCCTCCCTGCTCTGCATCCAGGGGGCTGGCCTGGGTGGGCTTTGCCAGCGCATCTTGACCTCTGGTTCCTGGTTGGCTTGGACCAATGGAAGGCACCACCCGGTGCCTGGGCCGAGGCAGGAGAGGGAAGGCGCGAATATGTTCCCTCAACTCCCTCCCTGTGGCGGCCACTGCTCTCAGCACCGACAGGCTCTGGGGGCTGTCCTCATCACCTCTCCAGGCTGCGGGAGCAAAGGTACCCACTGTCAACAACTCTAGGGTCTGCGTCATCCTCTGGGGCTCCCTGCACTCTGCCCGCCCCCTTGTAAACTGGCCTTTTATTAATCTCTCCTCAAATTACCTGAATGGTGGGTGCCAACCCTCTCCTCCTGGAACCCTGACGAATGTACATCTGGTCTGTGGGATCGTGGTCACTTTCTTGTTCTCTCGTGCGTGTCGCTAGTTTTCTATAGCAATCAATCATCTTTGGGGGGTGTGGCCAACTCATGACTCCTCGTTTTCTCTGAGAACCATCCCCAAATCGCAGGGGTGGGCCCAGCCCCAGGTTTGCACTAAGTGACCGTAACTGACTGGGCTGGGGACCAAAGGTCACCTGAGCAGCCAGATGCTCTCTCCCGATGCCCAGTCAGGATGGGAGAAAGCCTGGCCAGGCTTAGTGGGTAGGTGTCCCGTGGACAGAGAGAGGGACAAAGCCAGACCAGAGTGGAGTAAAGAGAGAAGCAGGCCAAGAGGTGGCCTTGGACACGTGGAGCCTCATTTGGTCCGAGATGCCCTCACAACCTTTTCATCCAAATTGAGACAATGGTATACACACTGTTACACCATCAGCGTCATACCTCACTATATGGAGAACTTCTTCCCTAGTCATTAAATGTGTTTTTACAATATAATTTCTAATGATTATAGAGTTTTGCATTGTATGGGTATTATCATGATTTATGTCTTAAAAGTTTCTCCTAGAATATTGCCCGGGGTCAGAATCAAATATATTGGTCTATATTTTGTGGAAATACCTGCCCCTTTTTGGAACTCAGGGCCATAGTTGCTTGTCTTTCATCTTCCCGCTAACTTCCAGCATTCTTATGCATATCATACATTCATCAATGTCCTCTGTATACACTACTTTCCTCGCCCTCTGAAACATGTTCAAATCAGACAGTCGCATGACCTCCTCAAGAAAAATTCACACTGGGTGAGCCTGGCCCTGTGCTAGACCCGTGTTACCGCATTAATCATCACAGCATGGTCTTGGGTACCCTTCACAACGATCCGTGCGCTGGTTTCTATTATCTCCCCTCGGACCAGGACAGTCTCAGAGGATGAGTGTCATTTTTTTGTGTTAAAGCAGCAGGTCAGGGCTGGATTGAGCAAACCCCAGGGCTTCTTACTCAAAGAGGATGCATAGCGCAGCCGTCCTCGGCCTGACGTTCGTCCTGCCCTTCATGGTTTGAAGACAATGGTCCTTGATAGAACAGAAGCCAAATGAGAGTTCAGCAGCTCTGTTTTTTCATCTGTTAAATTTCACCATCTGTCCCAAGCAGGGAGCCTCTTTCTTGTTCCAGTTTCTCTGAGCATGACTAAAATCTATTTAAAAAGTTGACCCAGCATGATTTGCGAGCTGTAGTTCAGGACGGCTTTTAGCTTTCATGATGCAGTTCAGCCTCTGCCCCTCTTTTCTATGTGTCCCAGGTTATGACCAGTTTAGCAGCAGTTGAGGATGTGGGTTTGAAGAAGTCTGAATCTTGGCAATACACCAGTCACTTACCAACTTGGTGAACTCAAGTGACTCTCTCTCTGTGCCTCAGTTTCCTTAGGTGAACATCACCCCTCCTGTTTTCCATGCCCCTGTGTAGTCCCTCCCTCTCTGCATCGGGGCTAGCCCCGTGACTCAGTTTACCAACAAAAAGCAGCAGAAGTAATGCTGTTCCACTTCTGGTCTAGGCCACAAGAAGCCCTGGTGTCCTCTGCTTTTGTGCTTTGGTGGAAGAAGTCTGGCTGCCCGGCTCGCAAACTCAGGGGAGAAAGGTTCGTGGAGAGGGTATAGGAGAGGGAGCAGCCCAGCCAGGTCCCCAGACTGGACTGAGCCATGCCAGCAGCTCCAGCGTAGGCCAGCCTCCAGGTGGCTGAAGCCTCATTGCACACCATGTGGGACAGAAGAACGTCCCACTGAATCTAGCCAACCCACAGACTCCCGGAGCTAATTGAATGGCTCTGGTTTTAAGCCAATGAAATTTGGGATGGTTTTTAAGCAGCAATAGATATGGAAACATTGTTAAATGGCGGGGTAAACCAATGTTTATGGTGCTTAGCCCGGTGCCTAGCACATGACAAGAGACCAATATATGGAAGCTACTCTTATTTGACTTTGTCAAAGCTATATGTGGATTGAAAGCTCCCTAATTCTTTGAACATAGACTTTTGACAGAAAGGTCTTGAGCAATCTGAATCATCACTCCATCCTCCCTTGGTACCATGACCAGAGGGGAGTTACTCTCCATTCATTCTCCACCTAAAGATATTAAATTGGCATGCAGGAAAGTACAGGTAGATCAGAGGCTGAACCCACTGCCATGACAGTCTTTTGACATCTCTGTTGCCTCTACTAAGTTAGCGCTGGGCCTTCCATGGCTTCTTCCAAAAAGCCAGGAGCTTCTTGTTTTATTGGCTGTGAGCCCCTGGGAAGATGACCCTCTCTTGCGAGACAGGCATGCTTTCCCACGGGAGCTGAAGAAGATGCAGCTTGCCTTGCCTGTGCGGAGGGAGTGGGGTGGAGGGTCTCCACGGTTCAGCCCACCCCTTTGCTTCACAAAGCATTTCCCCCAGATCAGTGAGATCGGTTATTCCATCACCTGAGAACTGGGTAAAGGAGAAGGTGGAGCCGGGAGGCCTAATCCAGCATGGCCAGGGCACTCCGGGAGTAGGGACAGGTACAGAGACTCATCCCAGGAAGGAGCTGCCCTCCATCTGGGGACACTGGATCTGACCCGTGTCACGTTCCTGGAACCGTGCCCTCAGATGCAGGAGTCAGGATAAATCATATTGCAGTCATGTGAAATTATTTGATAATTATAAAGATAAAACTACGCTTTTGCAGTAACAGTTTGCAATTGAATGCTATTTTCATATTTAGAGTTTAAATTATTAACCCTGTACATTGAGACTTTGGTGCACTGTAGCGGAGTGATGGGCTGTTTTATTTTTCACGAGCTAATGAGAAAAGAGCAGCAGGCCTGGTGCGTAAATAAAGGTTTGCAGCCAGCAAAGCCAATGACATTAATGGTGCCGCTGAGCAAACCCAGGTTTTACAGCAATTTGGATATTTTAACATGAAGACAAAATGAAAACAACAATAAGAAAACCTCGGTTACGGTCAGATCATTCTGGAAATTGCACAAATACATCATTTCCAGCATGCACTGGTTTCCTGCAACAGCCTATACTGACACTGGGATCATGTTTTTTCTTTCTGCAGACATTAATAACCAATTTTAGCATTCATTTCTTGTTCCTGAGCCTGGTAGTATTAAATTAGATATTTCTTGAATGTAGATTTCAACATTACCCCAGTGCTAACTTCATGTAAGCAACAGTTTTACAGTTTGAAACAACATCCCATTTAAACAGGCATTTCCCATTGCTTGCTGGCAGAATTTGGTTAAATGTGAGGTGTGACGAATCAAGCAGCTAACAAAGCCCTTACGTTAATCATGACATTTGCTACAATACAAAGACATTCTCTATCTACATTATTAGTAAAGCCATAAATACTAAAGCAGATTAAATATTAAACCAGACCCAAGACTGTATTTTTTCTATTAAAAAAAACATGAGATATTTTGTTTCTGCCAAGAGCATCATCCCTCATATTAAATTAATGCAGTTCTATAATGTCTTGAGAGTTAGTTTGTAAACTTGTTTCCCTAGTTGAGTAAACACGAGGAGTTCAGACTTTCATACAGTTAAAAGTACTTTGCATTTGTGTAAAGTACTATTACCATAAGAATAATGTAATTCTACGCCAGGGCAACGTGGCCATCCTCAGGAGGGGTGGACTTGGGGAGGTGGCCAGGGGCGTGGGGTGACAGCACCAGCAGGTCAGCGCACATGTTCCTGGGTAGCTTCAAGGGCTGCCAGGGAGAATGTGTGCGCCACCCTGTCCGGGGAGGGGACTCCGGGATTCCAGGGATTCTTCTGGACGGGGGCTAAGACCCAAAGCCCAGTGTTGTCATCCTTGCCACCATCACCCACCCCGCGTCCCGTCCTTCCTCACACCAGCTGGGGAGGGGGTGGCCGTTAGACAAGAGGGCTCACAGGAGCAAACTTCGCTGGGATTTAGGGCCTAAACCACTTCTTTCTCCTACAGAACTAAGACAGGACTAGACAATGGGGCAGGTACAGTCCTTTTCGTTTCCAATTTTGTCATAGTACCAGGCATAGTGTAGAAAGCTCACAGACAACAACCACCTTTCCTCGGTTCCCTATAAAGTATCCAGTCCCCTCTGTTTTCATCCGTCCATTCATTCATTCAGCAAAATTTCCTGAGGCTCAGGCTCTCAGCCCCGTGGGTTCCCGAAGGGTAGGGGGCTCCAGTGCCGTCCTAGAGGGGCCACAGTCCACCAGGGAGGCAGACCAGGAACGCGCACCCGGCGCAAGACAGAGGCCAGACGACCAACGCTGGGGCTCGGGAAGCGCGGCCGAGAAGGGACAGCTGGCCTGGGTCTTGAAGGAGGAGTCGGGCATGGCTGGGATAGGAGGGCAAAGGGCACGCAGGCGCAGGGGGGGAGGGGGGCGAGGCAGGTCCCGCGGGTTAGGACAGGTGGCGCGGTGTGGGGCGGGGCAGGCGGGGCGGGGCGGGCGGCTCGGAGGAGGGGTCTCCCGGGGCGGGGGAGGGAAGCCGAAGGGGTCAGGCTGCTGGGGCCCGCTAGCAATCTGCGGGCAAAGAGAGGCCAGGGACTTTAGGTGGGGGAGTGACAGCGTCTGCTTGGTTTCTGGGAAGGTAGCCCTGGCAACAACGCGGAGGATGCAATTAACAGGCAGCAGCCGCTCTGGGGCCGTGGAAATGTTCCCAGTGCGGTGTGGAGGGGGACACAGGCCTGCGCAGGAGGCCCTGTCTGAGCGCCACTTCTGAGGTAGTGCTCGCAGGTGTCAGGACTCATTGGGTTGGGGAAAGGAGAGGGAAAAATTAAGAATGATGCCAAGGTTTTCACCCTTAAAAACCAGATTAATGCTGGCATAGTGGGGGGTTAGAGAAGGGAAGAGGTTCTGAATGGGAAGGGAAAGAGAAAAGAAAGTTGAGTCTGTACCTGTTAAGTTCATAGCAGGAATATACACAGTGAATAGGTGGGCATGGAATGTGGGAGAATGAAGACAGCGGGAGGTAGGCTCGCATCGTTAGCACAGATCCGACGTGCTGCGTGGGGATGGGACAAGCAGCTGGAACAGTGACGGCACAGACGCGGTGCGCGCGCCCCTCGCTGCCCCTCTGCGCGCGGCCTCGCCCACCCACCACGGCGCTCGCAGCGCCGAACACTCCAGAGCCAAAGGGAGAGAATTTCTGAGGGTGGGGGCGGGTAACGGTGTCCAGCGGGGCAGTAAAATCAACAGGGTGACGTCTGAAGCGGGCTGGGGGACCTGACATTTGGGAAGGCATTGATATGTTCTTGCCTCTCTTGCAGAAACTATTTTTTGTTGTTTTAACATGATGTTTATATTTTCTTTTATGAAAGTAATTTGAAAATTACCAAATAACACAAAGAAAATAATAGTCACCTGTAATTTCACCATTACTGGCAATATTTTGGTACCTTTATTTCCAATCTTTTTTCCTATGCATCTATAGCTATATGTCATTACATAGTTGCAGTCATAGCATATACACAATTTGTGTCCTGATTGTTCATTTAATATTATATCATTTCCAATTATTTATTTTCCTTTTCACTGTTAAGCATGTGGGCAGTTTCCAAATTTTGCTGTTAAAATAATGGCTGCAATAAATTCTTTTAAAGCATACTCTTTCTTTAAATTGTAATATTTACTTAGAATAGATTTCTAAAAGTGGTCAAAATATTTAAACATTTTAAGACTCTTGATATAATAAAATGCATTTCAGAAACATACTAATTGGCACTGCCACCAGCAGAGTATAAAAGTATTTAAATGATGGCACAATTTTTAACTATTCTTTTTTTTTTCTTAAACTAATGAAAATCCTTTTGGAAACCAGATTATAATATAATATAAATATATATATTAATATATAAACATACACAGACCTACACATATATTTGTATATATACATATGTGTATACATACATGTACATATAAATATCTTTCTCTGAATAATCCTAATGATCGAGGCACCAATGTAAATGCAAAAGGCTTTTATCACCCCTTCTATAGGATAGAGATAATGAAACCAATTCCTTTCTCCCTTGCTTAGGGGAAGGGAAGAAGCAACTAACATTTATGAAGCACATGTTGGTATACTGTGAGTTCTTAAGAATGAATCCACAAATGAGCCACTTTACTAGTACTTATTTCATCCTTGGAGCAACTGGCACATGATAGAAGATAACATTTATCCCAATTTCACAAAGGAAGGAAACTGAGGCTTAATGATGGTAATTAGCTTGCCCAAGGCTGTGTAATTAGTAGGCGGTGAAACCAGAATTCACACCCACCCCTGTCTTAGTTCAAAGGCTGTGCTTTATTTCCTGTGAACTACATTGCGGAGAGACAGAGATTCTCGAGTGGCCAGACTTTTTCTTGGTTCTTTCAAAGGATGCCACAGAGGGGCGGAGCCGGCTGTTTTCTAAGACTCACTCCTGGTTTCTGGTTAATTATGTCTTGAGAGAAGGCTCCCAACCCTCAGAAGGAAGTCCAGTTTCCAAAGGTGTCCAGAACCCTGCCCCTCCTCTTTGGGCATTTGTCTGACATTTGGACAAAGCTAGCTCTCCATTCATATTTATTATATGACTGTGTAACAAACACCCTTTACTAGTGAATTGGAAGCCTTTTCCTGAGAATTCTGGAGGACCAAATATATAGTGTAACAAGAAAAACAGCATCCTAGGAAGCTACCCAAGGGAGCCACCCAGAGCACCCACCACAGGTGCCAAGTGACGCCTGTGGGTCTCTCGGGTGTTTACCTGCACTCGACTCCATTTCATTGTGCTGCTGTGTATTATTTACTCTGCAAACAATTGGTTAAATTGTATTTTCTACACACAATTCAGTTCATCACTGCACCCTGTCACGTGCCCTCGTTGAGCAGGCAGTTGCCCCGTAGGTCTTGGACCCTGCAGAAAGGTGCCGCCTAAGGCGCCGGGCTGTGCTGAGCGTCTGGCAGCACCTGGTTTCAGTAGTGCTCCCGGCAGAGCTTCCTAGGATGCTGTTTTTCCTGTTGTACTGCACATTTGGTTGCTGAATTGCTCTAGATCCCCCTCTTGTGGGCCATCTGTGAAATAAAACGCACTGATTATTTTTAATCGCTATGATGAAGAATACTGTAGGTTATAAGGAATCAATTTCTGTGAATCCTATGAGTTGAATAGGACCTTTGGTTATTTTTCTTAAGAAAGATTAAAAACTTATAAAATGTATGTAGAGAATAATATAAAAATACCCATGCACCCACAAACCAGTTTTATCAAATCTTAACATTATGTGCCATATTTACTTTAGATCCTTTAAAAAAGTAAAATCAATAACAGTTGCAGGTCCCTGTGTACCGTCCGCCATTCCACACTCCCTCTCCCCAAGGCGATCATTATTCTGAATTTGTACGTATTGCTTCTGTACGTACTTTTACACTTCTCTACATATATGTGTGTCAAAGCAGTCCAAACTATTGTTCCGTTTGTTTTAAACTTCACGAGAGGATATTATCTCACTGCATGTATTCTTTTACAATCTGCTTTTCTCCCTCACTTTTATGCTTTTGCAGTTTATCCTGTGGTTCTGTTTCACTCATTTGCCTCATCTGTGTGCTGTTGATTGTACGAATACCACAATATATTTGCCTTGTTCTGGGATATTTAGGTTGTTTCAATTTTTCCTCCGAACAAACAACGCTATAATGACCATTCCTGGGCTTGCCTCCTTGTCCATATGTGGGAATCTCTCCAGGCTATAGTCTAAGAGTGGATTGCTGGGTCATCATGTTTGGCTTCTTCAACTTTACTACCTATTGCCAAGGTGCTCACAAAGGACTGTCCTGCCATCCTTCCCACCGTCATTCAGAGCTCTCCCTTCCTTCCCTGTCGTCTGCCCTGCTGCGGGGCGGCCAGCTAGAAGAAACCACAGCCACCATGAGTTGAGCCCTCACTACGTGCCACGCACCAGATTACATGGATTGCACAGATTTTCTTGTTTAAAAATGACTACGAACTTGGCAAGCCTGTTTTGCGGAGGGGTGGAGGGGTCCGGGAGTCTGCCCAAGGCCACACAGATAAGGAGCTGCCACAGAACAGAACTGAAACCCAGGCAGCCCCGCCTGTCCGACCCACTGGGCTGTGAAGGTCCTTAAAGCCTCACCTGTGCACAGCCCGGCGGGGGGAGGACACACCTTCCTAGAGAAGCCAGGTTGCTGAGAGCAGAGCGAAAATAAGGAGAAAGAAGGAATAAGCCACTTAGCATTTTTAAGTATGAAAGTGATTATACATGCAAAAGAGTATGTTAATATTAAAAGTATATTTAACATTAATGTACAAATAAGGACAAATAACAAAACGAACAGGTGGGAAGGGAGTGAAAGACACGGAAACTAAAGGTATCTAGAGACCTTTGGCGTTAGAAAATAGCATTGGAAAACTTTATATTAA
>NW_012153618.1:717093-718319 GCF_000956105.1 Propithecus coquereli | reverse complement strand
GGAAGGGACTGGTTGGACCTGGGAAGGCCGTCAGTGATGCTCTGTGTGACTGAGATATTCTTACTGGCAATTTAGTTGATCTTTAAGATTAGACAGTTAGATTATTCAGAGTACAAAGAATGACCTTGGCAAAGCTAAGGTCCCCCTACACCTGCCCTCAGTAAAATGACCACGGGAGGTCGAAACGACCCCCAAGGTCTCTTCCAGCCTGGATATTGTTTTATTTGAAGTGAAATCTAGAGAAGATTCAGGAAAAAAAGATGATGTGATTATTTTAGAACAATGTCAGTGGAGGATGGAGATTCATCCCAGCTTCCACTGAGAGTCCGTTAAATCAGACTAAAGCAAAGCAACAATCAGAGATGCAGAAGATCTTTCCGGTTTGTCTGAATTCATTTGGCCGCATCCCATCAGCCCAGCTCCCAGTAGCTGAGGTCTTGTGTTTGCCTTTAACGCACCTCAAGTTGAGAACAATCCCAAGAGCCTACACATCTCTCCTATGCACTTCCTTCGTTTGTCTGATTTCTCAGATGCTGCCTGAAAAGATTATTATTTGGCATGTGAACTAAGCTACCAACACCAAAAGTTTCTGAATAGACTGTTTCTCATTAAGTCATTAATATTTTGAATAACTAACCTGGGGCCCTAGAGTTTATGTAATTTCCATCTTTAGAGCGTCTTCATTCGGCAGATGTTTTTGTCATTCCAGAACCAAAGTTTTCTGGCTTTTTAGTAATTGAAGACAAGACTGACCATTCACTCAAGAGGCCACTGATTAATATGTACAAAAAAAAAAAAACAGGCAATTTTGTTTTTGGGTATTAATTATCTAGGGGAACTGGCCTCGAATCCATTTATGGGAATTGAACCAAAGAATTTGCCTTGAAAAAATGCCTTTTTCTTTTTTGATAAGCAGCTTGAGCACAGGACTGTGGAGTCTGTGTCGCTGCTATAGGGTAGCACAGGGCCCAGTACACAGTGCCGTTAGCTGGTTCACCCAGATATCACATAGGAGGTACCTAAAGACGAAAAACAGTATCTTTCCCCCTTCCCAAATATTCACATTTTGCCATTGTTTACAAACTCCTTTTTCTTGTCCTTAGTATTATAATCTTCAGTCAAATAAAACAGTGGCTTAGAGTAAGAGCAATCGGCACATGTTCCCTCCAGCAAGGGGGGTCTCTCTGGGTGCTGGCCAGGGGGAGACCCGCCTGGCCTTTATTACT
>NW_012153618.1:714994-717043 GCF_000956105.1 Propithecus coquereli | reverse complement strand
GGGAGTGAAAGACACGGAAACTAAAGGTATCTAGAGACCTTTGGCGTTAGAAAATAGCATTGGAAAACTTTATATTAATTATTTTTAAAACACGTATTAGTTTTCCTTTCAGTTACTCGGACTCAGTGAGTGTTTTATGATAGTGCTGGAGCCTAACCCTGCTTCACTCCGTACCCGGGACAGCTGGCCTAAAGCTGGCGTGGCAGGACAGAGGGTGAGAGGAGTGGATAAACGAGCTGGGATGTGTATCTGACGGGAAACAAAGAGAAAATGGAAGTAAGCTTTGGGCGGAAGGAAAGGAGAGAGAAAAGGAAACGCATCGTGCGGTTGTTCTCCCTGCTCAGCCCCTGAAGGGGCTGTGACTTGCTCTGAGCTCCCCCCGGAGCTGTTTTGCTCTGATTTGACTGGAGTCTGGTTTGACCAGGACACTTTGCTTTTATTTCCCCCCTTTTTATTCTTAAGAGGATTTAAGTAATCCAAAAATCAACAGAACCTGATATACCACCTAACGCTGAACATCTACATGAATTTTAGGAGAAAAGTCCGAGAGTGTTTGCGTTGTTTTTACTGAGACAAAGACGTGTAGGCTGTATCTTAGAGCTGTTCGTGTTTACTGTGCTTGGAAAGGAAATGACTTCTGAAATAGAGTAGTCAGAGCAAACCAGAAGTGAAAGTTAAAGTCAAGAGGAAGCAAAAGTGTTGATGTGGAAGTGAAACTGCTTTTTAAAAAGCACATCAAGAGCATAGCTGATAAAGCAGGTAGTTTTCTTAGCGTGAGTCAAAGGACATAGGTCATCTTATGCGCTTTTGTGCACTGAAAATATACTCGGTGCCTTGATCTTGACTTTGTGAAACTCTGCAAAGGGAAAGGGGTCTGCGACGTCGAGACACCACGATCCCTTTGGCGTCATCAAAAACGGATCATGTGCCTTGGCCTTGACTTACGGGTCACATTCCTCCACCTTTGAGCCTGTCATTTCCCCACGTAGAATGCCTTTTGCTACTCACATTTCCCATCGGAATTTTAACCATCCAATTAAGGACTTTGCAAAACCTACTTAAATGTATTATGGAAAAACACAGATTCACAAAACACTAGGTCAAACTTGCCAACTAGGAATTCAGATACAATACAAAACCAAGGGCAGACAAACAGACCAGAACGACAGAACAGGGAGCTCAGAGGGAGACCTCTTGCACATGGCAGTCACAACAGAGGCGGCCCAGACGTCAGTGGGGAAAGAGTGAGCTATTTGTAGGTATTGGAAGGTGTTTCAGTGCATGGGGAAAACCCGACATCACATACAAAGGACTACTCAGAATGGATTCAGGACTGATATGAACGGCAAAGTAAGTTAACAGGAGGTGATTGGAGATGGTGGTCCATCTCCTTTGTGGTCCAAGGAAAGGACATCTTAAATAAAACTTTAAAGCAGAGCCATAAGGCAAAAAAAAAAAAAAATTAGTAATGATTATATTACATCAAAATTGAAGATTTCTGATCAACCAAAGGCCCACTGACAAAGTTAATACCTAAACAGAGGACAGAATGAGAGAACACACTTGCAATATCTAGAGCTGACAAGGAACTAGTTCCTAGAAAATTCTAAGAACTCATGCAAATCATGAAGAAAAAGACAGCAATTGGAAAAACAAAGCTAGGACACCCATAAGCAAGTCACAGAAGACACCCTGAAGACCACCAAACATGAAGAAAAGCCTAGTTTCATCAGAAGTCAGAGAAATGCAGATTAAAACCACGTTCCTTTGCATATGGGTCCCTGCCAGAGCAGCCTGGACGGAAGGCCGGAGCCTGGCCTGGGACAGCCCGTGGGTAACGCCGCCAGCACCCGAGGAAGTGTCCCCTCTGGCTCAGAAGGACTCCTTTCTTGGGAGTCTCTATTTACCAAGTTGAAAATTAAAGTTGTGAGTTAGAAGGCAAAGAAAGATGTGAAGTACAGCCAGGGGATGGGCCCAAGGGGCAGGCTTTAAAGCCTCCGGGCGCCTGTGGTAGGTGAGGAAGCCACAGGCCGTGTGAGGAGAGTTGGT
>NW_012153618.1:704479-713684 GCF_000956105.1 Propithecus coquereli | reverse complement strand
TAGAGTTTATGTAATTTCCATCTTTAGAGTGTCTTCATTCGGCAGATGTTTTTGTCATCCCAGAACCAAAGTTTTCTGGCTTTTTAGTAATTGAAGACAAGACTGACCATTCACTCAAGAGGCCACTGATTAATATGTACAAAAAAAAAAAGAGGCAATTTTGTTTTTGGGTATTAATTATCTAGGGGAACTGGCCTCAAATCCATTTATGAGAATTGAACCAAAGAGTTTGCCTTGAAAAAAATGCCTTTTTCTTTTTTGATAAGCAGCTTGAGCACAGGACTGTGGAGTCTGTGTCGCTGCTATAGGGTAGCACAGGGCTCAGTGCACAGTGCCGTTAGCTGATTCACCCAGATATCACATAGGAGGTACCTAAAGATGAGAAACAATATCTTTCCCCCTTCCCAAATATTCACATTTTGCCATTGTTTACAAACTCCTTTTTCTTGTCTTTAGTATTATAATCTTCAGTCAAATAAAACAATGGCTTAGAGTAAGAGCAATCGGCACATGTTCCCTCCAGCAAGGGGGGTCTCTCTGGGTGCTGGCCAGGGGGAGACCCGCCTGGCCTTTATTACTGGATCCTCCGCACCCCCTGCAACTTCGCCAGCCCTGGGCCCACACTTTGAGAAATCAAGGCATTGATTTCTAATGGGAGCCTCTCAAACTATTAATACAACTCTGTTTGTGAGTTTCCAGAGATTACAGCCCTCCTTCTTGGTTTAGCACATGGTTATGGGAAAAATGTTGCTGTCCCGTGAGATGATCAGATCCCAGATGACGGGTGGCAATGGAGTGTTTGAATGGTTGTGTAACCAGAGTGGGTTGTTCCAAGGAGTTTTTAAGATAAGGAAGAGTGCAGGTTGGTAAGGTTGATGACTAGTTTGTGGAGGAACTTGGAGATAAGAAGGGTGTGTTGGGAACATTAGAAGGTCTGTAGGCCTTGCTCGCTGGAGCAAAGCATCGGACCGAATGAGCAGGAATTTTTGCGTAGGTGAGCCCCCCTGGACTGGTTGGAGAGAACCAGAACTAAGAGTAAGGTCACTTTATTAACTTTTAATTTCTTTTTTTCCCTCCTCCCTCCTTTTGTTTCCTTTTTCTGCCTAAAGATATTCGCATTCTGGCATTGTTTACCAATTCCTTTGTCTTGCCCTAAGTGTTACTTGAGAATTTATCTAGCAAGTGTCTATTAGCACCCATCACGTATCGGGTACAGTGTCATGGAACATGGCTTAAAACGACAGAAATTTATTCCTCGCAGTTCTCGGGGCTAGAGGTTGAGATCGAGTTGTCAGCGAGGCTCTGCCTCTCTGAGACTCTGGGTAGAATCCTTCCTTGCCAATTTGTCTGTGGCGCTGCCGGTGACCCTTGGCATTCTGTGGTCTGTAGACACATCACTCCAGTCTCTGCCTCACCGTCACATGGCGCTCTCTTTCTGTGTCTCTTTTCACATATGAAGACGAGAGACAGACGGGGCTGGGGTCCTGCCCTCCAAAGCTAGTAACTCTCAAAAATGCTCGGGTGCTTTGCAGCAGCTGGAAAATTTCACACCCAAGAGCGTTTGCCCGCGTTCTTTTAACTCGCGCTCCCCATTTCTGCTCGTCTGCCCTTTGTTCAAAGTGTCGCTTTTTTTCTTGAGAAGACACAGGACAGAAGACGGTTTTCCTGGCTCACAGTTTGAAGTTAGATCTGTCTTAGCAAAACGATGCCCTTCCCTGTCACGTGTTCTCCTTTCCTTCTCAGTCTGACTGAGAACAAAGCTAGGCTCTGCTTTGTTTCTCCCTGTAATTGTTTAATTAGATCAACTAGGATGAAACTTGCCTACTGATTTGAGAGAAAAAATACTATTTCAGCTTCGTAATTTCCTTTTAGCCACAAGGAAAGTTCCAGGCTTTGTGGTCACTCCCGTGAAACTGACCTCCAAGGTTCGAGTGTCCCTACTCTCCCCGCCACATTCCCTGCCCTCCGCGATTTTTATCTTCGTCCCCTCCAACCTCCTCCCGTCGACTCCCGGCAGCTACCCGCTTTGTGTCAGGACCTCGTCTACGCCTGTGTTTTAAACGTCGGCCTTGCCCCTTATGAAGCAATTCCGGCAAGTCGGATGGTCCAGCGCTCTCTCCCGACACCAGGCTGTGGCCACTCAAGTCTGTCCCACACAATTCAGCACTTCTTAGCTTATCTTCCCCTAATTTCTTCACAATTATTCTGTCTCCTGGGCCAGTCTGGGCAGCACCCATGTCTTACACGTCCTTTATATCTACAGCAAAAGTGTGAACCTCCAGCACGTTGGCAGTGTCGCATTGTTTATTTTGCTTAACACCATTCACTTCTTCATCTCTATCCTTTTCTTTCATGACTCTTATATTTGGGGTAGGCTGAACCCCTGTTCACAAATACCCCAAATACAATGGAGCAACGACATGAGACTCTGCTTCCTGCTCACGCAACTACGCGGGCTGGATATTCCCAGTTGCTCCCAGTGGCCATCCAGGAACCAGGCTGACGGGCGCTCTGCCATCTCGAGCCAGGAGCGTCTAGAATATAAGGCTGGGTGGGGGGAATTGGGTAACATGCGTATAGTCTTCTGTGACTCGGGGTTCACTGTCCTGACAAAGGTCACTGGAGTCAGTCCAGCCACACTGTTGGGATGGCTCCTTGAAGCTTGGAGAGGACAACGGTCCACAGGAAATGATGCGGAGGCGCCACACCTCCCTTGGGAGAACATTGAGGAAGGGTCAGGAAGCTCCCGGTAGAGGACCTGTTAGAGTGGATCGAGTGGATTGAGGCCAGAGAACTCACCACCCAGCCATGCTCTGGGATGATCCAGAGGATGCCACTTCATTAACGAAATGACAACAAGAGTGCGCTTAAAGGAGGCACTGGCATTTTTTGAAAAGTTTGGTAGTGGCTGTCCTCTGTAGCCAGAGATAGCAATAGAAGAATTGCTGTGGAACTGTGCTCCTTAGCACAGTGGAGATGACGGAATCGAGGCCGGGTCGTGGCAGCACTAACCTGGCAAACACAAGGTGGATGTAATTACCAGAATAGGTAGAAAGCCCAAAGTGGTGACTAAGGCCACAGGTCAAGCAGTGAGTGATCTCTGGTGACGGCTAATAGATCATTGCATTGTAAAAGGCACAATAGGCAATCTATTAGGGTGTTAACGTGACTTTTATAGTTTAAAAAAAAAAAAATTTTAAGAGCTGGCAAGCTGAAGGTTGACACCAGCTATTGCGATGGCAAATCACGGTCCCTCACCAAGTTTGCGTGTCTCAGAGCTGCGTTTCCAAGGGTGAGTTCGCAGGCCCAGAGCTCATCTGTTGCAAGGAAGGCTCGGTCTCCTTGATGACGGCCCTGCAAGTACATATGGCACACACTGCCCTGCTTTCCCCCAGAGAACTTCAGCCATTTGTCAGGATGACCGAGCCCTGGAAAAAAGGGAATTCGCTGACTTTTCAAAAATGGTTAGGTATGGTTCTATCCGTAACTGTAGATATGGTGTCTGATCCTGATTTCAGGGGATCCAAAACATCCTCACAATCCACCTATTTGGGGGAACTTGCAGCAGCCGGGTGATAGATGGAGTTTTACCTAAGTCTGGCTGATGGCGGGCTCCATGGGCCCACAGACCTTCCTTGTGGTTATTTCTCTGGTCCCCACGTGTATAATTGGGATAGACATAACAGCGGTTGGTGGAATCCTTATATTGGTTCCCTTACCTGTGTAAGAAGGACCATTATGGAAAGGTCAGCTAAGAGGAAGCCCCTAAAACTTCCCGCCCCCCTCCATCCTTCCAAGATAGTGAGTCAGAAGCAATCCCACATTCCAGAGCCTGCTAACACCATCAAAGACTTACAGGCTGCAGGGGTAGAGGTCCCATCATACCCCCATTCAACGTCCTTGTGTGGCCCCTGTAAAACCCAAATGGACTGCAGCAAATGACAGTGACTGTCTTAAACCTAATCAAGCGGAAGCCCCAGTTGCAGATGTGCTATCTTCAGTGGAAAATACCAGCAGGCCTCCGGCACTCGGTGTAGAGCTATATTATTACAGAAACTCATTCTCCTCTATCCTATCAGAGCAACAGTCTGCCCTCACGTGGCAGGGATAGCACAAGCCACTAGGCTGCCCCGGGCTGTGTCAACCCTGTGCTCTCTGTCGTGTGTAGTTGGCAGGAACATTGCTGGTCCAGACCTTCCACAGGTCTTCCACAGCATGTCACGCTGGTGTGACATCGTTGACATCGTGTCAATTAGACCCATGGGCCATAGGAAGACACATGTGCATCAGATGGTAGGAGATAAACTCCGTGAAGATTCAGGAGCTTCAACAATGAGGAAGTTTCTAGAAGTCCAGCAGTCTGTGGCATGCCAAGAAACTGGTTCTAAAATAAAGGACACGTTACTGCCTTTTGCATCTCCTACCACTAAGAGAGAGACACGGCACCCAGTGGGCCTCTTTGGGATTTGTAGGCAGCACAGACTTCACTCAGAATACAGACCCAGCCCATCCTGGGGAACTCGAAAAGCTGTCAATTTCAAGTGGACCTAGGGCAACAGAGAGCTCTGCAGCAGGCCCAGGCTACAGTGCAGGGGCCTTTCTACTCAGGCTGTGGGACGCAGCAAATGTGAGGGTACCGGAGGGACCTGTGATGATTAGGACACCGAGGGGAGTGTCCTCTGGCCAGCCCCATAGCGCAGCTACTCTGCAGACTCGCTAGGGTTTGGGAGCACAGATCTGCCTCTTGGAAAACAGCTCCTGGCTTGGACCCTAGCAGAGGCTGAGCTCCTGACCGTGGGACACCACATGTCTGTGTGACTAGAGCTGCCCATCACGTGCCGGGTATTATCAAAGGCGCTGGGTGACAAGGTCAGGTGGGCACAGCAGCAAGGAAGTCTGAGGAAAAGCCACATGCGTGGACCTACGCGGGTAGCATGGACGGAGCACACCACAGTTCCCCGTGTTAACACTCAGCAGAGAGTGTACACCTCAGACATGGCCAGCCTCTCCGTGGCCACGCAGGGCGGGGGCAATGATCCTGGGAGCAGATCGTACTCGTAGAGACTATTCATGGACCCAACAAGGTGATCTCCCTCTCACCAAGGCTGGACATTGGCTAGATGAAGAAGACTGACATCACCACATGGGAACATAATATTGGTCTATCACTGCGGTAAAAGGTCTGGTAGCTTCTTACAAGACTATACACTCCTAGGTATTTATTCTGAGACGTGAAAGCATATGTCCATAACAATGCATGTGCGAGAATGTTCGGAACAGCTTTATTCATAATCACGCCACACTGGAAACAGCCCAGTGCTCTGGACTGAATTGTACCCCCCAAGACTCATATGTTGAAGTCTTAACCCCCACGACCTCAGAATGTGACTATATTTGGAGATAGGGCCTTTCAAAAGCAACTAAACTAAATGAGGTTGTTAGGGTGAGCCCTGATACAATCTAACTGGTTCTCTTACAAGCAGGGAAATTAGGACACACGTGACCAAAGACCACGTGAGGACACAGCAAAGGAGTCGCTCTCTGAAAGCCACGGAGAGAGTCGTCAGAGGAATCCAACCCTGCTGACAGCTCGGTCTTGGGCTTCTAGCCTCCACAACTATGGGAAGATAGATTTCTGTTGTTAAACCGATGAGTCTATAGCATTTGATTATGGCAGCCCTAGCAAACTAAAATACCCAGGTATTCATCTACAAAACAGTGGATAAACAAACCAATTTTTAACAAAAAAACTACTCAGCAATAAAAAATAAACTGATACATGAAACAATCTCAAAAATAAAAAAAAGTGAATCTCAAAAATACTATGCTGAATGAAAGAAACCTTGCACAAAATACCACATACTGTACGCTTCCACTTACATGAAATGCTACAATAAGCAATACTAATATATGGTAAATAAAATCAGAATAGTACTTGTTTCTGGGCCCAGGTGGTGATGAGGATTGACAGGGAAAGGGAATGTGGAAACTTCCTGAGTCTGTATTTTTTTAAAAGATTTGGGTTAGGCTAGGCATGGTGGCTCACGCCTGTAATCCTAGCACTCTGGGAGGCCAGGGCAGGAGGATTGCTTGAGCTCAGGAGTTCAAGACCAGCCTGAGTAAGAGTGAGACCCCATCTCTACTAAAAATAGAAAAACTAGCCAGGTGTCGTGGTGTGCACCTGTAATCCCAGCAACTTGGGAGACTGAGGCAGGAGAATAGCTCGAGCCCAGGAGTTTGAGGTTGCTGTGAGCCAGGCTGAACCATGGCACTCTACTCAGGGCAACAGAGTGAGACTCTGTCTCAAAAAATAAATAAATAAAATAAAAGGCTTGGGTTACACAGATGTATGCGTTTGTCAACCCAAGAAGCAGAACCAAAGGGAGATACATATGAAGAAATGTATTGTCTGGACTTGGTTAATACGCAATGGTAGACCCTGGCTAGCAAGTCTCCAATCTGCAGGGCAAGCCCTAGAAGGGTAGTTAATGACATGACTTGTTTTCCTCTCCCTTGGGAAAGATTATGGAAATAAAATTCTGTGGTGCAGCTGCGTTAGAAAACAAACTGGCAATTTCTCAAAAAATTAAGCATAGAATTACAATATGCAATTCTACTTCTAGGTATATACTCAAGAGAATTGAAAATGTATCCACACAAAAACTTGTACACGAATATTCATAGCAGCATTTTTCATAATAGCAAAAGAGTGGAAACAACCTAAATGTTCACCAGTCGATAAATACACAATAAAATGTGGTATGTTCCTACAGTGGAATATTATTCAGCCATAAAAAGGAATAAAGTATTATACATGTTACAGCATGGATGAAGTGTGAATTATATCTCAATAAAAATTAAAATAAAATCCTAACTATTGTCCTTGAATAGGATCTATGTGAACCTTTCTCAGAAAGAAATATTTTTATATTTGATTTATATGAAAAATAACAACCAAACTATGTAATGCTTGCAAAACTCCCATGATAAATCTTTGTTCAAAAGTTGTGCTGAGTCACTATTTTCCTTCTTAATTTTTTGAGGCTATGACATACATATGACAAAGTGCACAACCTTCAGTGAATGGCCCAGTAAATGTTTGCATGTGTGGGCTCCATGAAGCCTTCCCCCAGACCAAGAAGATATGGAACATTCTGGCACTCCGAGAGGCTCTCTCTTGCCCCCCTCAGTAACTAGCATTCCCCACACCCAAGGTAACCACTTCTCTGACAGTCACTCTTTGTCTCTTTGTGACCTTCATAGAAACAGAATCACACACTTCTGTGTCTTCTGCTATGCCAGAGGTCATGTCTGTGAGATGCATCCATGTTGCTGCGTGTAGCTGTGGTTTAGTCTTTTTCATTGCTGTTCTGTATTCCATGACATAAATACACAACAATTTAAACATTCCACTGTAAATGGACATTTCACTTGTTTTCGCTTTGCAGTTATTATGAATAAAAACTTGCTTTTAAGTATTAATATTATTATTACTGTATAAAGAAGGACATTCTAAATAATCCTGTTGAAAAGACGCTCAAGAGTTATGGCTGGAGGTCATTATCACTCATCTAATGGCCCCAAAGGTCATTAGTGCCCATCTGTCAGGGCCAGAAGGTCATTATTGCCCATGAATCTGCCCAGGAGATCATTATTGCCCATGTATTTGCCCCAGGAGATCACTGTTGCTCATTGTATCTGCCCTACCACGTCATTATTGCCCATTGTATCATCCCAGGAGGTCACAGTTGCCCAAACATCTGCCCCGAGAGGTCATTATTTCCCCTCAATCTGCCCCAGAAGATCATTACTACCGACTACATCTGCCCCAGGAGGTCATTATTGCCCATCTCTCTGCCCCGGTGGTTGAGTATTCCTCAACCATCTGCCCCAGAAGATCATTGTTGCCCAATATCAGCCCCAGAAGGTCATTATTACCCAAGGTATTTGCCCGAGGAGATCGTCGTTGCCCACTGTGTCTGCCCCAGGAGGTCATTATTCCAGAACAATCTGCCCCAGGAGGTCATTATTGCCCAACCATCTGCCCCAGGAGGGTAATAGTGACCTCCTAGGGCAGACACAATGGTCAACAATGATCTGGTGGGGCAGATGGTTGGACAATAATGAACTCCTGGGGCAGAACAATGGGCAATAATGACCTCCTATTGCAGGTGGTTGTGCAATAATGACCTCCTGGAGCAGATACATTGGGCAATATTGACCTCCTGGGGCAGATGGTGGGGCAATAATGACCTCCTGGGATGATACAATAGGCAATAATGACCTCCTGGGGCAGACAGAATGGGCAATAATGATCTTCTGGGGCAGATGGTTGGGCAAGAGTGACCTCCTGGGATGATATAATGAGCAATACTGACCTCGTGTGGCAGATGCAGTGGTCAATAATTACCTTGTGGGGCAAATGGTTTGGCAATAATGACCTCCTCGGGCAGATACAATGAGCAATAATGACCTCCTGGGGCAGAGAAAAGGGGTAATAATGATCTTCTGGGGCAGATGGTTGGGCAAGAGTGACCTCCTGGGATGATACAATGGGCAACACTGACCTCGTGTGGCAGATACAGTGGTCAATAATGTAGAGATCATAATAATGGAGATCACTGTTGCCCATTGTATCTACCCCAGGAGGTCATTATCGCCCAACCATCTGCCCCAGGATGTCATTATTACCCAATATATTTGCCCCAGGAGACCATTGTTGCCCATTGTATCTGCCCCAGGAGGTCATTATTGCCCAGTGTATTTGCCCCATGAGATCACTGTTGTCCATTGTATCTGCCCCAGGAGGTCATTGTTGCCCAACTATATGCCCCCAGAGATCATTATTATCCAACTCTCTGCCCCAGGTGGTCATTATTGCTCATTGTATCTGCCCCAGGAGGTCATTATTGCCCAACCATCTGCCCCAGTAGGTCATTATTGACCACTGTATCTGCGACAGCAGGTCATTATTGCCCAAAAATCTGCCCCAGGAGGTCACTGTTGCCCAACTATCTGCCCCAGGAGTTCATTATTACCCTCTCTCTGCCCCAGGAGCTCATTATTACTCGATGTATCTGCTCCAGGAGGTCCTTATTGCCCAGCCATCTGCCCCAGGAGTTCATTATTACCCTTCTCTCTGCCCCAGGAGCTCATTAGTACTCAATGTATCTGCCCCAGGAGGTCCTTATTGCCCAACCATTTG
>NW_012153618.1:700139-704356 GCF_000956105.1 Propithecus coquereli | reverse complement strand
TTGCCCATTGTATCTGCCTCAGGAGGTCATTATTGCCCAATGTATGTGCCCCAGCAGATCATTATTGCCCAACCATGTACCCCAGGAGGTTACTATTGCCCAATATGTGTGCCCCTGGAGGTCATTATTGCTCGTTGTATCTGCCCCCGGAGGTCATTACTCCAACCATGTGTGCCCCAGGAGGTCCTCATTGCCACTGTATTTACCCCAGGAGGTCATTATTGCCCTATGTATTTGCCCCAGGAGGTCATTATTGCCCTATGTATTTGCCCCAGGAGGTCATTATTGTCCAGCAATCTGTCTGGGGAGGTCAGTATTGCCCACCTATCGCTTCCTGGAGGTCATTTTTGCCCATGCATTGGCTCCAGTAGGTCATTTTCTTCCATCCAGATGCCCCAGGAGGTCATTATAGCCCATCCTTTTGCCCCAGGAACTCATTATTACCCAACTGTGTGCCCCAGAAGGTCATTACTCCTTATTGTATCCACCCCAGGAGGTCATCGTTGCCTATGTTATCTGCCCCAGGTGGTCAGCATTGTCTACTGCGTCTGCCCTAGGAGGTCAGTTTTGGGAGGTCATGTAGGGGCCCCAACGCCCCCTGTTCCTCTCACAGGCTTTCGAGCAGATATCTGGTTCCAGGAAAAAGACTGAGTCGCCTCCTCAAAGAGCAGAGGGTCAATTGTGCTCAGGTATGTTAAAAAAGAAGAAAGTTCAGAAGGATGTGGCTTAACTCCTGTACTAACATATAAGATTTTCAGTAATGGAGTAAAAATTAAAAGGCAGTCAAATAACCTTCCGGCTTATCCTTAAGTTTCTTGAGGTATTCTGAAAGTCTGATCTTTTTCTTCAGTTTATTCCTGAAGAGATCAAAGTTAGGTGTAGCCTAGAGAAGGGAGACACCCTGGATTTTGACCTAATAAGAGGCTTTCCCTATTTCCTCAGCTGAGGGTGAGGATTTTCAGTCTCTCCCAAGGGGCCCTTTGAACTTTGGAACTCCTAGATTCCACCTGCCGGTTGGAGCTCACAGGCGGGGGCTCTGGGGCCAGCGACGCCCTGTGTGATGTCATCAGGCTTTGTGAGGCCGCTGGACGCTGCACTCTGAGCACGACCGCGTGGCAGGGCTGCCCAGCACAGTCAGGTGTTGCCTGGCACCCAGGCACCTCAAAGTCTGCCATCCAGAAAAAAATTACAGCTTTCGGTTCCTCTGTCACAGACCCCTGCCTGATTGCTGCCATGACTGTGCCTGGGAAGAACATCTGTCGCAAAGCAGCCAGTGCAGGTATCTCAGCGGTGGGTGGGCTCAGCTCCCTCTGCTGGAGCTTTCCCCTCGAACCAGTGGGAGCAGCGCGTCAATCGCTGACTCCTGCGGGGACGCTAGCTCTGGGGATGAGGGCTAAGGAGACTTACTTGACTTTTTTTAAAAGGGGGAGCAGCACCAGGCTGGTTATGCCATCCTAAAGGTGGATTGGACATGGCGATAGCTTTGAAAAACAGAGCCGATTTTCATTATATACTTCTTTATGCTCTTAAAATGTATACCAAGTCAATGTGTTACTTATTCAAAAAACATCAATAGGAAAAAAAAAACCCTGACTATCGAAAGTCATAGACGTTGCATGAAGATCAGTACTAAGATTGTCCTAGGAAAGCTGGGGTTAAAAAATGCTGGTTGTTTACAGGATAGTTAGTTGTGACAGCATCTAAAGCATAGCCATGTTTTCCTGACTCTAAAGAGTCACATTTTAAAGCGAACCGTGGAGAGAGCTGACGACTCTGATGTGTGGCCTTTCCCTAAGCCACGTGTCACCCGAAGCCCTGAGCTGCTCGTTTCCACTTCAGGGTCCTCCCCCTGCAGGCTGTGAGCCACCACGTCCTCTGCCTTTCCAAAGTGTCACCACACGTCCAATAACTTCCTGTCTTGCAAGCACATGTTAAAATGTTTAGCTTTATTTGTATTCGTTGTTGAGTCAAGATGGAGAGGAGACAGACACAGGAGTTCGTCTTTAAAGGGAGGCTCTCAAGAGCTTCTTCCTTTTTCGATGAATGACGAACACCTTCAAACCTAAGGGAAACACAGAGAAAAGTATCGTAAACGCTGTGTCGCACCCATCAGCTCTATCGAACCGTAGGGTTTTGGCTTGTTTTCTTCAGAGCTTTTTGAAAACTAAGCAGTAAGAACAACAGGGTCGGGGCCCTTCACTGTTGCAAATCTGCAAACATCACTCCCAGGTGTGGTTTTTCCGTGCATTTGCTACATGTGAGAATGTCCATAAACCATCGTACTGCTTCTCGTGTTTTCCAAACTTACATCATACCCTACTTGGCTTTTGCACATTATGTTTTTTAGATTTTACAACATTACATATGTGTGTCTAGTTGATCCATTTTCCTTATTGAATGAAGAGCTTCATTTTATCAACCCTCCTGTTGAGGAAACGTTAAGCTGTATCTAGTTTTTCACTATGACAAACATTACTTCAGTAAACATTCTTGTACACGTCTCATGACGCGTCTCTTTAGGTGAGAGACGTCTAATTTAATGAGTCTCTTTGGGATAGGTTCCTAGGAATGGAGCTGCTTTATCATACTATATATTTATATATCCTCAACTAGATGCTGCCAAACTGATTGTACCAACATACAGTGGACCAACGTTCCCATTGCCCGCTTTCTCTCCAGCATGTGACATTGTGTGTTTTTACATTTTTAACAACCTGATTGGTGTCAAATAAGATTTTTAGAGACGCTGCACTCTGAGATTGCAGAACAATCTGCCCCAGGAGGTCATTATTGCCCAATGTATCTGCTATCTCTCCAAGATGGATTGGGCATCTAGGGATGAGTAAGCCTTTGTCACCTTATTTCCTGTATGCACAGGTGTACATGCCAACGGCTTTAAATGATGCTGTGTGCTTTATAAACACATTATACACTGTAGCGTTAAGTAATCTTATGAAAATCAATTTTAAGAGGTTTGTGCTAGGCTGGGTGTGGTGGCTCACACCTGCAATCCTAGCACTTTGGGAGGTTGAGGTGGGAGGATCGCTTGAGGCCAGGAGTCTGAGGCTGCAGGGAGCTATAATGATGGCACTGCACTCTAGCCTACGTGACAGAGTGAGACACTGTCTCAGAAAAAGAAACCCACAAATAAACAAAAAAAAGAGTGTGTGCTAATATAAAAAAAAAAGGTGCACTTTATGTATATAAGGACTGATACCTGTATTTAAAACACTGAAAATTGAATTCGAGCCAAATAGATGATCTATAAACCATTGGATTATCTAATACTGTTTCTCTTAAATCGTTCTGATTTAGGAAATTGAAAAATGGACCATGGGTAACGCTAGGTTTACAGTGAGAAAGGCCGTAATTCAATGTTTATTCTGTGCATCCTTGACATTTGGGATCTGGGCAGCTCTGTTTTTAATATATATGCACTATAACCATGTGAGCAACCCACAGAAGAGAAGCCAAGAGCCTGTATCAGCTTGGTCCCTTGAACAAAATGTGCAGCAAAAAATTATCCATGACTCAGAGCAAATATCAAAACCACATGTAACAGTCAAAGATGAGCCTGAAAAACTGCGACCGTTTGCTGTGTTAGGTAAGTATTTTGATTTTCTCTGTTAACCATTTTAAAAGAAAAGTACATCACAAATTTAAAATTTGGAAGAGGAAGAGAATGTCCTTTTTAGAGCAATTTAATTTTTAAATTATGAATATTTTATATATATGCATAAATTAATACACAGAAAATAAAGCAGGCATGCATATACTTACCGCTTACATTTAACATTTTTTATATAATTTGCTATATTTGCTTCAGATAGCTTTCTGTTTTGCAGAGAAATCAATTTTAATAGGTACAGTAAAAACTTTACCCTCTTCCTTTCCCTCCCTCCAACCTCAGAGCTCGTAGCTAACCTGAAGGGATGGGTTTCTTTCTCGTACATGCCTTTTCCACTTCCTCTGTATATTATCCCTAAGCAAAATATAGTATTATGTATTTTTAATATATTTGTAGATATTCTGGTGTACATATCTTTTTGGAACTTGTTTTTTCACTCATCATTATATTTGTAAGATTTTTGTCCCATGTTCACACGCATGAAGACCTAGTTTAACAAAATCAACCCAAACAAAGATGCAGAAATTAAAGCCTTAAGAAACAGGCCTCCATTCTGTGGATCTCTGCTCTGTGTGGCTCTCCTCTTAGA
>NW_012153618.1:691692-693954 GCF_000956105.1 Propithecus coquereli | reverse complement strand
TATTAATCTAGCCACTCTGCTCTTTTGATTGATGTTTGCATGGTGTATCTTTCTCTACCCTTTTACTTTCAATCTACCTATGTCACATTGTGGTGGGTTTCTCACAGACAGCATATTGTTGGATTGTATTTTTTATCCACTCTGCCAATCTATGTCTTTAATTGGTATTTAGGTCATTTGCATTTAATATGGTAGGGCTTAAGTCAACCATTTTATTATTTGGTTTTTTTGTTTGTTCCTTTCTTCTGTTTCTCGTTCCTGTTTCTTACCCTCCTGTGGGTTACTTGAACTTTTGTCAGAATTCCATCTTGATTTATTTGTGGTATTTTTCATATTGTTTTGTGTAGTTTTAGTAGTGGTTGCTCCAGGTGTTACACGTTATGCTTATCACAGTCTCCTTGTGTTGATGTTTGGCCACTTCAAGAGTGAAAAGTAAAGTCCTTGAGCCTCCCCAATTTTAAAATATAATTATCTTTAGTACTTCCTCTACATGCATTGGGCACCATAGCAGATGATGTTATAATTTTTGCTTCAACCACCAAATCTGATTTAAGAATCTTATGAGAAGGACAGTGTGTATTTATTCCTGTTTTTTACTTATTTGGATGTTCTTTTTTTCCCCCTGAAGTTCCAAGCCTTCTTCTCTTATCATTTCCTTTTTCTCTAGAGAACTTCCTTTTGCAACTCTTTAAGGATGGATTTGCTATTCACAAATTCTTACTTTTTCTTCATCTGAGAGTATCTTTATTTTCCTGTAATTCCTGAAGGATATTTTTGCTGGAATTTGCTGTTGACAATTCTTTTCTTTCAGTACTTGAAAATGTTTTGCCACTTCCTTCCCTCCCGCACGGTCTCAGGGAGAAATCCATGGCCATTCCAGCTGGGTCCCTCCACGGGCACCGCATTATTTCTCTCTGGTTGCTTGCAAGCGTTTTTCTTTGTCTTCAGTTTTCATAAGTTTAATTATAGTGTGTCTTGACATGAATTTCTTTGCTTTTTCCCATTTGAGGGTTTGCTCAGCCTCTTGACACTGTAGATTTCCATCTTGCCCCAAATTGGGGAAGTTTCAGCCGTTGTTTCTTACAGTACTTTTTCAATCCTATTTTCTCTTCTCTCATTCTGTAACTCCTATAATATGAATTTAGCTCCCTTGTTATCCCACAGGTCCCTGAGACTCTCTTCATGTTTTTTTCAGTTTATTTCCTCTGTTGTTCACATTGGGTAAATTCTATTGATCTGTCCTTAAGTTCGCTGAGTGTATCCTTTGTATCAACCTCTAATAGTGAGCTCATCCAGTGAGTTTATTTAGATTATTGTATTATTCAGTTCTATAATTTCCATTTGATTCTTTTCATATAATTTCTATTTCTTTGCTGAGATTTTTTTCCCCATTTGTTTCAAGCATTTTTATGATAGCTCCTTTAACATCCTAATCAAATAATTCCAACCTCTGATTCATCTCAGTGTTGGCATTTGTTGATTGTCTTTTCAATTTGCAATCTTCTTGGTTCTTGCTATGACGAATGATTTTTTATTGTATACTGGACATTTTGGGTGTTGTGAGACTTTGGATCCTATTTAACCTCCTTTTTGGTAGGCAGTCTCCCTGCCTGCCTGAGGTGCAGCAAAGGGATCAGGTGAGGGTGTATGTGCAGCTTCCTGCTGGGCCCATGGACACCACCCAGTACATTGCCTCATTGCAGCTGGATGGAGTGGAAGTCGCTCTTTGGCTGCACTGATACCATCCCTGTGAAATGGGGCACTGACTTGAATGACACCGTTTCTGAGTTCAGCTCCTTGCTGGGCCCTGCTGACACCAAGGGGAAGATGGGGAAGCAGAATGACAGCTAGCCCTGCCTTCCATCCCCTTGTTCTGCCTCATTGACGCCAAATAGGAGAGGCTCACTTCCCCAATGGGCCTCACTGGCACCAGGGAAGGAGAGAAGTGAAATATCAACTACCTTGACTCACACCACCTGTTTCTCTCTTATTGCTGCCAGGTGGGGGGTGGAGGTTCAGCTCCCCACTGAGCCCTGCCCACACCAAGGCCTTGGAGAATGTGGAGCGCCGACTAGATCTACCTCGCAGAACCTCGCTAATTCTAATTGCTGCCAGGTGGGGTTGGAGGCTCACGACGCCACTGGCACTAACTTAACCTGCTTCCACCAGGTAGGACTGTGGAAGACCAGTTTCTGCTGAGCTTGCCAACACCACCCAGGCAGGTAATGAGAATGTGCCTGCTTCTGCTCAATGAAAGATTGG
>NW_012153618.1:690808-691642 GCF_000956105.1 Propithecus coquereli | reverse complement strand
ATCAGATTTTATTCCCCTACTGATGGACATTAGGTCGTTGCCTATTTTCTTACAGTTGCAAGCTGATGCAGGGAACTTCCTTTATAGTACATACACGTAAGGAGAAACACACATTTAATGTTATATTCATGTGGAATAAATTCCTAGAAATTGCAGTGCTAAACCATGGGGCACAGGCATTTTTTTAAGTTTTAGTAGAAACTGCTAAATTCCTCTCCACCAGTGGAACCAGTTTACTCTTCCACCAACGGTGAAGGAGAAAACGGATTTCCCGTCACCGTGGCTGACTCTGGATGTTGTCACGTGTTTAATTTGTATCCTGTGCTTATTAGTCAGGGGGTGCCGGGACCTCCTCGTGTGCACTCTGCCCCCGGGCGCCCAGAGCAACGCCCGGCGAGGAATGGCGCTGTGCCCTCCGCCGCCCGCCACCTCACAGGATGCTTTCCGCTCGGGAGATCTCTGCTCTCAACTCTGTTTTACTTTTGGTCCCCACCGTGGTTTATCAGCTATACCCAAACCATTCGAGCTTAGAAATTGCTTCATCTCCAGGGGACTGAACTAGCTGATGGCTCCATTTCCTCTGATGACCGTACACCGTGTTTAGGAATGCTCACCTGTCCTCTATTTCGTATTTGTAAGTCTTCTCGCCCCGCCTAATATTAGTTCCCTAAAAGGGAGAGATTCTGCACAGGATGTCGCCGCCAAGATCCGGATGGGAGAGATTTGAAGGCCTGGAGTGACCCAGCACGGAAGCTGAGCGGAGCGCACGAGACCACGGCAGCCACAGCGCCTAAGCCGAGGCGGCGCTTCGTGGATTTGTGATCTCAGCAAATC
>NW_012153618.1:669711-677952 GCF_000956105.1 Propithecus coquereli | reverse complement strand
TTGGAGGCTTCCACGCCCCCTGTCTGGGAGTTATGGGAGGCAATAAGAAAATCTGCAGAGCTCACCATGTCCTTCATCAAGCCCTGAGGTCCTTAGGCGACCACCATCTTTCAGAGCCCTCCTATGTTTAACTGTTATGCCCAGGACTTTTCAGCTGTAAGGGAGAGGATCTGTAAGGAATGGGCTGCTCTGTCTTCATCGAGCAGCCTTTTATGTTAATTCTGGGAAGCACTCCTTGGGCATTTAGTTGCAGCTTTTTGATGTCACTGAGTACAAGCTCAGCACTGTTAAGTCTCTGTTTTGACTCATATCTCTTAGTCTAAAGTGACTTTATGCTCCTTCCAGTGAATTATATACTTTTTTAAAAGATATTTTGACTCCTGTATTCTTTGTTCTGTTGCTTTTAACCATTTTAGCTTATTTTGTTTATCTCTTATGACTACATTTTGTTTTTTAGTCCCACCTAAAGATTTGATCTTTTATTAGTGAATTTGCCCCAACTTCATTTATTGTTATGACTGATTTGGGTTGTCCTCTGTCAACTTGTTTTATTCTTGCTAATGGAATTTCGGGAGAGGAATTTCAGCTCTCGTTCTTGCCCCTTCCCTAAATCATGCTGTGACTACAATTTCACACTACGGTTGTGAATGTCACACTGTGGCTGAGCAGCTTCCTTCCATGGAAGACTGAGTGACTGAAGAGTAGCCAGTTGTTCATAGTTTGTTAAAAAATCTGCTTTGATGTGTGTAATACTTTGTGTTCCCACCTTTAACCTTGCCATCTGGGGGTAGTTTAGATTCCAAGAACATAACTCGTCTGATATGAAAGGTGTGAATTCAGGATAGAGTTGTTCCTGTTGTTCTGCATCAAGGTGACATCAGTAAGCCTTTACTTACGTTACTCTAATAACCTTTTCTTTCAGATAAGGATTTTAACTATACGGACCCAGAATTTCTTGATGGATTTTCAAAATATGGATTTAATACCATTATCAGTAGAAGTGTGGGCTTTGAGAGAGATGTACCAGATACCAGGCATAAAATGTATGTTCCTTCTACCTATATAGATATGTATTTAAAAAACAAGTTACTAACCAGATTTTAATTTTAGCAAATTAGGAGTCTTATAATACAGATTCTTATTTTTAGAGCTTGAAGTCAGATAATGTCAAGATGACATTTCAAGATTCCAGTGCTCATAGTGTAGAGAATATCTTCTCCATTGGCACGGAGTGTGCTCTGGAGGGCTCCGAGAATTGAGTCACGCACAGATCTTTTCATTAAATCACCAAGAAGGGGTTCTGGCCAAAAGGGGATTCATTCCTGATATAAAATGCCTTGGACAGATACCTATTTTTTCCTTCAAAGTCTGCTTTTTTGAAATTGTTCCTTCAATCATTTGTGTTAATGCATCTTTTAAAAATTTGTGGTAAAATACATATAACATAAAAGTTACCATTTTAGCCACTTTTAAATGTACCACTTAGTGATATTAAGTACATTCACATTGTTGTACAAGCGTCAATACCCTCCATCCCCAGCACTTTTTCGTCACCCCAAACGGAGGCCCGGCTTCCATTAAACAACTTCCCATCTCCTCCTCCTCCCAGTCCTGACAACCACCGTTCTACTCTGGGTCTCCATGAATTTGACAACTCTAGGTATCTCATGTAAGTAGAATCATACAGTATTTGTCTTTTTCACAGCTGGCTTATTTATTTCACGCAGCATAAGGTCCTCAAGGCTCATCCATGTCACAGCATGTATGTGTTAATGCCTTTTCAATATCTGTTAGGTTCTGATGGTTTCAGGTAAAAAGGGATGATATTCTGCTTTAACCAAAAGAGAAGTACTTAAGGAATACAGATATCTTCCACTGAAATAGACAAAGGCCAAGTTCCAGGAAACAGGAGCAAGTGGGGCACTTTGCTTCATTGCAATTTGTGTGCAACACGAACATTTGAAGCTGCAAATATCACTCATGATATAGCACACTCAAGAGATGTAGTGATTGTACATAATTACACATGATCTATCTGGATCATAACAGAAGAAAAAATTTAAATTTACTCAAACCATACAACATGACATGAATTTCATTTAGAGGACAATGTTTTACTCAACTGAATATTTAACTGCCACAAAGGAAGGTCAATATTTTTGAATGCCTTCAGGTTATGAATTTCTCTATGTGCCACAATTTCTTCCCTCTAAGTCTCATTTTCTAAAATAGTGTGGCTGCCTTTGTTTCCGTTCCCCACAACACATGATTATTTGTTAGGAAAAACAGAAAGTTTAGAGATATTTGTCCAAAAAGGGAAGTAGACTTGGCTGTTTAATATTAAAAATATTAACTAGTTTAATTGGAAATTTAATTCTGTACAAAGAACACTATTATGTTTATAATACATTTTAACTGCTAAGTGTAGCTACTACTGTCTTGGGTCAAGCAGATTTTCAGCCATTGTCATAGTAACCATATTATTTCATTAAATGGAATTTCCATTTCAGGATTGCCTTTGTTTTTTAATTTAGTTTTTATTTTTTAATCAAAAATTAAAATCGTATATATTTATGATATACAACATGATGTTTTAGTATATGTATACATTGTGGAATGGCTAAATCAAGCTAATTAACATATGCATTACCTCACATACTTACCATTTTTTGTGCTAAGAGCACTTAAAATCTATTCTCTTAGCAATTTTCAAGTATATGCTATATTGTTATTTTAGGTTTCACAATGAGTGGGATCATGTGGTATCTGTCTTTCTGTGCCTGGCTTATTTCACTTAACATAATGTCCTTCAAGTTCACCCATGTTGTTGCAAATGACAAGATTTCCTTCTTTTTTTAAGGCTGAATAGTATTTCATTGTGTACATGTACTACATTTTCTTTATCCCTCAGCCATCGATGGACACGTAGGTTGATTCTGTATATTGGCTATTGTGAAAAATGCTGCAATGAACATGAGAGTGCAGATATCCCTTCAACATACTGAGTTCATATCCTGTGGATATATACCTAGAAGTGGGATTGCTGGGTCATACTGTTTTTCATAATGGCTGTGTTAATTATATTCCCACCAACAGTGTGCAAGGATTCCCTTTTCTCTGCATCCTTGACAATACTTGTTATCTTTTGTCTTTTTGATAATAGCCATTCTAACAGGTGTGAGGTGGTATGTCATTGTTTTAATTTGCATTTCCCTGATGATTAGTGATGGTGATCATTTTTTCATGTACCTATTGGCCATTTGTATGTCTTCTTTTGAAAAATGTCTGTTCAGGTCCTTTGCTGATTTTTTGATCAGGTTATTTGTTTTCTTACTATTGAGTTGTTTGAGTTCCTTGTATATTTTGGGTATTAACCTTTTGTCAGATGTATGGTTTGCAAATATTTTCTCCCATTTCGTAGGTTGTCTTTTCACTCTGTTGATTGTTTCCTTTGCTGTGCAGAAGCTTTTTATTTGATGAAATCCCATTTGTCTATTTTTGTTTTTATTCCCTGTGCTTTTGGGGTCATATCAAAAAAATCGTTGCCCAGACCAATGTCATGGAGTTTTCCCCCATGTGTTCTTCTAATAGTTTTACAGTTTCAAGTCTTATGTTTAAGTTTGTAATCCATTTTGAGTGATTTTTATATATGCTGTAAGATGAGGGTCTAATTTCATTCTTATGCATGTGGATATCCAGTTCTCCCAGTACCATTTGTTGAAGAGACTGTCATTTCCCCGTAATATGTTCTTGGCATTGAAAATCAATTGACCATAAATGCATGGATTTATTTCTGGCCTCTCTATTCTGTTCCATTGGTCTATGTACCTGTTTTTATGCCAGTACTATGCTGGGATTTTTAAAAAATGTTTTTTCTTTTTGTTTCCATGCACAGCATTGACAGTACTTGCTATTTTGGTTACTATTAATACTATAGGTTTGTAGCAGATTTTGAAATCAGGTGGTGTGATGCCTTTTGCTTTGTTCATTTTGCTCAAGGTTGCTTTGGCTATTTAGGGTCTTTTGTGGTTCTATATGAATTTTTTGGATTGTGTTTTCTATGTCTTTGAAGAATGATATTGGAATTTTGATAGAAATTACATTGAATCTGTAGATCACTTTGGGTAGTATGGACATTTAAACAATATTAAATCTTCTAATCTGTGAACATGTGGTATCTTTTCATTTGTGTCTTCTTCAATTCCTTTCATCAATGTTTTATAGTTGTCAGTGTACAGATCTTTTACCTCCTTGTTTAAATTTTTTCCTAAGGGTTTTTTTTTTTTAAGCTATTGTTAATGGGATTGTTTTTTTTCTTGATTTTTTTTTTGATAGTTTGTTGTTAATGTATAGAAAAACTGACTTTTTATGTTGGCTTTATATCCTACAACATAACCAGATTTGTTTATTAGTTCTAACAGTTTTTTGTGGAGTGTATAGGGTTTTCTATATATAAGATCATGTCATCTGGAAACAGAGACAACTTATTCCTTTCTGATTTGAATACCTTTTATTTTTTTCTCTTACCTAATTGCTCTGGCTAGGAATTTCAGTATTATGTCCAACAGAAGTGGCAAGAATAGGTATCCTTGTCTTGTTCCTTTTCTTAGAGGAAAAGTTTTCAACTTTTTGCCATTGATCATGATGTTAGCTGTGGATTTGTCATATACGGCCTTGATTGTGTTGCGGTACATTCCTTTTATACCTAATTTGTTGAGGGTTTTTAATCACAAAATGATATTGAATTTTGTCAAATCCTTTTTCTGCATCTATTGAGACGATGATGTGGTTTTTTTTTTTCTCTTTTTTTTGAGACAGAGTCTCACTTTGTTGCCCAGGCTAGAGTGCTGTGGTGTCAGCCTAGCTCACAGCAACCTCAAACTCCTGGGCTCAAGCAATCCTACTGCCTCAGCCTCCCAAGTAAGTGGGACTACAGGCATGTGCCACCATGCCCGGCTAATTTTTTTTCTATATATTTTTAGTTTCCAGCTAATTTCTTTCTATATTTTTAGTAGAGACAAGGTCTTGTTCTTGCTCAGGCTGGTCTCGAACTCCTGAGCTCAAACGATCCACCCGGCTCGGCCTCCCAGAGTGCTAGGATTACAGACATGAGCCACCGCGCCCGGCCAATGATGTGGTTTTTGTCCTTCATTCTCAGAGTGTGGTGTTCCATATTTATTGATCTGGTCATGTTGAATCATTCTTGCATCCTGGGGAAAAATTCTACTTGGTCATGGTGAATGATCTTTTTAATGTGTTGTTGAATTTGGTTTGTTAGTATTTTCTTGAGGATTTTTGCATCTGTATTCCTCAAAGATATTGGCCTATAATTTTCTTCTCTTGTAGTGTCCTTGTCTGGTTTTTGTATCAGGGTAATGCTGGCCTCATAAAATGAGTTTGAAAGTATTCTCTCCTCTTCAATTTTTTGGAAAAGTTTGAGGAGAATTCATATGAGTTCTTTAAATTTTTGATAGAATTCAGCAGTGAAGTCATCCAGTCCTGGGCTTTTCTTTTTGATGGGGTATGTTTATTACTGATTCAATCTCCCTACTCATTATTGGTCTCTTCGTATTTTCAGTTTCTTAATGATTCAGTCTTGGTAGGTTGTATGTTTCTAGAAATTTACCTATTTCTTCTAGGTTATCTAATTTGTCAGCATATAATTGTTTCTAGTATTTTATGATCCTTTGTATTTCTGTGGTATCAATTGTTATGTCTCTTTAATTTATGATTTTATTTATTTGAGACTTCTTTTAGTTTTTTTTTATTTCAGCATATTATGGGGGTACAGATGTTTAGGTTATGTATGTTGCCCTTGCCCCCCTCTTTTTAGTTTTTTATTTTTAATTTTTATGGGTACATAACAGTTATACATATTTGTGGGGTATTTAGGCTATTTTTGATACAAAGATATAATACGATGTGTAATGATCAAATCAGGGTCATTGGGATATCCATCACCTCAAACATTTATTATTTCTTTGTGCTGGGAACATTCCAAATACACTCCTTTAATTATTTTAAACTATACAATAAATTATTGTTACCTATAATCACCCTATCATGCTACCAAGCACTAGATGCCGACAAGGATGTGGAGAAAGGGGAACACTTGTACACGGTGGGAATTTAAGTTAGTATAGCCACATGGAAAACAATATGAAGGTTGTCATTGTAATGGTGCCCCTGCCCATTGTAAATGATTGCCCTTCTCACTCAGTGTGGCCTGAGGACCAGCAGCCCCTGGGAGCTTGTTAGCCACATAGAACCCCCGGGCCCCACCCCAGAGCTATTCAATTAAAATATGCATCTAGCAAGACCCCAGGTGATATTTATGCATGTTAAAGTTTTATATCCTTATATTGGTTTGATAGGGCTGCTATAACAAAGTATCATAAACTTTGTGGCTTAAACAACAAAAATTTATTCTCTCATAGTTTTGGAGACCAGAAGCCTGAAATGAAGGTGTTGGCAGGATTGATTCCTTCCAAGGGCTGTAAAGGAAGGATCTGTTCCAGACTCTCTCCTTGGCTCGTAGATGGCCGTCTGCTCCCTGTGTCACTTCAGATCACCTTCCCTCTGTGCGAATGTGTCTCTGTGTCCAAAGTTCCCCCTTTTATAAGGACACCAGTCATACTGGACTAGGGCCCACCCTAATGACCTCATTTTAACTTGATTACCTCTTTAAAGACCCTGTCTTAAAATAAGGTCACATTCTGAGGTACTGGGGCTTAGGACTTCACTGTACGAATTTTGGAGGATGCCATTCAACCCATAACAGTCCTGCTTCGTATTATACTATTGTTAATTTATATGATCAGAAAAGAATAGATTGGCTCACTGAGGATGACCAAACCCAGGCCTCGTCCACATTATTTTTATCCTTAAAAATAGCTCATTTAAGTCGGAAAAGTTTTTCTAGATAGAAATACCACAGCAACATTTATTGATGAAGTTAGAAAATCCCACACAACCAGGCTCTCTCAGAGGTCTGAAGAGTCCTCATGTGGCATGGTTTTAGGCTCTGCCACCTTCATCAGAGAGAAGGGACTCCACTTATTTCTAGGTTTCTTAAAACAATACACCCAGGACTGAATATCAAAGATGTGTTTAAAGCAGCACAAGTCACCCTGAACCACCCCTACCTCTCTCATTCTTGGTGTTATCCTTCCATTAATTCAGCCTAGCACCATCATATTCTCTCTCCCTCTACTACTTCCTTTCTCATAACTCAATGATCTTACTGGAATCTGAGCCTTTCAATCACTTTTCCATGTTTCTGCACAGCCATATGTTCCCGCTGAATGTTGCAGACCCGTGTGCAGGATATCACGTGTACCCCTCACTCCCATTCTGGTCTTTTCCTGGTTCTGTATCTCACACAGTCAGCTTCCACTTAGTAGGCATGCCTTCTGTATCTTCATCTAGTCTTGGATAAAGACGTTGAGCAGGACAAGGCCCTCTCCTTTCACAATGACTTCAACTCGTGCATATCCTGAAGGCATTGTCCAGGATTCCTGCAGGATTGCCTTCCCTGCACTCCTTTCCTAGCGCTTTCCAGGAAACGCTCCCCTTTTCACATGATTGCAGTGGGAACAATGATTTTATATTTTGATCCTACTTTTGGCCCCAGTTGCTGAGCCCAGGGATGGGCACCTGGACCAGGCTGGGCCAATGAATTTTTTCCTGTAAATTTTTGGTCTTGAGAAAGAGAAAATCCTATCAGTTTCTCCCTGGGTGCTGGACTATAAGCTATGCTGATATCAAGCACATTTACCATTCTGTGGAGATAAAGAAGTGGAAACGAGCCCAGTTGCAGAGAAAGAATAATAATCATAGTGAGCCTTGTATATTAATACTTCTATATGCCAGGCCCTGTTCTGAGCATCACACACATGCTGATTCATTGAACCCTCACACCCCTGTGAGGTAGGTTGATGTTGCTATTATTATTATCATTATATCATTCTCGGATGTAAAGATAAGAGCAGAGATGCAGAGAGTGTCCAGATGTCACTCAAGCACCTGGTTCCAATAGCTCTTTGAGGCTCCGGCTGCATTCCTGTAACAAGGTCCTGTGAGACATTTGGGTCACCTTACAATATACCTCCCTTTCTTTTGTTTAAGTTAGCTCTAGTAGGTTTCTGAAATTTACAACCAAAATATTACAAAATACAACCAAATAATATAGCAATCCAAACTGTAATTAACAGTTAGTAACTAATATTACTGGAATTCAGC
>NW_012153618.1:661084-669661 GCF_000956105.1 Propithecus coquereli | reverse complement strand
TTTGATCCTACTTTTGGCCCCAGTTGTTGAGCCCAGGGATGGGCACCTGGACCAGGCTGGGCCAATGAATTTTTTCCTGTAAATTTTTGGTCTTGGGAAAGAGAAAATCCTATCAGTTTCTTCCTGGGTGCTGGACTATAAGCTATGCTGATATCAAGCACATTTACCACTCTGTGGAGATAAAGAAGTGGAAACGAGCCCAGTTCAGAGAGAGAATAATAATCATAGTGAGCCTTGCATATTAATACTTCTATATGCCAGGCCCTGTTCTGAGCATCATACACGTGCTGACTCATTGAACCCTCACACCCCTGTGAGGTAGGTTGATGTTGCTATTATTATTATCATTATATCATTCTTGGATGTAAAGATAAGAGCAGAGATGCAGAGAGTGTCCAGATGTCACTCAAGCATCTTGTTCCAATGGCTCTTTGAGGCTCCGGCTGCATTCCTGTAACGAGGTCCTGTGAGACATTTGGGTCACCTTACAATATACCTCCCTTTCTTTTGTTTAAGTTAGCTCTAGTAGGTTTCTGAAATTTACAACCAAAATAACAAAATACAACCAAATAATATAACAATCCAAACTCTAATTAACAGTTAGTAACTAATATTACTAGAATTCAGCTTCTATTATTCTTTCATGTACACAAAGAAATAATAAAACATTTCTGTCAAGTACTTGAAAGAAATCCAATTACACCATATCTACTACCCTTTTGTGTTGCAACAGACTCCATAAATATAAGAATAGACCACAAGGAGCTTTCTTCGAAGGGAGTACAGTAAAGTTAATGTGAACCTTTCCATGTGTATGAGTCTAATAATTCATTTTTATAATAGATACTAAAATATGGATATAATTTGTGTTTATACTGTGTTTTAAATATAACTAAGATTAACAAAGAGTATCAGGAAAGAGCAACTATTACTGGCATTAAGAAGAGGGAAATGATTCAGATAATATTAGAATAACATAAGTTAAAAAAATTTTTGTATCTTAATTTTTGTATTTTTAGATGCCCTGTCATCTTGTTATCACAATCATCAATGGAAGGAGTAAAGAGGAAAAAAGATGAAATAGGGACAGGGGTTTGACTGAGACCCTAAAACATCCAAGGCTTTTAAATGGATCATCTTCTTCCTATCATTTTTGCCTGTAGGTGTCTTCAAAAGCATTACTCAGTCCATCTGCCTACTGCCAGTGTCATCATCTGCTTCCATAATGAAGAATTTAATGCCTTGCTTCGGACATTATCCAGTGTTGTGAATCTCACTCCACACAATTTCCTTGAAGAAATTATTTTGGTAGATGACATGAGTGAATTTGGTAAGATAGAACACTGATTGTCTAATCTACTTTGAAGATAGTGCTCTCCCTGATGGCGCTTGAGTATTTTATATGAAGAATATTTTTGGTGTGTATTGAGGCAGGCACTACGCGAGGGGCTCCTGGTACACTGATGGACATGTTGGACCTGGTCCCTGTCCTTATGGTGCTTGGGCTCATGGGGGAGGGCAGAGGGGGAGTCAGAGCTTGCACAGGGTAAACACAGGGCAGCAACCTCACCTTCAGAGATCACCTCAGTAAGAAGAGACATCTTAACTGAGACTAAAGGATGAGTTGGAACTATCCGGGCAGGGAGGAAGGAAAAGGTGTTTTAGGTATAGCAAACAGCATTGGAAAGGCCCAGAGGCAAGAGAAAACACGGCGAGTTTGGGATAGTGCTGTGTTTTATGCAGTTTATGCATGAGTATAGAGTTGGAGGGGTGGGCGTAAAACCAGAGTCATTAAAAGGGAACTGCTCATGAAGGGCACTGTTTGAATTTTATCTTGAGAATACGGGCAGCTAGTAAGGGCTTAATGTGGGGAAATGACATGATCCAGGAACTTTACATGAAAGAATTCTAATCAGACCAATTGGAGTTAAGTGCTTCTTCTTCCATGCTTACTGGTTTTAAAAAATTGTAATACTAGCACCAAATTTCCTTAACTCCATTTGAAATTTGCAATTAGTTGCCTATGTTATGGCTGAGTACAAACCATAGGCAAGCCAGGAGTACCAAAGCAATGGTGTCAATATTGGGAACATTTCAGGCCTGAAAGTCTATCCGATCCACTGTGAATCTGACCCACTATGAATTGGGAAGGAAAAAGGTGAGGAGAAGGAGTAGGAAGAAGAACAGGTGGGGAACAAAAGAAGACACCCCAAGAGGCTCACCTCCAGGGAAGAGCCTCTGGCAATTCCCGAGTGTGACTGGGTTATGTCAGCTACGTTTGGAAGTGTAGAAGCTGGCTGGGCACCTAGTGCGTGTTGTGCCAGCTCTATGGCAGTCACCAACCTGAGGGCACAGGATTGATTATTTCTAGTCTCCTGCATGGGAGGCGTGTGGGGATGGCCTGGCCTCCTGCTGCTCAAGTCACCCTTGCTGCCTCATCTGCTCAGGAGCAATGAACAACACGTTTGGCAACTTAGTGGGCAAGAAGTCACCAGGAAAGCCACAAGCAGGGGACAGGGTGGGATGACCTGCCGGGTGTGGAGTTCTAACTTGTCACCCAGAAGTACAAGGATCCTGCCATGGGGATGCAGTTCCAGAAATGACACTTCCCCTGGCCTTTTAGAACCACACCATGAGTTAGTCAGCTTGGCTGCTATAACAAAATACCATAAACTGGGTGGTTTAAACAACTAACATTTATTTTTCCATAGTTCTGGAAGTTGGAAGTCTGAGATCAGGGTGCCAGCAGGGCCAAGTCCTTGGTGAGAGCTCTATTCCTGGTTGACAGCAATAATCTTTTGTGCTGTGTCCTCATATCAAGGAGAGACAGCAAGCTAGCTTGCTGGCATCTTCTTTTAAAGGCACTAATCCCATTCACAAGGGGCCCACTCTTATGACCTAATCCCTCCCCCAAGGGCCCACCCCCAAATACCGTCATAGTGGGGACCAGATTCCAACATATGAATTTGGGGGACACAAGCATTCAGTCCATAACGTCTGCTGATCTGCTCATACATTCTCATGCACCGTGGTCACCCTCATAAGAGACTCAAGGGAAGCTGCTGACGGCCACGATGTGGGTGTGCTGCCAGACCAGACACCTCTGCTTCTCCTCCTTGATCTTAGCCTTTGCCCCGGCAGCTCCTCAAACGCAGGAAGCAGGGCGTCCTATGTTCTGATGGAGCTCAGGATTGACACGTTCCTACCTTTAATTCACAATGCCTTCGTCAGAGGCTGCAGGGCAATTTCTTGAACTGAGGCCTGTCTTTCCCAGCTAACACCCACAGGCACGGTTGATAGACTTCCTCAGCTGGGAAGAGCAGGTCCAGGGGCCCAGGGAACTGTCCCTTCTGAGTGGCCAGCTGCCATCCACTTTTCCCATAGTCTTGGCCCCTCTTGACTACAAGCCAACAGCATGACCATCTTCTGAAAAACCCAAGCCCCCCTCTTCATGCCAGCAATTACTGCGTTTGTCTCCCCCAAGGCCTGGCTCAGAGTCCCCCATGCCCTGGATGCTAGTGAGGTGCTTGCAGACATCTGACTGAGATGCTCCCCCCCCTGCAAGTGCAGCTGTGCAGCTGTGTCGTTGCCTCTTTCTAAAGACCAGGAGGGAGATCCCTCCCTCTGCCCAGACTACCATGAACCTGCTCCATTGATTCCAGCCGCCTCATCCCAATTCCTGGGACTGAAGAGTTTAGGCCTCTGAGGCACCTGCCTCCGTCTCACCTGGGCCAGGCTCCTTTGTCATCATCATATTAACCTGCAGACACTGAGTGACTGTTAGGTACCAGGCTCTGTGCTGGGTGATGTATTTCTTCCTCTCACCGGAATGCTGCCAGGATCACAGCACCCATCCCTTCTCAGCACTGAGGAAACTTAGGCTCGAGCGATTTGATAACTTACCTAAGGGTTATTACAAAGTTAGAAGAATGGTTGGTTATAGTACAATTAGCACAGTTAGTGGCAGAGTCAGATTGCACCAAAGCTCTATAACTCATGTTTTTTCTATTAAAACTCTAATAGTGATTTATTAAAATAGAAGTATTTCACTAGAAGCACAGAAAAATATTTACAGTTGAGTTTGATAAGGAATCACCTTTCTTTCTCTCCCTTGCATAGGATAAAATTGTCTTTTAAAGTTAGAACTCCTGGCTGGGCGCAGTGGCTCATGCTTGTAGTCCTAGCACCCTGGGAGGCCCAGGCAGGAGGATTGCTTGAGCTCAGGAATTTGAGACCAGCCTGAGCAAGAGTGAGACCCCGTCTCTACAAAAAAGAGAAAAATTAGCCGGGCATGGTGGCATGTACCTGTAGTGCCAACTACTCAGGAGGCTGAGGCAGGAGGATCACTTGACCCCAGGAGTTTGAGGTTGCTGTGAGCTATGATGATGCCACTGCACTCTAACCTGGGCAACAGAATGAGACCCTGTCTCAAAAAAAGAAAGAAAGTAAGTTAGAATTTGTGTGGAATAGCATGGTTTTTAGGAACCAATCATAATGATGGTAAATTGTTTCAAATTTCCATAGTTGCAATTTATAAATTGTCAAATGTTGGATATTTTTCCAGATGATTTGAAAGAAAAACTAGACTATCACTTGGAAATTTTTCGAGGAAAAGTTAAATTAATAAGAAACAAAGAGAGAGAGGGGCTGATTCGAGCAAGGCTGATTGGAGCATCTCGTGCATCAGGTAGGAACATTCCTGAGGACATGAGCCAGGGACGTGTCACAGAGATCCTACTTTCCTGTGCGGGAACAATCCCGTGCACGAATAATCCACAAGGAGACGGTGTCTCCACTGGCTTCATCAGAAGAGTGGAAATATTACCCCAGCCATGTGAGCCTTTGATCTGCTTTTGCCTCCAAAAGTATTCTGCTTCACGACGTCAATTTGTTATTTTGAGTGAAAGATATTCTTTTGCAGGGACCATAATGCCAGCCCTGTCACTGGCTGAGTTCCCTGGGTGCAAACTCTGGGGCGGAGCGAGGAAGCGTGACCGGACGGGGGTGCAGGGAGGTCAGGCGCCCGCCACGGGCAAGTCTGAAGCCAGGACGGGGAAGTTCAGGGCCCCACGAAGAAGTGACAAGAGAAAGCTCATTGGGGGAGATGCCTGTGAAGGAGAAAGGAGAAAGGAGGTAGTGTGGGCGGAAGCTTCCGGCCTGACACCTGTGAAGGGAGAGAGAAGGCGTCGGTTTACCTTGAAGAGCTTCCACGCGGGGCGTCTTTCAGAAAGGCTAGGCCGGTAGCCGGGAGCCCGGGTGCAAAGTTGGCTGGTGGTGGAGTCCTGCATTGGGCCCGAACGGCCCACCTTTAATACCCCTCAACACGCACACTGCGCTTAGTCATTGGGTTGGGAGCACCCCGGGGAGAGTGTGACCTCGGTGGCAATTGCAGTAGATCCCAAAGCTTTGGCAGCAGGACACTGTCAAATGCGCTCCTCGCAGCAGGTTCTCTTGGAGGGAGCTCTGAGCAGCACACTCTCAGGTGTGCTGAACTGCCACCAAGAGCGGTTCAGAGAGGTCCCAGATCCAGGTGAGGGGACCAGGCATGAACCAGTCATTGGATGTGCACACCGCCCTCCCATGGGAAGAGGCATGGCCTTGGACATGATAGGCACGCCAGCCAAGGGCAGGCCCCAGGAAGGACTCACTTGCGAGCCATCAGCTGTCAACACTGCTGGGTGCTGAGTCCTGAAGGCCTATGAGCAGCTCACGGAGGGTCCATGCTACCTATTCTAGCTCCACAAATATCCTTTGGAGGGAAGTACAGGAAAAGTCCTATATCAGCCAGGCTTGGCCTCATTCCCGCACTCATCACAGGCCCTAAAGAGAAGTTGGCTGAATCTGGGACAACCAACATGGTTTTTAGATAGACTGCAAATGAATGCTTGATAGGTTATCTCTAAAAACAATAAATGGCATAATCCTTTCTATAATTACAGAGGCCAATAGAAGTAGAGCAACTTTTCCTAACAATGAACTTCAGATTCCCACAAAATATTCTTGTGAGTGAGAGAATCAGCTGAGGAGCATCTATAGCACATAAATTTCCCCCATAAAATACTTTACGATGAGTGAAAAACAATGTTTCATTGAAATGTAGGTGTAGGTGGCTTGTTCCCATGTTTTGTAATTTAAATCAGTACTTAGAAAAATTCCGTATTAATTTTGCATAAAGTATACTTTTAAGTTATTTTGCAATTTGTCATATTACATTTATGGTGTTTTGGGTCACTCAAATTGTCAAAGTTGCAAGTATTTAAATCTTTAAATGCTAAGGGTACAAGTGTACACTATATACAACAAAGAAGATGTCACAAGTCAGTATAGGAAGAAGGACTTGTAAAATTTTTGTTTTTATTTATATTTTGTTGTGTTTTGTTTATATGTTTTGTTGTATAAGGAAACTTTATACCTATTAATCAGTTTCTCCACATTTTCCCTTCACTCTATCCCCTGGTAATCACCAATCTGTGTTCTGTCTCTTATGAACTTACCTATTCTGGATATTGCAAAGAAATGGAATCATATAACATGTGATCTTTTGTGTTGACTTCTTTTACTTAGCATAATGTTTTTGAGGTTCATCCACATTGTAGATGTATCAGTCCTTCATTCCTTTTTATGGCTGAATAATATTCCATTCTATGATAGGGCACAGTTTGTTTCTCCATTCGTCTGTTGATGGCTGTTTGGGCTGTTTCCATCTTTTGGCTATTACAAATAGTATTGCTGGTAATACGCACGTACGTGTATTTGTTTGAATTCTTTTGGGTATGTACCTAGGAGTGGAACTGCCCAGTCATATGGTAATTCTATGTTTACTTTTTTGAAGAACTGCCAAAATCTTTTCTACCATGGCTGCACCATTTCTATTCCTACCAGCAATGTACAGAGTTCTAATTTCTCCATATCCTTGCCAAAACTTGTTATTTTCCATTTTTTAAATTCTAGCCATCATAGTGAGTGTGAAGTGATGTCCTGCACGTTGGTTTTAATTTGTATTTGCTTAATGACAAATGATGTTGAGCATCTTTTCATGTTAACCATTTCTACATCTTTGGAGAAGCAGATGTTTATTTTCACCTATCAAATTAACAGACATGATTTTAAAATGCTAATAATGTTATATAATATTATAGAAGCTATTTTAGGTGAAAAATGCAAAGGGTAAAACTGTGTGCTGCCAACAGCATGGAAAATTTATATATGTTCAAAATGAGACACTTCTTAGCTCAGTTTTGGTTGAGACTAGAAGATAACAGATGTTATATTCCAAAGTGAGTTGTCAGAGTGACCATGATAAATTTCACAATAGATATCTGAGAACCAATGAGACAACTCAGCCATATTGAGTCAGATTGTTAGAGATTAGAGGAGATTTGGGGGAAAGCTGCTGGTTAAAGCCTGGGGAGAGGAACTAGATATGAGTTCCTTGTACTGGAGATTTAACACATTCTCAGCCATTCCTAACAAAATTAGGCATATGTTGGGGCTGAGGAGAAGTGAACTAATGTTAGTTGGATTGTGGTTGGCTGCAAAGCCAAGGATACTTGCTTCTAGGTTAGTGTCTGTATTCATGGCAGAGTTTGCTCAGGTGATTTCTGAGTGAGAGTGCTATCATCTTAGATGGTGTCCAGTGTGACTATCTAGAAGGATGGACAGCTCTCAGCAGTGGAGAAGCTGGAGGTAGAACACGGATCTTAAGGAGCTGAGGAGAGAGTGTGGGCCACCAGAATAGAATGCACTTGCCTGGTGTGGGAACTGCAGGCAAGAGACCACAAGGATGGGAAGGAGAGGGTCCTCAAAATTATCATGCCGGACACATCCTGAGAGGAGAAGTCAGCTTAAAGGGAACCATGCTGTCTTAGCATGGGTCTAGGCAGGAAAGAACTTTCCTTCCCCCTCTCCTCCTCTCTCACTCACCATTCCCATCAGCATTGGACAGCAAGCATTCCAGTTGCTCTACAACCTCACCAACACTTGCTATTGTCTGTCTTTTTTATTCTAGCCATCCTAGCGGGTGTGAAGTGATATCTCGGTATGATTTTGATTAACGTTTCCTTAATGACCTATGATGCTGAACACCTTTTCACATTCTTGGTAGTCATCTGTATGCCTTCTTTGAATAAATGTCTATTTAAATCCTTTGCCCATTTTAAAATCAAGTTATTTGGCTTATTATTACTGAGCTGTAAGAGTTCTTTATACAGTCTGCATACAAGTCCTTTATTAGCTTTATGATTTGTAAATGTTTTCTCCCATTTTATGGATTTTTTTCACTTTCTTGATGGTTTCTGTTGAAGCACAAAAGTCTTTAGTTTTGTTGAAGTCCAATTATGTATTTTTTCCTTTGTCACCTATATTTTTGGTGTCATATCTAAGAAACCATTTGGCCTAAGCCAAGGTCATAAAATTTATGCCAATGTTTTCTTCTGAGTTTTCTTTTCCTTTTTTCCCCCATCCCCTTAGTCAATTTGCATCTTCTGAGTTTTATAGTTTTAGCTCTTACCTTAGGTCTGTGATCTTTTTTTTTTTTTTTTTTTGAGACAGAGTCTCACTGTGTTGCCCAGGCTAGAG
>NW_012153618.1:656378-660958 GCF_000956105.1 Propithecus coquereli | reverse complement strand
TGGTAGAGACGGGGTCTCGCTCTTGCTCAGGCTGATTTCGAACTCCTGAGCTCAAACAATCCGCCCGCCTCAGCCTCCCAGAGAGCTAGGATTACAGGCGTGAGCCACTGCACCCGGCCTGTCTGTGATCTTTTTGACTTAATTTCTGAGTATGGTATGAGGCAGGGGTCCAACTTCATTCTTTTGCATGTGGATATCCAGTTGTCTCAGCTCCATTTATTGAAAAGACTATACTTTCTCCATCGAATTTTCTTGGCCCTTGTCAAAACTCAATTGACCATAAACACAAGGTTTATTTCTGTACACTCAGTTCTATTTCTTTGGTCTGTATGTCTCTCCTTATGCTAATATTGGATAATTAACTAGTTACCCAATTACTAGTAATCACTGTTTTGATTATTGTTGCTTTGTAGTAAGTCTTGAAATCAGGGAGTCTTTCAACTTTATTTTTCTTTTTCAAGATTGTTTTGGCTAATTTGGGTCCCTTGCCTTTCTGTCTGAATTTTAGGATCAATTTCTACAAAAAGAACCAGACGGGATTTTGATAGGTGTTGCACTGCATCTGTAGATTGGTTTGGAGATTATCGCCATTTTAACACTGTTAAGTCTTCTGATCCAAACATGGAGTGTTTTATAGTTTCCTAATGATTTTATGTTGTCTATAAAAAAGGTCTAAACTCTGCTACCTGAATTTTGAGGTTCCTTCCAAGTTGAGCCCACACATGCTCTTTACTTTGGCCATGCCAATTATTCCCCTGTTCTCTAAGCAGAATAGGCCCTCATTAAAGGTTGAACTCAACAGCAAAAATAATTATGCATCTTTGCATTTCAAGCACCAAACTCAATGCCTAAGAAGGTATCCTCTCAGTAAAAATTTGCTAAAATAAGTTGATCAGTCAAGACCAAGCTAAAACCCTTTCTTTTCTTTTCTTTTTTAAATTAAGGCCCAGCTCAGTTCCACCTGCTTACCCACAGTTCACTGGCCTCTTCTGAACAACTCTGGCACATGACGTCCCACATTTTTGTGCATAATAAACTATATGGTTCATGTTTCCCCCCAACCCAACTGGAAGCACCTAACAGCCAAACACATAGTAAATGCTCAACCAATACACATTGCACTAAACTTTGGTTTGTGTGATCCTAGGTTTCATCCATGTGGGCTAACAGTACCCTGTTCTTGCCTTCCCAGGGGATGTCCTGGTGTTCCTGGACAGCCACTGTGAGGTGAACAGAGGCTGGCTGGAGCCCTTGCTATACGCCATCACCAAGGACCCCAAAATGGTGGTGTGCCCTCTGATAGATGTCATTGATGAGACAACCCTGGAATATAAGCCCTCTCCTGTTGTAAGGGGAGCCTTTGACTGGAATCTACAATTTAAATGGGATAATGTTTTCTCTTATGAGATGGATGGACCAGATGGACCTATTAAACCAATCCGGTGAGATTTCTTCACATTTTGGGGAAATAGCATATGTGTATTAGAACCTGGAAAAAAAAAACTTTCACTTTCAGAGATTATTCCTTCAATTTTTCTTGGGCTTAATGAAGAGAAATGTTTTGTTACTTATTTCTAGAAGTCTTTAATACGGTAATAGAATTTGGTCAATGTTAAGTTTCTTTAATTAAAAATGAACATCTCACCCCATCTCGGATAACCACTGTGGTTAGTACTCCTCTGATTTCAGATGCCCATCATTAGAATGCGAAGTTGGTTCTTAGGAGCAAGTTGTATGTTGATCAATGAACCAAAGGCCAGTACTGCCAATCACCCAGAAAAAGTAGACATCTTTGCCAAATTCATACGTAAAATATTTGCCCAAGTGTTTCCATTTGTAATTTCATAGGTTGAGATGAACCTGACTTTTCCTAGATTATTAATCTTGGAAAATGTGAGGATAATTGCATTTGCTTTTAATTCTTAGTTCATTATTCAAAATTTGAATGTTGTAACTTTTAACTGCATTTATGAGGCTGTTTTAGAAGAGGCTTCCTTCAGGTCACTTCCTATGTTTGCTGATAACTTTGACACCAGACTCACTTCTCTTCTTTTGGTATTAACCTTCTTGCCTCACAAACCACATGAGTGAACTTTCCAACACTGTAGCTAAGCAGGTCCTTGACCTTTGCCTCTATTCTAATTTAGCTAGAGCTGTGTGATCTTACACAAGTTACTTAATCTCTCTATGCCTTATTTTCTTATCTGTAAAATCTGGAGAATAATAATACTTCACAGGGTTGTGATGAGAATTAAATGAATATATAAATGTTAGCTATTTTGTAATTGTTGTCTATTATTATTCCCTCAGTGCTTTGGAAAAACACTCAAACTTGCTTTCCTCTAAACTCCACAACAATCGACACAGACTGCTGCGAGCAAATGTGGGCATTTTCCCCACACAGCACACAGGGATACCTGCTGGGTGTCCTCTATTTCAAGTCCAAGGTTATCTACCCTCAGATAGTGTCAGGTCCCACAAGTTGAGGGCTCATTCCCCAGGACTGACCCCTCCTTCTCGCCAGTCACATGTATGGGCTTCTGGAACTGCTGATGGACTGGCTCCAAACTGTGGATCCCACAAGCTCCTCTTGGGGATCGATTTGCTAGAGTGGCTCATGGAACATTTACTTCCATTTCCTGGTTTATTACAAAGGATGTCTTAAAAGACACAAATAAATAGCCAGATGAAGAGATACGTAGAGCAAGGTCTGGAAGGGTCCTGAGCACAGGAGCTCTGTCCCCGTGGAGTTGGGGTGTGCCACCCTCCCTGTGCGTGGGTGAGTCCTTGTTCACCTTCCTGTTCAGCTCTCCGGAAGCTCCCTAAACCCTGTCCTTTGGGCCTTTTATGGAGACTTCATTGGTTGTCCGTGATTGAAGCAGAGACAACAAAGTCAAAATGTGATTAGACAGAAAGGGCGTGATCGAACCCCAGCAAGGCCTGTCTGTCCAGATTCTTTTTGCTGCTCTGTGCAGCATTCCTTCTTCCAGGGCATAGGGCAGGGTCCTCTGGAATGAGGGTCTTACAACGCACAATCAGATTAGAGTCCTGCCGTGGGCAGGGGAAAGGAGGGCAGGACAAGGTCAGAGAGAAAGATTCTGATCCTCGAGGCTGCTCCTGAGGCCTAAAGCGCCCCAACGTTGCAACAAGGGAGTTATGAGCCAGGAACTGTGGACAGAAACCAACATGTGCATCGTGGCACCATGCTCAGCCATCTCCTAGACCTCTCGTCTTCCAAACTAGAGAAGCTCAGGCTTTGGCCACAACGCACCGTCTCCCAGGCTGCTTCCTGCTCTGCTCCACGCACACCTACCTTGGACATCACCCACACTTCCAGTCCTCTGGCTGTTTTTACCCCTCATAGTTTTCTTTCTTCTTATGTGGCCTGGATTTTCTGATCTATAAATTCACTTCTCCTCTTGCCAGGACCTCCCTGTGCCACATCCCACCCCGTACTTCTGCCACGGTCCGTCTGCAGTCCTCCAACACTGAAGCAATTCCACCATCTGTTTTCTTTGTTCCTCGATGAGCTGATGTATCTTGCCAAACTCTGAGAGCTGTGAACTGCTGCTACTACACATTGGTGGTCTCCAGCCACACGCTGCCCTGCAATCTCTGATCCACTCATTCTCTGAAGCGGCTGTTCCAAACCTTGATGACGTCCCTTAGTCCTGAGACCTGCCCCCGCCCTGAGCACCCTACTCTCGATTAGCAACTTTGTCTCCTAATTCAAGGATGTAATAAAGACTATCCAAGAATTGGAAGGGATAATTGTGAAATTATTTAGCACCTTATGCTAGAACAATACGGAGCGTTATACAGTCATTAGCATGATCCCACATGAAGCTCTGTAGCCATATTCCAGATCTCCCACGGCCTGCTCTCTAATCCTGTGATTAACCAGCTCCAGCAGCTCTGCCCTTTGCGACGAGCTCCCATCATGTCGTCTGCTCTGCTAGCTGTCCTCACAGGCCCACGCTGCCTTGGTCTGGAACTCTACACCATCAGGGACAGCATGGCCTACAGGCTCCCTTCCCCACCCATTCCAATCTCCCTGTTTCTACAATAATTTTCTTAAAACCCCACACTGCACATGTCACCAATCTTGCCTATTTTTAAAGTCTTTTTGTTGTTGTCATAACACGCAGCTTCCTTTATGCACCTTCTACTGTCTATGACTCGGATCTCTCCTCTGCTCCAGACTTACAGCTTCCGTGCATCCACATGCTGACACCTTCTGCTTTGCTCATACCATTCCCTTTTTTGAAATGACCTTTCTTCTGTTCTCCACTTTTGTAAGGCCTACTTTTTCTAGAAGGCTTAGCACAAATCTTAAATCTTTCATAACACCATTCCTAACCATCTTTGGTTCTTGCCCCCAATCCTGAACACTTGCAGTCAGTATTGTCAGTAGAATCACTTAGTATTCAATCTATGATGTGATTTGACATTTATCTTCACATGTAGAGACGATCTATAACTCTCTGATTCTCTGGTATCTAACACAGTGCTATATGGATTAAATCATTCCTTTGAAGGGTGATATTTTATTTTGGCTAGTCAAACAGACCTGGTTTGCA
>NW_012153618.1:652474-654303 GCF_000956105.1 Propithecus coquereli | reverse complement strand
GGTGCTCGGTAGGTACTTTTTTGAACACATGAGTGAATGGATGGACTTGCAGTGGCTTTCAAACCACTTAGTTTGGTATTACTGGGCCCCACTAGTGGTAGATTAAAAAAAAGATGCTTTGTGACATAATGGTTTTTCCAGAAATAAATATTACAATTCCCTTAATGCCCTTAGAAGGGGAGTGCGCTAACCTCCATGACCCAATTTGTTGTCATCCCCATGGGAAATTCATATTCTAAACATCATTTTCCCTCTCATCAAGACAACACTTAGAATATATTGCTTACACAATTTGGTGAGAGCTAAGTAAAAGTCATTGCCTACTTTTAGGTAGTTGTAGTTTTAATTTAGTAATTTTATATGCTTAAATATTTATTGAGATAATTTTCATATTAATGTGGTTGTTTTCTAGTTTTTAACTATAAGTTATTACTGATATTCAATATAATTTTGAGGAAAATCTATAATGACTGTCTCTGTGGAATCAATTTAATACTTATGTCCCCTTTCTAGGTCACCTGTAATGGCTGGAGGAATTTTTGCTATATACAGGCATTATTTCAATGAAATTGGACAGTACGACAAGGGCATGGATCTTTGGGGAGGAGAAAATTTGGAACTTTCACTAAGGGTAGGAGAAAATTTGAAAGTTTCATTAAGGGTAATCCTGACTTCATTTTTTAAATAGTTACCTTTGGATGTAGAGAGTAAAATCTAAGTTGAAGTTACATAGAATGCTGTGGTAATTATGCCCAATTTCCTCCATGCATGTCTGGTTCCATTCCAGTGTGACATGCAATCAATAATTTACAGGGCTCCTTGCAAAAATTGAAAACATTTAGTAAAACATCAGATTTTTCTACCATATGTTTTTTATTTCTAATGTATGGTATGTGGAATTAATATCATATTTTTAACCTATCTATGGATTTTTTTTTATTGTCTTGGTGGTTGTGGGATTTTTTTCCCCAGTCTTTTTCTGTTTGGGATTTTATTTTATCTCCATTTTCCATCCTTCTTCTGGCTGGTTATTTGCTCATTTTTAAAGTTCTTTTAAGCACAGACTTCTCTCATAATGTTTCAGATAATTTATTATGCATATAGAAATATCTAGAGCAATATATTAATAGTTTCCTCCAAGCCCCTATTTGGCAGTATGTCGTAAGTTTGTTGTTTTGTTGCTTTGTGTTCCATTGTGATCTAGGTATTACTTTATAACACCCATGCCTTTGGCACAATTTATTCTGTTTGGTTGATTATTCCTCATTTAATTGCATTGCTCTTTGAGAATATAGCTTAAGGGCTTTACCCACCTTGGCACTTAATAACTTAATAAGCACTGTGTACCAGAAAAGAATCAATGTTGTGAATGATACATGCAGATCTGAAAAGTAAGTGTATTCCTTTTTCTGGATCTACATTCTCTACAGATAGCAAGTGACAACTAACATTATTCAAATGTATTAATTATCCCTGCTCCAATATTTTCAACTGCTCCATTACTAATAACCCTTTGTATCTTTTAAGTATGCTTGGCTGTCTTTTTATAAACAAATATGTAAATTAATAGATAGCTAAAGCACCCCCTTGACACTGACAGCTGTCGCTAGCCACGCCAAGTAACCTTGTCTTTCCTGAGAAAAGAATAATCTTTAGCCTAGCTCACAGCAACCTCAAACTCCTGGGCTCAAGCAATCCTACTGCCTCAGCCTCCCGAGTAGCTGGGACTACAGGCACGTGCCACCACGCCCGGCTAATTTTTTCTATATATATATATTTTTAGTTGTCCAGATCATTTCTTTCTATTTTTTGTAGAGACGGGGTCTCGC
>NW_012153618.1:633466-651064 GCF_000956105.1 Propithecus coquereli | reverse complement strand
GCCCAAATTCACAGAGTATAGTAAGTGCTATGCTACAAACCTGTTGCTTCCTGTCTCGTGCTATCTGCTAAACTTCACGTCTTGAGACCCTCAGACCCTCCCCGCCCACACGCACCAGCTCTACCCTGTTTCTCAGTCACTTCTTAGCTGAGGCTGGCACTGTAGAGGGGGCCTCCAGTGCTCTGAACTTGTTTCAGTTGCCCTGAGCTTAGAGGCCACCATTGCTTATGGAAAGTGATGGTTCGCTGGGTGCCCACAGATCTTCAGATTCACTCCTCACCTCTGAATGGTTCTCAGAACTGAGCTTCAAAATGTGCACTTCAATTTCCCCGGCAAAGCAGAGGCTGGCCTCAAACAGCCCCTGGCAACCTGCAATCTCAGCTTTTCCCAGCTCCCCAGCACCTGCACTCCATCCTGGAATCCCCCGAGGTTGGCAAGGTGTGCTGCTCTGGGAACCAGGGCCCTGCCTCGCACTGCAAGGATTGCCACCTAGGCAGGCTCGTTTCTCTGCCTCAGCCCCAGACGGAACCTCTTAGGTATCCACGCCAGTTTAGACTTTGCCAAGGTGGCTAACCTCCTTGGATGCTGTGATGTGAGGACAAACCGTGTTCTGCAACAGAGAAAGGATGAAGCAAACTTTCACACGGCTACGTAACAGAGACTTAGGCGAGCCCCCGTGCCCTCCTCCCGCTCTGACTGTCCCTCTCCAGTGCCTCAGTGGATTATGCTCCTTGGCCCATCTGCTCAGGATTTCTGTTCCTCAGGATTCTAGGAATCTGGTGGCTAGTGCCTCCACGATGCCATGTTACAAACCACCTCAAACCGAGTGGCTTAGGACAGTAAGCACTTACCTTTTCCTTTCACCAGTCCCTGGTTGGCCAGGGTGGCTCAAGTTGCCTGGGTTCAGCTCCGATCATCATTCTGGCAGCAGCAGCGACTTGGAGCATGTTCTGCTCACGCTGAATGGCAGGAATTCAAACGTCAAGCCGAACCACACAGCATATTTAAGTCTCTGCATGCACGATGTGTGCTCACGTTCCATTGGCCAAACATGTCGAACAGACAAGCCCAAAGTCAGTGTGTCAGGGAAACACACTCTGCCCCAAAGTGAGGGATAGAGAGTAAGCTAATGTTTCCCGGACAAGATTTCCATCTATCACACCAAGCTTCCAGAATGAGCAACCAAGTGGGTGGAAGGTCTTACTTACTTAAATAAATAAAGCTAGTGTTAGGGAAAAAATGCCCCCTCACATATCAATTAGCGTTTTCTGTATAACAAATTATTCCACAACACAGTGGCTTAAAATAACAAACAGTTGTTATTTTTCATAATTTGTTGTGTTACTAAAGTGGTTCTTCTGGTCTTAGCCAGAAAGGCTGATTCCTGCTGGTATTGCTTGTAACAGTGGTCCTCAAGCTTTTGTCACCAGGAACCAGTTTCATGGAAGACAATTTTTCCACGGACCGGGGCTGGGAGGGGATGGTTTTGGGATGATTCAAATGCATTACGTTTATTGTGCACCATATTTCTATTATTATCACATTGTAATATATAATGAAATAATTATGCAATTCACCATAATGCAGAATCAGTGGGAGCCCTGAGCTTGTTTTCCTGCAACTAGACAATCCCATTGGGGGTGATGGGAGACAGCGACACCCGAAGTGTGTTGCTTATGTCCAGTCTACTCTGTAACCTTGTTTTGGTTGCTGTCACTGCAGAAAACCCTGCTCCACAAAGACAGGATGTTGGAAATGGAAGCAGGTTTTTCAGTACTTTGGTGGCAATCTCAAGATATTCCACCTTGACTTTAATCCAGAACAATGGAGATTTGAAGCTGTCACAAACATACTTTTAAGGTCACCGTCATTTTCCATCTCAAGCAGTTGATCTTCTCCTAGCATAGACAAAGTCAATTCACCTGGCTGTGCACAGATGGGTTATAGATCCAGTCATTCCCAGTTCGGGGGCCTTTTGTGGTTGGGAAGTGATGCTCAAACTCTTTTGAAAGCTGAGATAGGTGATCATACACCAGCTGGGAGAAAGAAGGCCCTGGCTCAGTCTCTTTTAAAATCTCTGCTGATGTTTGAAACATGTCAAAAAGCCCGATGTTCACTCATCACCCCCATAATTCCAGTCTGGCTTTGAGTGCAGCCAGTTTATCTTCCCACTTGAACACAGTTGTCGTTCTCCCCTGAAGTGACAGATTGAGTTCGTTGAGCAGGTTAAATACATCACACAAGTAAGCAAGTTTTGCAACCCATTCTATGTCACTGAAATGTGCTGCCAGTGGTGACAGTTTTTCTAAAAGAAATCTCTGGAGCAGTTCTCATAACTCAAAAATTCTGGACAGGGATCTACCTTTAGAAAGCCCTCTCACTTCTGGGTGTAAGAACGGACATGTGTGCTCTGCGTCCATCTCCTCACAGAGCTGCATGACCAGACACGAGTTAAGTGTACTTTAATGTGGTTGATAATTTTAATCACATTGTGCAAAATGTTGTTTAGTTCAGGTGACATATTTCGGCTAGCCAGCATTTCCCTATGAATGAAAGAGTGCGTAGACTCACATTCAGAAGCGACCTCCTTGATCCAAGTAGTGAAACCAGAAAGCCACCCAGTCATGGCAGCTGTTCCATCTGTGCATATACAGACACAAAATGACCAATTCAGTTCTCCTGATATATAATCATTCAAAGACTTGAATAGTTCTGCAGCTGTGGTGTTGGTTGGCGACAAAAATGCACATAACATATCCTCATGCACATTCTCCTGAAAAATGTATCACACAAAAACAAGCATTGTTGTTGCCTTGTTGTCAACATCAGTAGACTTGTCTACCTGGATTGGGTACCATCGTGACTCATTATCCTCTCTAACAATTGTGCCTCAATATCCTCTGCTATTTCATCAGTTCATCTAGTTTGGTGCTAGCTGAAAGAGGAATAAGTGCCACCTTTTGAACTGCAGTCTCTCCTAAAAGTTCACGGCAAATGTCCTTAGCAGTAGGCAGGATCGACCCTTCACCAATAGTAAGGGGCTTCTTAGCTTTAGCAATGCAGTAGCCACTAACAGTGATGCTCTCAGTGCAGACACGTTTAATGAAGTCGTGGCCTTCAGTAATTGCTTCTGTTCTTTGTGTTCACGTTTTTTTCTTTTGAAAAACTCCAAAGGCTTTTCTTTTAGTGCAGGGTGCTTGGTCTCCACGTGGCAAAGCAGTTTTGAAGGTTCCATGGCTTTGTTGGATAGTCGGTCACCACATATTACACAAAGCGGGCTTGGAGAATGCGATGCACCTGTTGTAATGAACCCGTAATTTAAGTAGAACTCTTGGTATTTTCTTTTAATTGTCGCTTTCATTTTGTGGACAGTCTTAGAGTCTTCTGCTGTCTCATCATTGGATCTTTCCCCCTTTTCAAAGAAGCTCTCCAGGGACGTTTGTTTTTTACTCATTTTTGCTAGGGTTGACTTGTGAGCCTACCCACACTGTGACTGAGACAAGTACGCAGTATGGGAAAGAGGTGCGGACAGAAAATAATGGGCAGGACAAATGAGGACTAAAATAAGTGTCTCATTCTGACTTAAAGCCTGTCATCAAATGCAGCTGTACAATCGAAGCACGTCAACTCACTTGCCACTGTAAAGCCTGCCACCAGATGCAGCTTAATTGTCACTTGCCACTCACTGATAGGGTTTTGATAGGAGTCTGCAAGCAACTGATTTATTATGGTCTCTGTGCAGTCAGACCTCTCTGCTAATGATAATCTGTATTTGCAGCCACTCCCCAGAGCTAGCATCACCACCTCGCTCCAGCTGAGATCATCAGGCATTAGATTCTCATAAGGAACATGCAACCTAGATCCCTCGCACGCGCAGTTTAAAGCACGGTTCGTGCTCCTGTGAGAATCTAATGCTGCCACTGATCTGACAGGAGGCGGAGCTTAGGCGGTGACGTGAGCTATGGGAAGCGGCGGTAAACACCCATGAAGCTTCGCTTGCTTGCCCACCGTTCACCTCCTGCCGTGCAGCCTGTTCCTAACAGGCTAAGACCGATACTGGTCCTCAGCCTGGGGGTGGGGGGGGGCGTGGCGCAGGCTTATATCTGTGTTCACCTGGAGGCACAGCTAGTGCTGGGTACTCCAGGATGGCTTCCTTATGCGTCTGGAAACTGGCTCAGTGGTAGCTGGGGCAATGCGGGTGACCTGGCCATTTGCCTTTCACCTGCAAGCAGGCTAGCCCAGGCTCATTCACGTGGTTCCCAGGAGTAGCAAGAAGGCAAGTCCCACTGTGCTGCAAAGTCTTTTCAAGCTTCTGCTCACATCATATTTGCTGATGTCCCATTGACCAAAGCAAATCATGAGGCCAAGATGCAAGTCAAGAGATGGAGAAACAAACTCCACCTCTTGATGGAGTGAGGTGCAAAGTTATGCTGCAAAGCGCGCATACGGTTTCTAAAGAACGTTGGTTGGTTGAACCAGTCATTAGGTCTCATGTTATTTCAGAAGTTCTACTCTCCCAGTTTCTTTCTTTAATATCCCTTCTGACTGACTGACTGACAGATCTCATCGCAGTACTTCTGAGGATTATTTTCAATGAGGGTCTTAATTTCCTGTTACTTTGCCCGAAATAATTAAGTGGGTTTCCTAAGAAAATGTCTATAAAACTGGGGTATATGGTCTCAATCAATTCAAACAGTGGCTCTCAGACTCGAGTGTGCCTCAGGATCACCTAAAGTGCTGAAGTCCAGACAGCTGGGCCCCAGCCCCCGCTTCCCGGCTCAGTAGGTCTGGGCGGACATTGGGAACTATTCATACCAAAATGTCCAAACAATGTAAGGCTTTGAAAATCATTTCACGTAACGTCAGATGAAGAAAGCAAGTCCTCTTGATGTTGTGTGTATTTGTGTGTCTACATACATACCTGAGTTAATGTTGACTAACTCAGAATGTCAGGCCAAGAAGTGAATTTTATTTTCTTCTGTGTCTTTTCTATATTTGCCAAGTCTTCAAATGGCCATATTTTATTTTTGCATAGTAAAAACAAACAAAAAAAGCTATTAAAAATAACTGCTATAGGCTGGGTGTGGTGGCTCACACCTGTAATCCTAGTACTCTGGGAAGCTGAGGTGGGAATCTTGCTTGAGCCCAGGAGTTCGAGACCAGCCTGAGCAACACAGTAAGACCCTGTCTCTAAAAAAGAAATAGAAAAACTAGCCACGTGTGGCAGCCCATGCCTCCTGTAGTCCCAGCTACTTGGAGGCTAAGGCAGGAGGATCACTTGAGCCCAGGAGTTGGAAGCTATAGTGAGCTATGATCGCACCACTGCACTCCAGCCTGGGCAATAGAGTGAGACCCTGTCTCAAAAACAGAACAAAACAAAAATGACTCTTAGAAGTGGATGAAAAAGAAGTAAGTGCTATCAAGTGTTTTAAGTACAAAAAGGATGGACGAATAATTGAATTCAGTCACAGTCAGCATTTGTCTTGTTACTTGCCCCCATCCAGCAATACCTGCACTTAGTTATGAGAGAGGCAGAATTGCTGAATATTCAGAGTGCCAGCCCTCGGGTCAGATTTCCTAAATTTGAACGCTGTACTCTGCCACTTAACGTCCATATCATTGGGCAAACTTCTTAATCAATCTATGTGTTAGTTTCGTCATCTGAAAAATGGGGATAATCACAGTATCTACATTATAAGGCTGCTGTGAGGATTAAATGAAATAAGAAACTTAATAAATATTAGCTATTATTATGTTTGTAACAAAGTACAGCAGTTACCTATTACTAGCAAAAATACATTATTAATGTTTCTTGTTCCTCGTATGTCTAGATCTGGATGTGTGGTGGCCAGCTCTTTACAATCCCCTGCTCTCGAGTAGGACATATCAGTAAGAAAGACTCCAAAAACCATGAAATCTCGAAAGCGGTGACACGTAACTATCTAAGACTGGTGCATGTTTGGCTGGATGAGTACAAGGTGAGGAACACGTCTCTGATTTGGAAAGGTGTGAGTGGGCTTGCTCTGGAGAAGCCTTCTGCTGCCTGTCCAGATCCAATTTTTGTTTTTTTCTCTGTTTCCTTTAAATTAATGGTTCTCCCTCCAACCTCTGATTAACCCATCCCTAAACCTATTCTCAATTAGTTAATTCTAAGCTTCTACTCTTGCACCTCATTATTTTTATTTTAATTTCTAGGGAAACTCAAGTTACTCTCAGAAGTAAATCAACCAACATGAGAAGTCTTTTTTTTTTTTTTTTGCCTAGATCTATTCCCCGCCCCACCCAAGGAACTGCCAAACCCCAGAAGCAAACAGTCTCTCTCTGCCCCATCCCTATGTGCAACTATTTAGATTTTTTCCCTCCATTACCAATTTCCCATGGGATGTGGATGCTGCTGGTTTGGGGACCATAGGAGAACCTCCACTACCTCTTTTCTACCAGTTGAGATTCTATGTCAAAGCTATGCCCCTCCATCTGTGCATTTCCCCAAGGGTTAAGCCCCTTGCTAAGACCTAAAAGGGTACATATCTATCCAGAAGCCACATACAAGCAAATAAGGACAAGGAACCCCAACAAGACCTCATTTCAGACAAATGGGTAGAAATGTGTAAGAATCTCTCTGTGATAGCACATGTCCTGCTCTTCATCTTATGTTTCTTTAATTCAGGTTTTCAAATTATGAAAGTAATAATGTTCAATTTCTTTTGTGATCAGGGAAATGTGAATTAAAACCTCAATGATCTGTTTCGACACTGCCACCTAGATTGGTAGAATTTTTAAAGTCTGATAAGACCAAGTGTTGGCAAGCAATGGGAATTCTCAGACACCGCTAATGGGGGTGTTAATTATTACAAACTCACTTTTGAAAACTGTTTGGCAACATCTACTAAAGTAAGAGACATGAATACCCTATGATCAAGTAATTCCATTCAGTATATATACTATAGAAATACATGGTTTTGTGGACCAGGACACAAGAACATGAATAGGGATAAATATCACTGTTTGTGTTAGCCAAAACTGAATACAGTCGTCCGTCGGTATCTGCAGAGAATTGGTTCCAGGACCCCACATATACTAAAATCCACACTAAATCCATACTAAAGTCAGCCCTGTGGAACCTGTGTATGTGAAAAGTCGGCGCTCCATGTTCATGGTTTTCCATCCCAGGAATACTGTGTTCAATCCAACTTTGGTTGAAAAAAATCCACATATAAGTGGACCCATGCATTTCAAACCCACATTGTTCAAGGGTCAACTGTACAACTGTACAACCCAACTGTACACTCTCATCAAGAGTGGAGTGGATAGGCCGGGTGCAGTGGCTCACGCCTGTAATCCTAGCTCTCTGGGAGGCCGAGGCGGGCGGATTGTTTGAGCTCAGGAGTTCGAGACCAGCCTGAGAAAGAGCGAGACCCCGTCTCTACTAAAATTAGAAAGAAGTTAATTGGACAACTAAAAATATACAGAAAAAATTAGCCAGGCATGGTGGCACATGCCTGTAGTCCCAGCTACTCGGGAGGCTGAGGCAGGAGGATCTCTTGAGCCCAGGAGTTTGAGGTTGCTGTGAGCTAGGATGACACCACGGCACTCTAGCCCAGGCAACACAGTGAGACTCTGTCTCAAAAAAAAAAAAAAAAAAAAGAGTGGAGTGGATAGGCTGCGTGTGGTGGCTCATGCCTGTAATCCTAGCACTTTGGGAGGCTGAGGCAGGAGGATTGCTTGAGACCAGAAGTTCGTGACCAGCCTGAGCAAGAACAAGACCCCATCTCTCCAAAAAAACCATAAAATTAGCTGAGCATGGTGGTGTGAGCCTGTAGTCCCAGCTACTCCAGAGCCTGAGGCAGGAGGATTGCTTAAGGCAAGGAGTTTGAGGTTGCAGTGAGCTATGATGATGCCACTGCATTGGAGCCCAGGCAACAGAGCAAGACTTTGTTTCAAAAAAAAGAAAAGTAAAGTGAATAAATGTGATAGATTTAGATTTAGTTGATGTAATCCTAAACAGCAATGAAAATTATCAAACTGTAGATATACAGTCATGTGTCACTTAATGTCATGGATAGGTTCTTAGAAGTGCAGTTAGGCAATTTTGTCATTGTGCAAACATCATAGAGTGCACTTACACAATACAAACCGAGATGGTATAGCCTACTATACACCTAGGCTATATGGGATAGCCTATTGCTCCTAGGCTACAAACCTGTTCAGCATGTTACTGTACTGTTCTTACACATCTTACCGCAGGCAACCATAACATAGGGGTAAGTATTGTGTATCTAAACACAGAAAAGGTACAGTAAAAATACCTATATTATAATCCTATGGGGCCACCATCGATATGTGGTCCATCGTTGACCAAAACGTCGTTTTGCAGTACAACAGCACAGATAAATCTTAGAGATGTAATGGTGAATCAAAGCAGCCAAGCACAATAGAATATATACTGTATTATTCTCTTTCTGTGAAGTTAAAAATGAGTAAAAGTAAACCACATAATGTGTGCATGCATAATTACGTACCAAAGCTAGAAAGAGATGCAAACACCTGAATACATAATCAGGACGGCATTTAAAACTGAGGAAGAGGGTTGTGATCGGGAAAGGGAATAAAGGGGGCTCCTGGACGCTGGTGATGTTCTATTTCTTGACATAGGGTTACTGTGGTTGATTTTTCAACACTCCATTAAGCGGCACATTTATATTTCATGTACTTTTTGTATATTTATTATATTTCTGATATTTTAAAAAACATAAAACATGCTCATTTTCAAACGTCATACGGTACTGAAGAGTATGAAGTGAAAAGTAAGTTCTACGACCATAGGTCTACTGCTCAGAAGTAATCACTAAATTACTCTTTGCAGTTCCTTGTTAACACGCCCATGTGCACAAGAATATACCTTTTTTTACATAACTAGATTTGCAAAATATTTTGTTCTGAAATTATTTCACTTGTTAGTATATTTTGAAAACACATTTTCAAATCATTTTTCAAAATCAGAACATAGAAACATATCTGATCCTTTCAAATAGTTTCTTTGAATGGATCTACTAAAGCCAATCCCACTGGTAAATATTTCCTATTGATGGCCATTCTGATCATCCTGGCTTTTTGTTATTTCTTAACAATGCAGAAATGAACATTCTTTACACATGTCTTTTTGCACATTTGTGCAAATATATCTTTGGAATAATTTCAAGACATGAACTTGCTGGGACACGAGTTAGTGCATTTTAGATCCTCATGGGTAGTATCCAAGCTGGACTTCACTGTGCTGCCATCTGCACCGCCTTCAAATGTCTGTGAGAGTGCCTGTTGCCCCACGGTGCTTATAACTGAACTGATACTTCTATCTGATAGGCTAAAAAATGATATCTTATTGTTTGAAATTGTGTTTATTACAAGAGATCTTGAGCTTATTTTCATGTTTGTTCATTTTTTTTCCTGTGAGCTCTGATCATGGATCTAGATGGTTGAATTGAACACAGATATCTCTGAGTGGTTTTCTGACTTTCATAAAACATACAGTGCCAAAAAGTTAATTTAAAAGCATGAAATGTTAACTATAAAATCAATGGCTTGTATGATATACCACATTGCAAAATTTAGTGAGTGGCCAGGAGAAGAGAGGGCTTTGTACAGGGAGACCTTGTCTAAGGTTATCCCTGCCTTCGCTCCCTGCAGAATGATGACACCCTCCCCCACCTTCAGGCCCATCCTCTGCACCAATCTGCCCTGGACATATAGGGGTGGCAAAGACCTACAGCGATCAAGGATCCCCAGGGAGAATCCCACGTGATATGCCCATAATGTGTAAATTTAGATAAACAAACTCTCTCTCTCATTCAACACTAGTACCAGCCTGTACACCAGGCACTGGGAATATACAGATGGAAGGACAAGGGTTCTGCTTTCTAAGAGGCTTCAGTCTACTTAGAATACTTCTCTTAATGTGGGGCCAACAGAGTCCACTGGACATTCATTGTTGGTGCTTCCTTAAGTCAGACCACACAAAAAACTAACCAGGGGTGCTGATAACAACGACCAACATGAACATGACACTCTGTGCCAGCCTTCCTCTCCCAGGGCCTCTGCAAGTACATATTAAAGTGTTCAGAGTCCTCCCCACAACCTTAAGATGGGAGAGCTCAACTAACTCGCCCAAGGTCACACAGATAATTAACAGCAGAATTAGGCTTGGAACCCCGCTGTCTGCCTATCGAGTCCATTCCCCCAGCACATCCCCCGTTTCTGAAAAGATGGAAGTGTTGATTGGGTCCAGGGAGTGAGAGGATCCTGGAGTATTGCTGAAAAGTAGGAGAAAGGGGCATTGCAATAGGTGGCTGTGATTCTTTGGCTCCTGAGAAGCAGGATCCAGTCCCCTTGGATCCGCTGTGCCACTAGTCATGGCGCAGCAGCACAGCCTGTGGGTGCCATGTGCTGGGTCAGCAAATCCGAGGCCCCATGGTGTGTCTCTGCCCTTGTTCCCTGTGCAGGGGAAATCAGGAGGGATTTTTTTAGTTCACATGTTAGATATCATGATTTTATTACCAAAGATTTGTTTGGTTTAATGAATTTTAACTCTTCATTTTCATTTAGGAGCAGTTTTTTCTTCGAAGACCAAGTCTAAAATTCACTACCTATGGAAACATTAGCGAGCGTGTTGAACTAAGGAAACGATTGGGTTGCAAGTCATTTCAGTGGTATTTGGATACTGTCTTCCCAGAGTTGGAGGTATCTGTGGATAGCTGATGAAAGGAAAACAAATCCTTTTCATTAATAGAGGGTTAATGAAGTCCTTCGACATAGTGGCATTAGAGTACAAGTTTGGAATATCATGGAATTATGTGAAATGCAATATGAAATACAACCAGAGTGGTCTACATACAACATGAGTGCCTTTTCTCTCCTTTAACGACAATTCTTAATACTTTGTTACTCATCTACCACTGAATTTCTGAGATGACAAGACCTTGAACATTAGAGATGTAAGCTGTCAATCAGTTAAAACTATCACACCACTCATTAAGGTAAAGTAGATTGTTTGCAATTATTTGCCAAAGTCACTTGGTCCTGGTGGAACTACAGGCACTGCTCTGCCCTTGGAGCCTTTCTACCCAATTTCTACTCCATAAGGTTGCTCTTTTCGTAAGACACGCACAGAGAGCCATGCTTGGTGCGTACTGTGTTAAGCTCCTTTTGTGCTGCCAGTATAGATCCTGGTACTGACACCTTGCTTGGCTGGGTTCCTGAACTTCTGATGTCCAGTCTGCTCGCCTGGGTGTCCAGTTTGGCCCTCCGGGCCAGCTTCCCTGTTTGTTTCTGTCAGCCTTTGTGTCACTGGAGACACCACTCTTCCCTGTTTCTGATTTTGCCTTTTTCATGTCTGTCCCCTCCTGTGGCTCTGGCCAACAGCTCTCCTGACACTTCTTGCACTGTGTTTATCTATGTTCCGACTGACTGACTGACTCTTGGTAACTTTAGCTGGGATCAGGGAAGAAGCAGCTGGGTGCCTTGTCTGTCCTGGGTGAACACACACCCAGATGTCGAAAGTATTTCTTTGGCCATCTTTGGGGTTAGGGGGATCTCTGTTGGGTTCATCATGGTGACAGTGGCTAGGAAGGTGATAGAGATTGAATTCACAAAGACAACAAAGAGAAATTGAGGGAAGGAACACATTGAAAGGGGCAAAAAAGGAGTGAAGGAGACTTTTGATAGCGTAACAAAAAAGTCTATATTGGAGAAAAGACAAGCTCGTTTTTGCAGCAGGAAACCGTTTGACTATTAAGCTCGTGCAATCAACAATTGAGTATTTACTCAGGCCAAGTATTCTTCTAGGTGCTGGGATGCATCAAAGAATGGAGTAGGCAAACATCCCTCCCTTCATGAAACTCCTGTTCTTTGAGATAATAGATACAATGTAAATTAAAAAGGATCTTTTTTCTTATAAATATCTCTTTATACTTATCTATTCAGCAAAATATTTAATAAAAATAGATTGCTAGAAATACATGGGGAAAATTGGTACTAATATGTTACAGACAGCTAGATAACTTGATTGAGCCTTTAGAAGGTCAACCTGGCAACACAAAACAAGCGTCACACTGTGATTATATTCTTGGCCCATATATTATTTACACCTTGCTTGCTTCTAGAAAGTCATTAAAAATTGATCCTCAATTACTAGAATAATAGTTAAGTAACCTTGTACATTTGTTTGGTGGAATAATACCTAAAATAACAGCTATAAACAGGTTTCTTCCACACTCATCGGGTTGGCAAATATTTAAATATCTGACGCTATCAAAGGTGGGAGAAGTTGAAGCAATAGAAACTCACAGGTCCCAATTGTACCCTAGAGCATGATTTCAAACTTTAATTTGTATATAAATCACCTGGAGATCTTGGTAAAATGCAGATTTTAACTAAGTAGGTCTAGGGTGGAGCATAAGATGAGCTTTTCTAACAAGTTCCAGAGGATGTTGATGTTGCTAGTTTCGGGACCACCATCTAAGCAGCAAGGCCCTAGAGCGCTTGTCTTCAAACTCTTTTGCTTGGGTTTGAGCTAAAGGGACAGTCTTGCTTATTAACGGCTGGTTTTCGGGGTAACTAATCCAGTCCTGAGAGAGCAAGAAAGAACTCACTCATTGCATTAACCCCTTCATGAAGGTATTAATTAACAAACAATCCCCAAAGCTTTGTACCCCCTTATACTTGTTTAAGTTGATATTTAAAATTTTTCATTATAAATTTAGGTAGTTGGAAGGATGTAATTTCTGGCAATATTTATATATTTAAATTTGTTACAATGCTTTTAAATATACCTAGTAGACGTCACTCTGGTTTCCTCACCACTGCCAAGGACAGTTTCTGAGGGGCTCCTAGCAGGCTTGAACCCCAGTGGGGCAGATTTGGTATTATACTGCATACATCTTATGTGAGCTGCAACCAGTGGGGGAACTGGGGTGAAGATATATGTGTACTGTCTGTACTACCTTTGCAAGAGAAACCCATACCTGAAACACCTGTTAATTCCAGTCAAGAGGAATGAATTGTTGCCCCCATCAGGGTAAAAGGGGTCAAAGAAATTTGACTCAGCACGGAGCAGCAGTTCTCTTTGGCTGAGGGCAATGCCACAGGACTCAGTTGGGGGCCATCAGCTGCTTACACACCCAACAACTGGGGAAATGAGTCCTCAGTCCTTAGGGGGAAACCTGGGTGGAACAACGTGACACCCCCTACACCTGGACAACCTCATTAGGTATTTGGCAGGGCCTACTAATCCAGGAGATGGGCTGGGCCACGTGCTTCATTCAGCTCAAGAAGGTCATTGCTTTGGGTCAGGTGTGGCTCTTTTCTTTCCGCCCTCTCTGCCCTTTAATTTATAAGGGATGCAGAATTTCCTCCCTTCCTACACGTGTGCAATATCCTATCAGACTTTCACTGTGAAGCAATGAGTTCTTAAAACATTTTTTTTTAATTCTTGACTAGAAGGGATTTATTTCAGAAGGCAAATAAGTTTAAGTATTAAGATATTCATTCATATAATTTGGCATTAATGGGCCAAATTTGAATATCTGTACCATTTTTGTTAGAAATTGTCAAATTCCCCTCTATGGGAGTTGTATACTTTTGCACGCTTACCAATATGTGAGTCTTTTTTCCACAGCTTCTCCCTTTACATTTTAATCTACACTTCATTTATCTTAAGTGAAGCTGAACATCTTTTAATATGTTTAAGGACACTTGTCTTTTCTGTTAAGAGACAGGGTCTCCCTATGCTGCCCAGGCTGGAGTGCAGGGCGACCACCGGCTCCATCCCACTACTGATCAGCACCAGCGTTTTGCCTGCTTCGTTTCCGGCCTGGCCCGGGTCAGCCCTCCTTAGGCATCCCGGCGCTCCCCCGCTCCCGAGTTCACCATACAGATGCCCAACTTAGGTGCGACACCCCGTGGGCACCGTGCACCACAGCCCGGAGGTCCTGGGCTCAAGCGACGGCCCCCGCCTCAGCCTCCCGAGCAGTGGAGCCACAGGCAGGGTATTTGTCTTTAATGGGGTCTTTTCTGAGGGAGAGAGCCGAAGGCAGCCGTCACAGACCTCAAAGCTAGGGCCACGCGCGAGGTTGCGCAAGCGTTCGGGGGAAATCGCGAGGCCGGGCCGGTGACGTCAGCCGCGGCGGGGCGGGCCTCCCGTCACGTGGCGCCGGCGGTCGCGCGGCGCTCGGCAGAGGCTGCGGCGCGGGGACTGGGCGAGGCCGCTGGGCCTGGGCGAGCCCGCGGCCGCCATCCCGCCCCGTGAGTGCGCGACGCCCGGCTGCTCGGCTGCCCGGGCCGCGTTTCCCCCCGGCAGCTCCGCCCGCCGCGGTTCCTGCGGCTCGGACTGGGGCTGTAGTGGGAGGGATGATGCGACCGCGCGAGTCCCGGAAGGCCTCGGTCCTGGGCTGCCGGCGTCGCGGTGAGTAGCCGGCCAGGCGGTGGCGCCTGGCCCCGCGCGGCCTCCGTCCGTCCGCGCCGCGCCTCAGGGGCCGAGCGGCTGTGGCGCGCGCGGGACCCGGGGCGGGCTCGGGGAAGCGCCCGCGGCCAGAGGCTGGTCGGCTCCGGGGCCTGCGGGCAGGTGCAGCGCCTGAGACCGGCAGGACCCGCCTGCGACTGAAGGCCGGAGCATGTCCGTTCAGGCAAGGGTGGTCTCCCGCGGAGGCGGTGCCTGTCCCCCGGAGCTCCTCCCCGGGGTCCCGTTGCTGTCTTCTCTGGGAGCGCGGGACAGGCGGACAGCCCTGGCTGAGTGCAGGGAGGGCTGGGCCCGCCTCAGGCCTCGTTTTCGACCTGTTTAGAACCAGGATCCTAGAGAGAATAGGATAACGAACCCGGGATACTGAAGCCTTAGTTTCCGCAATATTTGATGTTCTCTCTCTTTTTTTTTTAACCGTTGTTTTGTGCCGGTCAGGATTTTGACCAGATCCACACATGGTATTTGGTTGATATGCCTCTTAAGTTTCTTTTTTTTTTTTTTTCTTTACAATATATTTGTTGAAGAAATTGGGTCTTGCGTCATTTCCTATGTTTTTGAAATCCATGCTGTTCGGATAAATATTAAAAAATGCCAAGGCTCCCACCCTTTAATACTGGTAGACATCACCCTCTGGGGAATATTTATGATGGACTGGCTTTGTTTATTTTTACCATCAAAGAAAATTTGGTCTTGCATTCCTTTTTCTTCGTATTATGAAAACAATCGGTTGGTTGGTTGGTTGGTTTTCCGAGTATAAAATGGCATTATAATTTTGAATATGCTTTTCATACCACTACTCTGCACCCACCAAAATATTCTGGTGTTACTCTCCTCCCTCATATCACAGGTTTAGGCTGGGCTCTTCAGATTTTTTTTTTTTTTAATTCAGGACATTATGGGGATACAAACATTTCGATTACATGTAATGCGTTTGCTTTGCCCAAGCCGGGGCTACAAGTATGTCCTTCCCCCATACAGTGTGCTCCGATTCCATTAGTTGTGGTTTACCCTCCCACACCCCCCTCACCTTCCCTACCTCCCCCACCTGACCAGCCCCCAATGAGTATTACTACCATGTGAATACCTGAGTGTTGATCAGTTAGTACCAATTTGATGGCAAGTACATGTGGTGCATGTTTTTCCATCCTTGTGATACCTCACTTTGAAGGATGGGCTCAATCTCTATCCAGGGTAATGTAAGAGGTGCTAGTTCACCATTGTTTTTTGTAGTTGAGTAGTATTCCATGGTATACATATACCACATTTTATTAATCCACTCATGTATTGATGGGCACTTGGGTGGTTTCCACATCTTTACAATTGTAAATTGTGCTATTACAAACATTCGAGTACAGATATCTTTATTATAGAATGTCTTTTTTTCCTTTGGATAGATGCCTAGTAGTGGGATTGCTGGATCAAATGGTATTTCTATTTTTAGCTCTTTGAAGTATCTCCAGATTGTTTTCCACAGGGGTTTTACTAATTTGCAGTCCCACCAGCAGTGTAAGAATGTTTCAATCTCTCCACATCCACGCCAGCATTTGTTGTTTTGGGAGTTTTTGATAAAGGCTATTCTCACTGGAGTTAGGTGATACCTTATTATAGTTTTGATTTTCATTTCCCTGATGATTAGAGATGTTGAGCACTTTTTTATATGTTTGCTGGCCATTAATGTGTCTTTTTTTGAAAAGTTTCTGTCCCTGTCCTTTGCCCATTTATTGATGGGGTTGTTTAATTTTTTGTTGTTGTTGATTTTCTTAAGTTCTGTATAGATTCTTGTTATCAGCCCTTTATGGAATGTGTAGAAAGCAAATATTTTGTCCCATTCTGTAGGTGTCCATTCGCTCTAATTCCTTGTCTGTGCATAAGCTTTTTAATTTGATCAGGTACCATTTGTTTATTTTTGTTGCTGCTGTGATTGCTTTGGGGGTAGTCTTCATGAATTCTTTGCCTAGGCCAATGTCTAAAAGAGTGTTCCCAACATTTTCTTCCAGAATTCTTAAGGTTTCATGCCTTAGGTTTAAGTCTCTTATCCATCATGAGTTGATTTTTGTGAGAGGTGAGAAGTGGGGATCCAATTTCAGTCTTCTGCATGTGGATATCCAATTTTCCCAGCACCACTTAATTGAATAGAGATTCTTTTCCCCAACGTATATTTTTGTCTGCTTTGTCGAGGATTAGATGACAATATGAGGATGGTTCTATATCTGGGATCTCCAGCCTATTCCAAAGGTCTATATCTCCGTTCTTGTTGCCCGTACCATGCTGTTTTGGTTACTGTAGACTTGCAGTAAAGTTTGAAGTCTGGCAGACTGATGCCTCCCAATTTGTTCTTTTGGCTTAAGATTGCTTTGGCTATGGAAGGTCTTCTCTGATTCCAGATGAAGCATAGAATGATTTTTTTCTAAATCTGTAAAGAATGATGATGGTATTTTGGTAGGGGTTGCTTTAATTCTGTAGATCACTTTAGGTAGTATGGACATTTTAACAATATTGATTCTACCAATCCATGAGCATGATGGGGATTTCCATCTGTTTGCATCTTCTACAGTTTCTTAGTGTTTCATAGTTCTGCCTGTATGTGTCTCTCACCTCTTTCATTAAATATATTCCTAAATGTTTAATTTTCTTTGATGCTATTGTGAAAGGTGTTGCGTCTTTGATTTGATTTTTGGCTTGACTGTTATTGGCCTATATGAATGCCACTGATTTGTGTGCTTTGATTTTGTATCCTGAGACTTTACTGAATTCATTTATCATTCCAGGAGTCTCTTGGTTGAATCCTTGGAATTTTCTAGATATAATATCATATCATCAGCAAAGAGTGAGAGTTTGACCTCTTCTGCCCCCATTCAGACACCCTTAATTCCCCTCTGTTGTCTGGTTGCTTTGGCAAGGACTTCTAGCACTATGTTGAATAGAAGTGGAGATAGTGGGCAACCTTGTCTGGTTCCTGTTCTAAGTGGGAATGCTTTCAGTTTTTCCGCATTTAGTATGATATTGGCTGTGGGTTTATCATATATGTCCTTAGTAATTTTAAGGAATGTCCCATCTATGCCTATTTTGTTAAGAGTTTTTATCATAAA
>NW_012153618.1:630422-633039 GCF_000956105.1 Propithecus coquereli | reverse complement strand
CTTGATATTGGTCTGTTCAGGAATTCTATTTCCTCCTGATTGAGCTTAGGGAGGTTGTGTGTTTCCAAGAATTTGTCCATTTCCTCCACATTTTGTAGTTTTGGGGCATATAGATTGTTATAGTATTCAAAGATAATGTTTTGTATTTCCATGATGTCTGTAGTGACCTCTCCTTTTTCAGTTCTGATTGAGTTTATTAAAGTCCTTTCTTTTCTAGTTCTTGTCAATCTAGCAACAGGGCTATCAATTTTGTTTATGTTTCAAAAAACCAACTTTTGGTTTTATTGATCTTCTGTATAGTTCTTTTATTCTCAATTTCATTTAGTTCTGCTCTGATCTTAGTTATTTCTTTTCTTCTGCTGGGTTTAGAATTAATTTGCTCTTCCTTTTCCAGTTCCTCGAGATGATTTATTAGTTTGTTGATCTGTGAGCTTTCTATCTCTTGGATGTGAGCATTTAATGCTATTAGTTTTCCTCCCAGGAATGCTTTTGCTGTATCCCGCAGATTTTGATAACTTGTGTCCCCATTATCATTTAGTTTGAAGAATCTTTTGATTTCCATCTGGATCTCCTCCTTGACCCAGTAGCCATTCAGCAATAGATTGTTTAATTTCCATGACTTTGTGAAGTGGTGTTTCTGTTGGAATTGAACTCTAATTTTATACCACTATGGTCTGAGAAGATACATGGTATGATTTCTATTTTTTTAAATTTGTTGAGGTCTGATTTGTCGCCTAGGATGTGATTGATTTTGGAGAAAGTTCCATGAGCTGATGAGAAGAATGTATATTTGGCTTTATTTGGGTGGAATGTTCTGTAGATATCTGTTAGACCCATTTGTTCTAGAGCTCTGTTTAAGTCCATTGTTTCTTTGCTTATTTTCTGATTGGAGGATCTGTCCAATTCAGTCAGTGGGGCTGTCGATCCCTAGCTACTGTGGCATTACTGTTTATCATGCTGTTTCGATCAAAGAGGGTTTGCTTTATGTATCCGGGGGCTCCTGTGTTGGGTGCATAAATATTAAGAATTGTTAAGTCTTCTTGTTGAATTTTTCCTTTCACCATTATATAGTGACCATCTTTGTCTTTCTTTACTTGTGCTATGTTAAAGTTTATGTTGTCTGAAATAAGGCTCGCTACACCTGCTCTCTTCCATTTGCCTGGAAGTTTGTTTTCCAGCCCTTGACCTTGAGTTTGAAAGTGTCTTTGTGGATTAGATGCGTTTCCTGGAGACAGTAGATACTTGCCTTATAATTTTTTATCCACTCAGTTAGTTTATGTCTCTTCAAAGGACAATTCAAGCCATTCACATTTATTGAGAGGATTGATATTTGGTGGAGATTTCTGTTCATATTGTTGGATAAGTTCTTATTGTTTTGTTTTACCTCTCAAGCCATTGTGGAATCCAGGTTCTGGACTTTAACTCCTGAGTGTTTTTAATTTGGTGGGTGTCTATTGCGCTGTCCAGTGTATAATGCAGGTCTGAGTACTTCCTGCAGAGCAGGTCTGGTCTTCGCTAATTCCATCAGTGACTACTTGTCTGGGACAGTCTTTATTTCTCCCTCATAGATGAAACTTAGTTTTGCCAGGTAAAGAATTCTAGGTTGGCCATTGTTCTGTTTTAGAAGATTGAGAATGAGTCCCCAGTCCCTTCTGGCTTGTAGGGTTTCAGTTGAGAAGCCTGCAGTTAGTCTGATAGGTTTTCCTTTGTAGGTTATCTGCTGTTTTCCATCTTATTGCTCAAAGGATTGCCTTTTTTGTGTTTACTTTGGCTAGTCTAATAATTATGTGATGTGGTGATTGCCTTTTCATGTTGAGTCTCCCAGGAGTTCTGTGTGCTTCTTGTATCTGGATATCTAGATACAAGATATCTAGATATTTCTGGATATTTCTGGGCAGCCCAGGCATATTTTCTTCCAGTATTCCAAGAAATAGATTTTCCAGCCCTTGTGTACATTCTTTTTCACTCTCTGGGATGTCTATAATTCTTATACTTGGTTTCTTTACATAATCTCACATTTCTTATATGTTTTGTTTTTGTCTCTTGCTTCTGTGTTCTTTTTCTTCATCTGATTTGTTTAGCACATAGGCATTATCTTCAAGCTCTGAGATTCTTTCCTCTGTGTGATCCATTCTATTCTTAAGGTTTTCCACTGTGTTTTAAAGTTCCTTGAATGCCTCTTTCATTTCCAGAATTTCTGTTTGGTTCTTTCGTAATACTTCGATTTCTTTAGAGAATATTTTATTCATTTCCTGTATTGTTCTCATGGCTTCTTTGTGTTGGGTTTCTATTTTCTCTTCAGTTGCATTGAATTTTCTTACAATCCATATTTGGAATTCTTCTTCTGTCATTTTAATCATTTCATTTAAATTAGTATCTGTTTTTGAGGGTCTAATGATTTCTTTTGGGGGCGACTTTTCTCTCTGATCTTTCATGTTGCCTGTGTTCTTTTGCTGGTTCTTTCTCATCAAGCTACTTGGTCGAGAACTGGGAGTGCTAGAACTGGTTTGTGCCCCTAACTTCAAGCCCCCAAGGGACGTTCCTTGATAGTGGTGGCAAGAGGTGCCCTGGTCTTGTATTGCCTTAGAGGTATTTTCACAAGTTGGGTTACCTCTGA
>NW_012153618.1:620851-629672 GCF_000956105.1 Propithecus coquereli | reverse complement strand
ACAGATTGCGGCCTCCCACCACTGGGGAACTAGCGTTGGGAGGAAGCACTCAAGATTGTTTTTTAAAAACCTGATCTTTTTCCCAGAAATACTGTATTTTGAGATCTACTGTCTTAAGAAAAATAGGAAATAGAAAAACTTCTTCTACCTTCAATATGTATCCGTTGAACTTTTCAAATTAAATGTCATGAAACAGTAGTTTCCACACCTCACTTCGGGCAGTTTCTGTGCTGTTCCTCATAAGGAGTTCTTTCTTTCCTTTTTTTTTTTTTGTTGTTGTTGTTGTGGTAAAATATATATAACATGAAGCTTATTTTAACCATTTTTAAGTGTATAGTTCGATGGCATTAAGTACATTCACAATGTTGTGTTACCATCACCAAAACTTTTTCATCATCCTAATCAGAAACTCCAAGCATTAAGCAATAACTCTCCATTTCCTCTCCCCTCAGCCCCTTTTTGTTTGTATGAATTTGCCTATTCTATAATAGATACTGCATGTGAGTGGAATTGTACAGTATTTATCCTTTTGTGTCTGATTGATTTCACGTTTTCAAGGTTCATCCGTGTTGTACGAAGTATCTTCATTCTTATGGCTGAATAATACTCCATTGTATATATATATCACGATTTGCTTATCCAGTTATCCCTTAATGGACACTGGGTTGTTTCCACCTTTTGGCTATTGTAGTAGTGCTGTGAGCTCAGGAGTTCGAGACCAGCCTGTTGAGGGGTCTGTCTGAGTGCATTCTGAATTCTTTCGAGTATGCTACATCCAGGAGTAGATTTGCTGGGTCATAATGGCAGTTCTGTTTAACATTTTGAGGAACTGACAAAGTCGTCTTCACATTTTAAAAACTGCTTTCTTAAAGACCTTCACACCTTATTGACTGCTAAATCTGAGGGCTCCACCTGAGCTCTCATGTGCCTTGACCTTTCTAAACTTTTATGATACCTCATGGTGCTTGTCAGTACACACTCTTGAGTTCTCCCACTTCGTGGTCCTCAGGTCCTTCACGGGCTCTTCTGCTTAACAGAGCACTTAAGTGTGCACGTCCCCAGAGCTTCAGTGCTTGCTCCCTAACCCATCCTGCTATCCTCATTACTTAAGCCCTCCTTTGCTATTACCTCCTTTGCTGTAACCTAAACTGTCATTTCGATGTTTATTTTAAACTTCTCTCTGAGGCCTCAATTTGAATTTGAGCTCATGGGCATCTCCATATCAGTGTTGCATCTTTCAAATGCAACATGTGCAGAGCAGAATTCATCTTCTGTTAATCCTCCCAAACCTGTGCTCCCTGTCAGTGAGACTTGAAAGGTGGGTATTGTTTTTATCGCCCCTTTCTCCCTTAGAGGGCCCATGTCCTGTCAAGTTGACAAGTGCAGACAGTTCTGCTGCTGATCCTCCTTTCCACTTACTTTCATAGCCTTAGATCGAGACACAGTAGCCTCTTACTGGAATTTTTCTAACTGTACTCTCTGATTCTAGATTTTTTTCCCTCTGTCCCAAACCATTTACACACAACTGCTAGAATTTTCTTCCTAAGATTTATTTTTTCAAAAACACTAGTGAACTTCCTTTTGCATGCAGAACAAGTTAATCCCTATCCTCAGTATCAGAGCCTCATCCTGCCTTCATATAATTAATCTCCTTATGTTAGCGTTGTCCTGTCGCTGTGTATTCATCTGTATTCATCATTACAGCCAGCCATTCTGCTTGCTGTTCTGTTTGGAAAACTGAAAACAGATACGTGTTGCAGTTTCCCAAGACTTGAAAACTTTCTGCTTGAAATAGTTCAGTATTTGGCCTTTGAAATTTTCATGTTTAAAGCCAAAACTTAAATCTCAACTTCTATAAGAAATCTTCAAGTGTTTTCAGACAAAATTGATTTCTCCTCCATCCTTGTTTCCGTATAGTTTGCTTATATCTTGATTGTAGCAGCAACTTTTAGAGTTTGCTTTTGGATATACCCAAGTTTTTCCACCCAATTTATTATTTCTTTAGGATATTTTTTTCTTAGAGAAAATGAGATTACTGTCTAAAGTGTATAATGGTTTCTAAATCTCCTGTGGCATTGTCCAACTGCTTTTTAAAAAAATCTTTATATTAGGGTTTTTTTGTTGTTTTTTGAGACAGAATCTCCCTCTCTTGCCTCAGCTGGAGTGCAGCAGCATCATCATAGCTCCCTGCAAGCTCAAAGTCCTGGGCTCAGTGATCCTCCTGCCTCAGCCTCCTGAATAGCTGGGACTACAGGCATGTGCCAGGACACCCCGCTAATTTTTTTATTTTTAGTAGAGACGGGGTCTCACTCTTGATTAGGCTGGTCTCGAACTCCTGAGCTCAAGCAGTACTCCTGCCTTGGCCTCCCAGAGTGCTAGGATTACAGGTGTGAGCCACTGCTCCTGGGCTATATTAATAATTTCATCATTGATAAATGTACTGTTTACCTGTATTTTGAATATAAACAAGTATTTTTAAAAACTTCTGTAATTTGAGTTAGAAAATACTATCTTATTTTTATTTGTATGTCTTTGGTAATTATTGAAACTAAAGACTTTTCCATATGTATTTCCATGTATGTTTCTTTTGTGAATAGTCTTTTCTATATACTTCATCTATTAATCTAATACTTTACTCATTTATCTAATAATCCTGTGCCATATTTGCTGTAGATATTTTCCTGTTTTTGTCCTTTTGCTTTTTAATTTTAGTTATCACCTTTGACTTAGAGTGATAGCTTTATTTAACTTTAAGATTAATATCTTATAAATATTTTCTTTAGTTTTCAACATGTTTTTAGAAGTTTGAAAAGAGTTGATAAAAAGAAGGGAACTTCATTATAAATTGCATTTTAAAAAAGGAGGCATATGTAATCTTCATAACTAGTTAACTTATAAATCTTCAGGTTAGTGAAAAGTTCACTTTTTTTCCCCTTCTTTTTCTTGTTGTGGTAAAATATACATAACATGAAGTTTTACCTTTTTAATTATTCATCTTACCAGATTTCTGAGCAGCCTATTCATGATATTGGAAAAGGATTCTTTGTTAGTCTGGGTTCTCCTGAGAAACAGAACCCATAGGAAGTGTACACACACACACATACACACACACACACAGATTTATTATAAAGAATTGGCTCACACAGTTGTGGAGGCTGGCAAGTCTAAAACCTGCAGGGCAGGTGGGAGACCCAGGGAAGAGTTAGTGTTGTAGCTTGAACCTAAAAGCAGTGTGGAGGCAGAATTCTCTTTTGTACATGTTTGAATTTCCTCTTCTTAAAAAGAAACCAGATATACAAATGGCCATCAGGTACATGAAAAAATGCTCGACATCATTAGTAATCAGAGAAATGGAAATAAAAACTACAGTGAGATGTCATCTCATCCCAGTTAAAATGGCTTTTGTCAAAAAGACAGGCAATAACGAATGCTGGTGAGGATGTGGAGAATGGGGAACCCTCATACACTGTTGATGGGAGTGTAAATTAGTGCAACCACTATGGAGAACAGTGTGGAGGCTCCTCAAAAAACTGAAAACAACTACCATATGACCCAGCAGTCCCAATTCTGGGTATATATACAAAGGAGGGGGAAACAGTATATGGAAAAGATGTCTGCACTCCCATGTTTATTGCAGCACTATTCACAATAGCCAAGATTTGGAATCAACCTAAATATCCATCAGTGGATGAATGGATAAAGAAATTGTGGTATGTATACACAATGGAATATTATATAGCCATAAAAAGAATGAAATCCTGCTATTTGCAACAACATAGATGGAACTGGAGAACCTTATGTTAAGTGAAATAAGCCAAGCTCAGAAAGACAGATCTTGGGCATTCTCACTCATGTGGGAGCTAAACGTTAAAAACGATTGATCTCATGGAGACAGAGAGTAGAATGATGGTTACCAGAGGATGGGAAGAATAGCGGGAAGTGGGGGAGTAGTGGGGATGGTTTAATGAGTGCAAAAATATAGTTAGATAGAATGAACAATATTTGATAGCACAACAAAATGAGTATAATCAACAATGTTAGGGTATACTTTAAGATAACTAAAAGAGTGGAATTGGAATGTTCCTAATACAAAGAAATGATAAATGCCTGAGGTGATGGATACCCCAATTACCCTGATTTGATTAATTCACATTGTATGCTCTATTAAAGCAGCGCATGTACCCTATAAAGATATACAACTATTATATACCCATAATATTAATACTTAAAAAGAAAAAATCCTCACATTCACACACACAAAAAGAAACCAGTCATATTTGATCAGGGCCCACCCTAATGACTTCATTTTAATTTAATGATCTCTTTGAAGTCTCTCTGTAAATACAGTTACATTCTGAGGTACTGGGGGTTAGGAGTTCAGCATATGATTTTCGAGGATACATAATCCAGCCCATAATAGGTGCCAAATAATCTCCTGTGGGATGGAGTGGGAGAAGGCAAACTAGCAGGTATTTAGTTAAACTCATTTATATAATAAATAATTTGGAATGAAATACAATTTAGAAGTAGCTAACAGTTCATTTTAATTGTCCGCTATTATGTTAAATTTACAACTTGGTAGGGAATCTATTCTGTACTTCCTAAGTGTTTCCAGAAGATTCTGCCTTCATATATCCTTTTAAGTATATTTCCAAGTATTTGGTTGTCTTTTTTTAATGGGATACTTTTTTTCATTATGTATTTCTTAAAAACTAGAATGGGTACATACTATTTTATTTTGATAGTGTATTAACTTGATATTAGGTAATTCTTAAAAAAATGTTAAAGTCATTAGAATTTCCTTGCTAATGAGATGGGATTTTTAAAACTTTGCATTAGGGAACTAAAATTTCTCACTGCTTATTAAAATAAAATTAAGCATTTTATTCTGTGATAATTGTAGATTCCTGTGCAGTTATAAGAAATAATATGGAGACAGCCTGTGTACCCTTTACCCAGTTTTCCCAAATGTTAATATCCTGCAAACCTATAGTATAATATTAAAACCAGGGTATTGACATTGATACCTATTGATAGAGTGTTCCCAATTCCTCCATCCAGTCCCTGTGACATTGCTGTTATTCACTTCATTTACCTGGGTATTGTAATCACCCAGTATATGCATTGTTACTATCATTACTTTAAACAGTGATCTTTTGGATCAGTTAAGAATAAGAAAAGATTTTATTTTACTTTCATTTTTTTCCTTCTCTGATGCACTTCTTTATGTAGCTCCAAGTTTCTGACCTATATCATTTTCCTTCTGCCTAAAGAATTTCTTTTAACATTTCTTGCAGGGCAGGTCTGGTTTCTCTAATACTTTAAATATTTCACTCTACTTTGATCTCCAATGAGAAGTCCACTGTAATGCTTATCCTTTTTCCTCTATAGATATAGTACACCCCCGCCCCCCGCCAGGGCTTCTTTCAAGATTTTATATTTGCTTTTGATTTCCTGAATATGATATGCCTAGGTGAAAGTTTTTTGGTATTTATCCTGCTTGGTGTCAGTGTTCTGGATCTGTGGTTTGGTGTCTGTTGTTAATTTTGGAAAGTTCTTGGCCATTTAATTTCAAATATTTCTTCTGCCTTTTTGTTTTCCTTCTGATGTTCCACTATGTGTATTTTATACTTTCTGGAATTGTCCCACAGTTCTTGGATGTTCTGTTGTTGTTTTTTTATTCTTTTTCCCTTTTGCTTTTCTGTTTGGGAAGTTTCTGTTGACCTACCTGTAAGCTGATTTCTTTGTTTGGTGCTGTGGAGCCTGCTCATGAGCCCGTGGAGTGCATTCTTCATTGTTGATTTCTAGCATTTCTTTTTGATTCTTTCTTAGGGTTTCCATCTCTCTGCTCACGATGTCCATCTGTTCTTGCATGTTGTGTACTTTTTCCTCTAGAGCTCTTAACATATTAATTATGGGTATTTAAAATTCCCTATTTGATAATCCCAACATCTGTGTCATATGTGAGTCTGGTCTGATTATTGCTTTGTGTTTTCAGACTTTTTTTCCTTGCCTTTTGGTATATATGTGTTATAATATTTTCTTTTTTCTTTTGTTGTTGTTGTTGAAAGCCTGACAGTGGGAATTGAGGTAAACAGACATTTGGTGTGAGGATTTGTGGTAATCTGGCTAGGATTTGTCTGTGTTTAATGTGTGATGTAGCTACAGGTCCCAGAGGCTTTGGATTGCTCTGGTGTCCTTGTTTTTGTCTGCACTCTTAACTTAAGGAATTTCTAAGTACTCTTCCCTAGAGAGACCCTGTGTCTTCCAGCTCTTTCAGCTGTAACCCACTTTTATTATATTTGAAACCCTGCACATGTGACAAAATGTGAAGGAGGGTAAGAGTTCACTAATATCCTGATTAAATCTCAGTCTTCTAGTGGGCCTGCATTTCACATAGGTTTACTCTTGTGGTGGGTTGTGACCTTCACAAGTATTTCTCTAATGGTTTAGCTTCCCCTCACCCCACCCACCTCCCCACCACCACCCCTACTCCTTGCCCTAGGTGCTGAGTTCTTACTCTGTTTCCTTGAAGCCCTCACTTTTGTTGATTATTTTTTCCCCGTTTAAAGGAGGCTGGAGTGGGAGGAATGTTCTTTGTATTCCCCTAGTTGGGAGAGGCCCTGGAGATGTCTTTTCCCCTGGAGCCTTTGTTATGGAGAAAGTTCTGGGTGTGTTTCATAATGATTACCCTTCCCTTTCCCTGCCTGAGGGGTCTTTCTGGGACCTTCACCTTGAACAGCAAGTGGAGTTCCCGGGGTAAAGCCCACAGATGAGACCCTTCCCTGGAGGGTCTCATCTCGTGCTAGTCAACACTCAGCCTCCAGCGCCAGCTTACAGCTTCAGCAGCTTCTGCTCCAGGTAAGCAGATCTCCCTGTGTTTCTCCAGGTTTCCTGTGCAGTTTGCCCCGTTACTTCAGTTCTCTGATGGGTCCGAAAAAGTCATTGATTTTCAGTTTGCCCAGCTTTTTCTCATCGCTCGAGGAGTGACAACTTCTATGCTCATTATATGTTGCGGCTGAAAGTGAAGTCAGCACCATTCTTTTTAACTTACATTTTGTGACCTGTTACCACCTTGAGTGAATTAGATGCATAGGCTCAGGGCTGTGATATTGCACCTAGATTTAATTATGTAGGCTAAATTTAATATTTCGTATTTATCACCTGATTAATAAGGATTTCAAACAATACTGCCTTATAGCTTTTGCTTTCCTTAGAAAAGCTTATCACTTTGTTCTTTTCTTGCAAGTATAAAGTCTTCCAACACTTCAGAAAAACTCTTTTGTATACATTATGTTTTTACTTTATATAGGCAGCAGAAGCTATAAAAGCTCTATCTTTATTAGATTTTCCATTCAGAAATAAAAAATTAGTACATGTAAGAATTTGTCAGGTTGTTTCTGTTGAAACTTGATTTTATTAGTTTGAGTTCCTCCAGAAGCAAATCCCGAGATAAAAATTTGAATCGAAGCTGTTTATTTGTGAAGTAATCCCAGGACACACCAGGGAAATGAAGTGAGATGTGGTAGGAAAGGCAGCTAGTAAAGGGTATGTTTTCAGGCCAGTTTCCGCTGTGGAGAGCTAAAGCTGAATCATGCTGGGGACTCCAGAGCAGGGTAGAATACCAGCGTCAGAGTTATTCCCCTGGGGGAGGGCGTGAGGTAGCTGGCATCTTTTTACCAGTCCATTGTTGAGGGCTGCCCCTAGGGAGGTACACATTCTCCCATATTTTGAGCCTGCCCGGCGGGTGGGCATCAGAGGCCAGAGACACAGGTGTTGGCAGTTTGAATTCAGAACATCGTGTGGGATGCTCAGGGGGATGTGCAAGCAGCAGTATCTGTTGTATTGATTTCCTGGGGCTTGATTGGACAGCATGAGCTAGGATCTCGCCATTTGACAGATCAATTAAGTTTGTCAGCTTTCTAAACCTGTTGAAGTGGTAGATATTCAGAAAAGAGTTTTCTGAAAAAGGCCCAAAATTCTGTCACATTTTGAGTTGTTGATGGTCTTTTTGGCACTACCTAGCCGGCACACTTTGAAATGCAAAAGCAACAGTTTGGAAAATAACTAGCACCCCTCAGTAGTGGTTTATAGGTAGTTCCTACTCTGTCTCCCTTGGATCACTACTCAGAAAGCCTCTCACAGGTGAATGATATACTTACACAGGAAGAACAGTATATGCAAGGTGCAAATCAGGACCTTTTTTTTTGGTCTTTGGGGTTTTTTTTTTGAGTTTTATCCTGCTGTCTGGGCTGGAGTGCAATGACTAGATCATAGCTCACTGCAGCCAGCCTTGAATTCCTGGGCTCAAGCGATCCTCCTGCCTCAGCCTCCTGCGTAGCTGAAACTCTAGCTGAGACCATAGGCATGTGCCACCAAGCCTCAGCCCCCACCATTCTTATGTTTCCTCTCTCTGGCTGATTTCACACATGTGTCTCCTTGGCTTCTAAAGACATTTGATTTTGTGACCCCTGTGTTGACCAGAATATTGACTGTTTTGTTGGGACTAACAAAAAGATAGCAATAAGGCATTCCCTGGGCATTCCTGGTGGTCTTGAGCAGACACATGGGGTCACAAAAAATTAATTAAAATATGACATATAATAAAAGAAAGAAGGCTTAATACAGTATATGTAGTAGGATATATAGTTAGAAAGATCTAGAATCTAATGATTCCAGTGAAATAAACGTTTGTTGCACAGGCTTACCTATTGATTCTTGTTGACCTTATGCTTGCTCCTGAGGCTATGGTCACTTTTTCCCTATAGTCTTCCACAGAGCTGCAGTGAATGAGAGCTGCTTTCTACCTGGGCATTGGTTC
>NW_012153618.1:615603-618356 GCF_000956105.1 Propithecus coquereli | reverse complement strand
GGGACTACAGGCACGCGCCACCATGCCCGGCTAATTTTTCCATATGTATTTTTAGTTATCCAGCTAATTTCTTTCTATTTTTTTAGTAGAGACGGGGTCTCACTCTTGCTCAGGCTGGTCTCGAACTCCTGAGCTCAAACGATCCGCCCCTCTTGGCCTCCCAGCATGCTAGGATTACAGGCATGAGCCACCGCATCTGGCCTTTGTGGATATATTGTTTCCTATTTTTACCACCTAGGATAGATTACTAGGAGTAATACTGCTGAGTCAAAGGGTAAATGGGTATAATTTTATTAGATGTTGCTAAATGAACCACGCAGAAGCTATACCATAGCTTACCATATATGGGAGTTTCCCTACAGTCTCCCCCTCAGAATATGTTGTCAGGCTTTTGAATTTTTGTAAATTGAACAGGTGGGAAATGATATCTCAGTGTAATTTCCCTTATTATAAGCAGGTTTCCTCGGTTTTTCATATGGTTAAGAACCATTTGTATTTCTCTTTCTGCGAATGGTCTGTACCTGTGAATGGTCTGTACAGTTGCTGGTCATTCACTTTTAGAATGTCTTTATTTGAAATTGTGTCTGACAAACCCTAAGGTGACCCCCAGTGATTTCCTGCCACCTGCGCCCTCACTTTGTGTAATTTCCTCCCGCAGGCAGGGGCGGGCAGGGGGGTACCTATGACTTGCTTCTAACCAATAGAATATGGCAAAGGTGATAGAATGTCAATGTCTTCATTAGGTCAGGTCATCGGCAAAGATGATGGGAGGTCACTCCTGTGACTACATCACATTATTTAAGACTGTCTTAAGCAGACTGGAGTAGGAGACTCCTTGGTGTTGAATTGATGAAGTTAGGCGCCATGTTGGTGAAGCCCATGTGGCAGGGAACTGCAGGCAACCTCGAGGACCTGAGGGTGGCCTCCAGCTGATAGCTATTAAAAAGCTACCTCAGTCCTGCAGCCACAGGACCTGAATTCTGACAACGTGAGTGAGATTAGAGCACATTCTTTCCCAGTCAAGCTTCCAGGTCAGGGCACAGCTTGGCTAAAACCTTGATTGCAGCCTGAGGACCCTCAGCAGAGGGCGCAGCGTAAGCTGTGCTCACTCTTGACCACGGAAATTGTGAGATAATGTACGCTGTTTTAAGCCACCAAGTTTGCAGTAATTGTTACATAGCAATAGAAAACTAATACTGAGATACTACTCTTTTGTCTGTGATACCAGTTGTAAGTATTTTTTCCAGTTTATCCTTTGTCTTTCTACTTTTAGTGTCTTTTGCTATCCAAAGTTTTTTTGGTCTTGGGCAATCCAGTTTTTTTCCTGTATTGTTTCTGAATTTTTTAGTCCTAGCTAAAAAATTTTGCCTACTCTCAGATAATAGAGGAATTTACTTGTGTTTTCTTCTGATACTTGTGCAGTTTCATCTTTCACATTTAAATATCTAATTCATATCAGATATATCTTGGTGGGTGATGAGAGGAATGAACCCTGTTGCTTTTCCATATGGCTAAACAGTTGTTTTCACATCATTTAGTTAAAAGTCATTCATTTCCTCTCTGGTTTTTGGTGTTATCTTTATTTATACTAAGTTTATGTTAAATATATACTAGATTTTTAAAGTTTTTTTATGTAATTGGGTTTTTTTCCTCTCCCCTTCCCGTCAGTTTGTCAGTCTATGTGTGTGCCACCCTGAACTATCCTGGAGTTTATTATCCAGTAGGGCTCACTTCCCTCCTAGTTCTTTTCCCAAGGTTTTATTCTCATTCATTCTTTTCCAAATTAATTTTATAATCAACTTGTCTAGATCCAGAAAAAAAAAAACTGACAGTATATTTAATAAGAGTGTGTAACATTTACAAGTTAATTTAGGGAGAGCTGAGATATTTATAATTTTGAGTCTTTCTGTCTAAGAATATATAGTATGTACATCTTTCCATTTGTTCAAGTCTTCTTTTGGGACATTTAGGAGTTTCTCATGGTTTTCCTCATGTATGTTTTAGGCATTTTTTGTTAAGTTTGTACTTAGTATTTTATTTTATCTTATGATTTTTGCAGTGATATCATAAAGGAGATTTTTGGTCGGAGGGAGTTTCGATCTTTGTCAGGTTTCGAGATCAATGTTATGCTCATTTCATAAAACAAATTTGGAAGATTTCCTTTAAAAAAAAAAATGATTGAGCTTAAGTAGCATTAGGATTATTAGATCCTTCACGGAATGGAAGAGTTCCGCTGTGACACTCTCTCTGTGCCTGAAGGTTTGTTTTTGTTGTTTGTTTTTTTCTTGGGTTTTGTTTTTTGAGGAACTCTTTTACAATTTTATTTCTTTGGGATTGGGGTCAATTTCAATGTTGTATTTTCCATAAAAGTTATTCTTTTCTGGCTGGTTGCAGTGGCACATACCTGTAGTCTCAGCTACTTGGGAGGTTGAGGAGGGAGAATTGCTTGAGCCTGGAGTCCAGCCTGGGCAACACAGCAAGACCCCATCTCTTAAAAAAATACACACACACACACACACACACACACTTCTAAGTTTTCAAGTTCATTTGGAAGAATTGTTCATCTTTTGACTTTTAAAATTTCCTTTCACAGTGTTTTCAAATTTATCATTAAGAAATCATAGACTGAGAGAGGAAGACTTGAGACTTTTGCTGGCATGTTGAGTATTTTGCTTACTAATGAAAATGTCTAATGAAAAGCTTTTCAAACTGGTTGGCTGTCTTCTCTTTCCTCTCCTTTTTCTTTTTTCTTT
>NW_012153618.1:611207-612323 GCF_000956105.1 Propithecus coquereli | reverse complement strand
TAAGGAAGTACTTGTATTTTCCCCATGAAAAGTTAGTGCCTGATGAAAAAATAACCAAACTGAAAGCAGTCGAGAACAAAGGTGAAGAAATACCCCTTAACATGGGCAAATGATTAAGTCACCTATTTTGCTGCCACTGAGCATTAACACATTGGCCTGTGGTTTTAATTGTTGAACCCTTTTTTAAAATTCAGTGCTATCTGTGTATCTTCTTGTATTAGAATCTCTGTTAACTGTATGCATAGGGATCCTACTTGGTGGTTTGGAAAATAGTGACTGTGTATTTGGTGGATGATTAAAAGTGTACTGAAGTGTCTAACATATCTATCTTTCTTGTTCAGGAAATTGAAAATGACCCTTCAGCTATGCTAGGTCTATAATGGGAAGTGCCACAGTTCGATATTTTTGTTATGGGTGCCTTTTTACATCCGCGACCTGGACAGTTTTACTTTTTGTTTATTTCAACTTCAGTGAAGTGACTCAGCCACTTAAGAATGTGCCCATCAAGGGGTCTGGGCCCCATGGACCATTTCCAAAAAAATTCTATCCCCGTTTCACTCGAGGTCCAAGTCGGGTATTAGAGCCACATTTCAAAGCAAACAAAATTGATGATGTGATAGATGGTCATATTGAAGATCCAGAAAAAGGCCACCTGAAATTCTCTTCCGAATTAGGTAAGTATATTTAATTTTTACTAGTAGCCATATCAGTGTATTTACTCATTGGAAGTTTAATTATTCTTTAAATCATGTGTTGCTCAGGAGATTAGAAATGTCATTTTTTTCTACACTGATTTGTTTGTGAACTAGCTGAGGTTCTTTGATTCTTGTAGACTCAAAGGGGAGTTATATTCTAATTTGTCCGCTTCTGACTTCAGTATCTTATGAGGACTTGGGAGAAATCAACAAGGTCTAGAGAAGGAAGAAAAAGAAAAAGAAAAATTGAAGGGCTAGAAAGAAAATGGAACTATGGGAGAGGGTTTTAATTGCTAGGATTGTCAATAAGGGAAAGAAATGGCTGAAAGATGATCTGACTGTATTTAACTTATTTTGAAAGGCAGATTTAATTAAAACAGAACATAAAGCATTGGGTTTAGAAATAAGCTGGAATTATTTA
>NW_012153618.1:608437-611157 GCF_000956105.1 Propithecus coquereli | reverse complement strand
CTCGGCCTCCCAGAGTGCTAGGATTACAGGCATGAGCCACTGCGCCCGGCCTCTCCTTTTTCATCATAGTAAACATTTATTTCTCAGGATGTGCTCTGCTCATATACTACACTCTTCTCCAAGATTTCACATTGCACAGAATCTAAACAATGTCCGTTAAACCTCTTATGGAACAGAAGTACACTTTTAAAAAATTATATAAACAAGTATTTATTAATTGGTAATGCTAGGCACTGTGCTAAGCATATGGGTTTGAAAGATAGAGATGATCCCTGTCCTCAGGGGGTTTGTTTACACTAAGTTCAGCAGTGCTTACACTTTAGGCAAATTGTTTATTGGGATATTTCCAGTTCACATATCTGTAAAGGAAGATTCTACTATCATTAACTGTACCCTTCCAAAATCGCTGTGTTGGGTGTCTCATTTTCCAACCATGACATTTCGTCTCTCTGGCTCACTCTGGTAACAGCCACACCAGGATCTTTAACCTCTTGGCCTATCTGCATTTTTCATCCTGCTTCATTCTTCCACATCCTCACATCTCTTTTTGCTTGGCTTAAATCTGTTGTTATAATCATCACACTGCATATACCTTGCCCCATTCTTGTACTGTTGTACCTTCCTGGTAAAGCCCCAACTCACAGCTTATAAGGCACCCGTGAGCAGCTAGCTACCAGACCATGACTGGAGGAAAACATAAAACCACACTGACTTGTCTCACCTTAAATTCATATGTACATCTCGTTAGCCTTTTATTCATTTAACTTTGAAAAATATATTGCGTTGATAATCTAACGGCTGAAGTTTTGGCTCTATTAACTGTTCAAGTTTATGATTGATAGAATTTGTTCACTAGTTGTTTTGCATTAACTAACCTTACATACTTGCTTTGACCTTCCTTTCAGAGGCTTTCAGCCTTGGTTATTAAAGCCATAGCCAGTTGCCTGTAGAAGGAATAGCAAATAGTATGAAAGAAAAAAGACTTCATTGTGTAGATACTGGATTTGTTATTTGTTAGTATAGATTAGATTAAAATTTTAGTTTCTAATTTTTGTTTGGTGTTTTAATTTCTTAAGCAGTTAAGAAACTTATTTTTTAAATAATAGGCATCTGATTGCTTTGCACTTTCTTAATACTTGGGTGTTGACTTCGTGACCTATCTAAAAACAGATAGTGCCTTTGTTGCTTCTGAACAGTATTATGGTTAATTAATAGGCATCTGATTGCTTTGCACTTTCTTAATACTTGGGTGTTGACTTCGTGACCTGTCTAAAAACAGATAGTGCCTTTGTTGCTTCTGAACAGTATTATGGTTAATTATATAAAAGATATGACTGATTTTATAAATTTTTCTCGTTTATGTTTTTAAATTTTGTATAGTGATTCACAAAATAAAAAAATATTCTCTAAAGAATTATGTGACTTGGGGGAAATAATATAATAATATCTACCTGACAGAGTTGTTGAGAGTTAATATATTTTACAGGAAACCAAAGAATTTTGATTTTAAGCTATCTGTTGTGGATAGGATGAGCCAGGATAGGATGATTCATCTGTGAAGAACCTAGTCAGAGGCGGCCAAATCCTTTGAGCAGGAAGCTTTTTCATTTTGCCCTTAGGTACAAGCAGGCAGCCAAGAGCCTTGTACCTTTTCCAGTAATGAATACAGCTGTTGTTCTGAGATAGTTTTCATGCTGTTGTTGAATAAGGTAGTCACAATCTCTGTGCATAGCATTAAAGGTATCGCATGGCCCAAGCAAGATAGTAATAAATTTGTGTAGAGATTCCAGGCATTTTTCAAATATATTGATAACCATATTACAGTAATTTCTTCATTCATTTCAGCAAATATTTATTAAATGTTTGCTGTGTGCCAGGCACTCTTATGAGCTCAAAGGATATTGCAAGGAATAGCACATACAAAAGCTCTTGCTCTATTGGAGCTCTTGCTCTATTTCTGGTATGGGAGAGATAGACAATAAATAATAAACCCAATGAATAAGTAATTATGTATATGTAAGAAGGTGATAAGTTCCATGGAATAGGAGGATAGGGTTTAATGTTTAGTGGCTGAGTTGCAGTTTTAAATAAGGTAGTCTAGGTAGGGCCTTATTGAGAAGGTGATATTTGAGCAAAGATTTGATGGAGGGGAAAGAGGTAGCCATGAAATTACTTGGGAGGAAAGGTATTCTAGACTGGGGGAAGAGCCAAGGCATAGTCCCTAAGTGGGGGTGTGATTGACATATTTGACCCATAAGGAGACCTGTGTGTAGGGCAAAATGAATGGAGAGAGAATTAGTGGGAGATATGGTCAGAGAAGTAATGCCAGATGACCTCTTCATGCTAGAGGACTTGTAGGTCATTGTAAGGAAGAGATGGGTAGTCATGTATCCCATTCATATTATATGTTAAATTTAGATCTAGTGAGGAAAAATATTAATGTGAAAAAATTAACATTTTGAATTTCTACTATATTCATTCTATAGTTTTTTTTTTTAGCATCTTCTATGGGTCATTTATTGTGCTAATGAAGGGAATACAGTAAACAAGAAAACAAACAACAAAAGGGAGCCTTAGTCCTTGTGGAGATTATCTTGGTTTGGTGCAAATTATTGTGTTTTGTGTATCAGTGATTTTCTTTTACTTCTAAAGTGTTTGTGTTTTTCTATGCTTGTCTTTAATTTAAAAAGTGCTAATAGCTGACATGGCACTTTCACTGG
>NW_012153618.1:598290-600667 GCF_000956105.1 Propithecus coquereli | reverse complement strand
GGGAGGACTGGATATCCACGTGCAAAAGAATGATTGGACCCTTATCTCATACCATATACAAAAATTAACTCAAAATGCAGTCAAATGCTCTACCCCTGAGCTATACTCCCAGTAAAAATTATCTCAAAATGGATCAAACACCTATATGTAAGAGCTAAAACCATAAAACCCTTAGAAGAAATCATAGGGATAAATCTTCATGATCTTGGATTTAGCAGTGATTTCTTAGATGTCATACCAAAAGTACAAGCAGCAAAAGAAAAAAATAGGTAAATTGGACTATATCAAAAGTGAAAACTTTTGTATATCAAAGAACATGTCAAGAAAGTGAAAAAAGGCCGGGCGCGGTGGCTCACGCCTGTAATCCTAGCTCTCTGGGAGGCCGAGGCGGGCGGATTGTTTGAGCTCAGGAGTTTGAGACCAGCCTGAGCAAGAGCGAGACCCCTTCTCTACTAAAATTAGAAAGAAATTAATTGGACAACTAAAAATATAAATAGAAAAAATTAGCCAGGCATGGTAGCACGCACCTGTAGTCCCAGCTCCTAGGGAGGCTGAGACAGGAGGATCACTTGAGCCCAGGAGTTTGAGGCTGCAGTGAGCTATGATCAGTCTCCTGTACTCGAGCCTGGGCATCAGAGCAAGACTCTGTCTCAAAAAAAAAAAAAAGAAATTAATGATCTTTTCACATGGAATAATTTTTCATCAGGAGATCTATATTTGAAAATGATTCAGTGTCCAGCATGAGGTCACCCTCTGTTTGATACTTGTTGCGTCAGGAAGTATTTAGTGAGAATCTTCTTTGTGCAAGGCACTGCTCTAGGTGCTAAGTATCAAGCAATTTTAATTTTATTTCTTTTATGTTTTGAACATAACCAAAGTCTCTTCTCTCGTGGAGTTTCCCTCCATGTGTAAAATGCTAACAGAGCTTTAAGAAAGGCTGTACTTCAGCTTAAAAAGTTCCAGAGAGAAGGCATGTAAGAGGTAATGTTTCCCAAAGTGGACCTGGGGACACTAGTCAAGTGTTCTGTGGTCAAATAAATTGGTGAAACACTGCATTCTATATCCTGTCCCCTCACATCTGGATATCCATAAAATATTCAACATATTAAAGGCACAGTTGTCCTGCAATTAAAGTAAAAAACCTATTTGATGTATTTCCTTAATTATTTGACCACAAAATTCTTTTTTATTTTTAACATCTGTTACTGCTCGATGGAATTAGTTTAGTATGAACAGACTTTGGGAAATGCTGCTATAGAGTCATTCTGTGAGGAGAGGCTAAAGGTTTGACGTGGGAAAGAGAAAGCAAAATATTTTATCATTCTATGTAGAGTTCTCTGACAGAATATTAGAACAAGAATGTTAAATTACAGTGATTTGATTAGATTTGTGGAGGAATTTCTAGACAATGAAGTTGATTAAAGTCAGTAACCAGAGACTGTGGAAGCTGTTTTTGTAGAAAGGTTTATCAATAGCCGCTTTGGGCGAAGGGGGCTCATGTAGAAAGTTGCCTATAGGTGGGGCCTGTTGAGTGTTCATTGGGGTTCTGTAATTTGTTGCTTTTATGGAAAGTTATTTTTTTTCTTACTTGCAGGTAAATTTTTCTCTTGAATAGAATCAAATATTTTTAAAATTATGGCTTGTGAGCAGATGTTGTTTATGGTCAGCACACACTTGCTTTCAGCTAGACTGATAAGAATTTGACCTCAACCTCAGTTTACTTTTTTAAAACTAGAGACAACTTAGATTTGGAAAACATGGCTGTTAATCTGGTTAATAGGATAAAGTCAACATTTTCTTATGATCAGAACATCACAGTAACTGGCGATCATTTCTAGATTGAATGCACTGACTGTAACTCCACTGTCTTGCAGGTATGATTTTTAATGAACGCGATCAGGAGTTGAGAGACTTGGGCTATCAGAAACACGCCTTTAATATGCTTATCAGTAACCGCTTGGGCTACCATAGAGATGTGCCAGACACAAGGAATGCCGCGTATGTTCCTTATTAATTTCTGTTAATACATTTTAATAACACAATGCTTTTAGTGTCAGCATAAAAAGTCCTGAGGATGGTGTTCACATTTTGTGGTTAGGTGTCATTATTCAGCTTATTAGGACACCTGAGACAGATTTTCACTTCTGTTATACTTGAAGTCACATGGTCTGAAGATTGTACTAACAAAGTTCTAGAGCTTGCTATGTCTCTTTTGACATTTCAGATCATGTGGGAAAGAGGAGGGAGGGTGCTAATTAAATAACCTGAGCATAAGTTTGTTTAAAATGTTTTGGATTCACAGCAAAAAGAAATTAAAATCAGTGAAGTTTACTGATAATACCACTTTTCTGTTTCATTATTTTTATTCCTTAACACA
>NW_012153618.1:597127-598240 GCF_000956105.1 Propithecus coquereli | reverse complement strand
AAAAGTATTTAAAATTATATGAGGAAACAGAAGCTAATATGTACTTCAGTTTTCATAAAATATACCTTCTAGTCTTTTTCAAACAACCAGGAGACATTTTAAAAGCATTAATGGGAAAATTTCTAAGCTCTTTTATTTATTCATAGTTATTTTGGTGAAACATTTATAAAGTAACATTGGGTTTACCATTTTGAATGGACTTTGTATTTGCCTTTGAAAAAAGTGGTGAGAGAATTGTGGATATTCAAAGGGACAAACTCAAATTGCTTAACTGAAAAACTAAATTTCTTATAGAAAATCCTGAAGACTCCCCCCAAAACCTTTTAAAACTAATAAATGAATTTGGCAGTTGCAGGGTACTAGATCAGAACGCAAAAACCAGTTGCATTTTTATACACTAGAAACGAATGGTCTGAAATGAAGTTAAGAGAACAGTTTCATTTATGATAGCATCAAAAAGAGTAAAATACATAGGAATAAATTTAGCCAAGGAGTTGCAAAACTTATACACTAAGCTGTAAAACATTGTTGAAAAAATTATTTAATACACCTAAATAAATAGAAAGACATTCCAGGTCCATAGATTAGAATACTAAATACCGTTAAGATGTAAATACTACCCAAAGCAATGTACAGATTCAATGCAATCTCTATCAAAATGTCAATGGCTTTTGTTGAAAAGATGGGAAAAGTTATCCTCAAATTAATATGGAATTGCAAGGGGCCCCAAATAGCCAAAACAGCCTTGAAAAAGAAGAGCAAAGTTGGAGGACTCATACTTGGAATTTTAAAACTTTCTCCAAAGCTACAGTAATCCAACAGTGTAATACGGGCATAGGATAGACATATAGATGAGTGGAATAGAACTGAGAGTCCAGAAATAGACCCTGCCTCATCTGTCGTCAGTTGATTTTCAAAAAGGGTGCCGAGGCCGGGCGTGGTGGCTCACGCCTGTAATCCTAGCACTCTGGGAGGCCGAGGCGGTGGATCGCTCAAGCTCAGGAGTTCTAGACCAGCCTGAGCAAGAGTGAGATGCCGTCTCCACTAAAAATAGAAAGAAATTATTTGGACAACTAAAAATATATATATAGAAAAAATTAGCCGGGCATGGTG
>NW_012153618.1:582508-593680 GCF_000956105.1 Propithecus coquereli | reverse complement strand
GGTTCCCAAGGTAAAGAGATGTGTGAGTTACATATATGCTTCACAAGGCCCTGGGCTCAAAACCAGTGTGAGTTAAATACCACTCAACATGGCAGTTAATGTATTAAAAGGCTTTTCATTTATGTGATCAGTTATTCCACAGATAGACATTTGTTGAGCACCTTCTGTTTGCTACACACTTTACTAAGCTCTGGAAAGAAACGGGGTAAGAGGTAGTAGTCCCTGGGTTCACAGGCTCAGAATCCAGCAGGGGAGGCAGATATGTGAGCAGGTCATCACAGCAGCACACGAAGAAGGGCTGTGATAGGAATTGGCGAAACAGGGGCATAAAACTCAGAGTGGCCAGAGAAGGTTTCACGAAGAGGTGGTGATTGAGCAGTGTTGCGAGGGAAGGCCTTTCCACGTATAGGGAGCAGCATGTGGAAATCTCTGAGGGACTGTAGCTCACTTTGGCTGTAGTGGGAGAATAGCCAGAGGCTGGAGGTAGGCAGAGCTTGGACATTGGAGGGCTTTGTATATCATGTGAAAGAATTTAGGACTCTGGATTTTAGTCTTTAGGTTCATGGGTTTTTGTTGTTGCTTAAAGCCACGTCACCGTTTTCATCAAATAATTTCTTACATGCAAGCTTTTATCTTGATATATCATAGTTTATTCAAATCTTTATTATTGGGCAAAAAATAAAATTTTTCAATGCAAAGTTTTATATCTCTATTTCCTTTTGAAACCTCACTGAGGAGAACCTAGATATCAGCTTATGAGTGCTAAAATACGTGCAGCGATTTCAGTAAAAATACTCACATTTTGTTCTAAACTCTTGACCAAAAAAGAAAAAAACCTGACATTTTAAAAATGTTGACCTGGCCAGGTACAGTGTCTCATGCTGGTAATTCTAGCACTTTGGGAGGCTGAGGACCAGAGGATCGCTTGAGCCCAGGAGTTCACAGCTAGCCTGGGCAACATGGCAAGACACCATCTCTACAAAAAACAAATGAGCTGGGTGTGGTGGCGCATGCCTGTAGTCCCAGCTACTCAGGAGGCTGAGGCAGAAGGATGGCTTGAGCCCAGGAGTTCGAGGTTGCTGTGAGCTAGGCTAACGCCATGGCACTCTAGCTGGGGCAACATAGTGAGACTCTGTCCCCCCCTCAAAAAAAATTATTATAATGTAAGAAAGAAGCTTAACAAGGGCACCGTAAGTATGTAGTGATTAATAACCTGAAATATTTGAGTCTTTTAAAATGTCAGAAATTCCTCATCTTTATCTTTACAGATGTAAAGAACAGTCCTACCCAACTGACCTGCCAGTTGCTAGTGTTGTCATTTGTTTCTACAACGAAGCTTTTTCTGCCTTGCTCCGGACAGTGCACAGTGTCATAGACCGCACTCCAGCACATCTTCTTCATGAAATCGTCCTTGTGGATGATGACAGTGACTTTGGTAAGTAATGCTGTAACTGGTAGTGTTGGGTCTAGGCTGTCTTCACGGTAGCATTGACAGACACCAACAAGCTGACCATTCGCAGCTTGACAGAATAGCTGTAGCTCCTATGTGTGCAACTGCAGCTGAGCTGATCATGAATAGGCCTGTCCATCGCTTATAGGATAATTTTGAAGAAATGCATTCTCTTTGTGATCTGTTTGCAAACTGTGCTACCCAAATTTGGCCCTTGGAATTTTTCTGTTGGCTTTTTAAAAAAAAAAAACAAATTTTATTTTGAAATAACTGTAGATTCACAGGAAGTTACAGAGAGATTCTGTATACCCTTCATCCAGTTTCCCCCAGTGGTAATGTCTTACATAGTCCTAGTACAATATCGAGACCAGGAATCCACATCGGTATGGTGTGTGTGTATGGTCCCATGGCATTCTATCACATGTGTAGACTCCCGTAGCCACCACTGCAGTCAAGATACAGAACTATTTCCTCCCCCAGAGATCACCCTCACACTACCCCTTTATATTCACCCTTTCCCTCTCCCCACCATTCCTGACAACCACTCCTTTCTATGATTTTTGTCATTTAAGAATGTTATATAGGCCGGGCACGGTGGCTCACACCTGTAATCCTAGCTCTCTGGGAGGCCGAGGCGGGTGGATCACTCAGGGTCAGGAGTTCGAGACCAGCCTGAGCAAGAGCGAGACCCCGTCTCTACTAAAAATGGAAAGCAATTGGCCAAACAATTAAAAATAGAGAAAATTAGCCAGGCATGGTGGCGTGTGCCTGTAGTCCCAGCTACTCGGGAGGCTGAGGCAGGAGGATGGCTTTAGCCCAGGAGTTTGGGGTTGCTGTGAGCTAGGCTGATGCCATGGCACTCTAGCCAGGGCAACAGAGCCAGACGCTGTCTCAAAAAAATAAAGAATGTTACATAAATGGAATCATACAGTATATGCCCTTTCGAGATTGGCCTTCTTCACTTGGCATAATGCCTTGACTTATGTTTATCTAACAAATCTCTTATACAGATTGTCGCTGGATAAAAGTGGACTGCATTCTCATAGCTCTTAGATGATCCCTGAATGCCAGTATTTTATGATTCACTACATATTTTATACACCTTGCATTAATTCAGCATAGACTCTTGCTAAGAATGGCTTCATGTCCACAAGCAGGATGGAAGGCTTTTCATTTACACTGCTCATTCGGCTCTCAGCAACTTTGCAAGAAAGGCTAGAACCCCATTTTATAGAGGAGGAAATATAAAAATTAAGTAATTTGTTAGAACCTCATAGCTGTTAAGTAATAGAGGTGAATTTAGACCCCTGGTCTGCATGGTTCCAAGATTTCTTTCTGCTCTTTTCATTACAGCGACCTGAAGAAATACAGTGATATAGGTATATGCCAGTGGCTTTTTTCCACAGACTCAAGCATTTATTAGGCACCTCTTATAGCAGCAGCACAATTGGTATACCAGTATAATTAAACATACAAAGTGAGGAAATGTACACTGAGACCTATGGGAACAAAATTCTCAAACCTTGCTAAATAATGAAACTGCACAGGAGAAAAGTTGGAAAGGCTAGTAGAAAAAAAAACATACTTTTTAAAAATGAGTGATTACAAAAAAAACCCCAAGTCAATCTGAGTCTGGACCAGATAGAAGATTAGCTAAATACTAAACTCTAGAATTTATGGCTGATTTTTTTTTTTTTTAATCAACCTGTTTTTTGGTTTTCACTTTGTGGCTATTTTATCTAAAAGGAAAAATTCATGATAATTTATAGTGGTTGGTATACTAACTATGGAAATAATTACTGCTTATTATCTTATATGAACTTTGACATTATTATGAAATTTAAAGGTGAATGACCTATTTAATGCTCTTGGAAAAAAGGTGCTCACTTAATAAAAGGACATAGTTACGCTATTTTTTAATTCTTGGTAGGGGCAACAGAAGTTGTTTCTTAACTTTTCTGAAACAGAATAAGACTTAATAAATTATAACAAAAGTCATTTGTATCTCATTTTGTTTTAAATGTGATTTATATGCAGTTAACTGAACATTGATGCACTCAAAATGGTCATTTCAAACATTCTTTATGCAAAACATTGTGCTAGATGCTATGGAAGTACTAACAAGTCTATAACTAAGGTAACTATTCTTAGCTTGTACTCCAACTCTTACCCTTCATTTCTTTGCTTTTTATTCCTATAGGGTAAGCTACAATATTCTTTTAAAATAAAGCAGAAGATTCTACAGTATTTGCTTGATAATTTGTTGTGAATTTTAGCAAGTGCCAGATAAAACTTTAGAATAGCTATAAAACATCTTTGCACATGTCTCATAATGGTTTGAGTAATTGTGAGACTCTTTATATTCAGATGATTTGAAAGGAGAACTAGATGAATATGTTCAACAACACCTTCCTGGAAAAATTAAAATAATAAGAAATACAAAGCGTGAGGGATTAATTCGAGGAAGAATGATCGGAGCAGCCCACGCGACAGGTACGACTTCCTGCTGGCTTTTCCCTGTGGGTGTTGGGTGACAAGGGCTTGATCCTCGGCCTTTTCCTGATTTGGCAGAGTCTGTGAAAAGTGGTGTTTTAAACAGGCATCACCAGCAAGAGGCATAAGGCTTGTTTTGTTTAGGAAAGGCCTTTACGTAACTCCAAGCACGCCGCCCCCGAGCAGTGGATTGAACTCTGTTTTCCTAGTGACCTTTTTTATTAATTATTGTCCCTCACATAGGTTTTATATCTTGTTTCCTTATATAAGTAGAAAAATCTAAACCAAAGTATAACTGAACTTTTATACATTTTTAAATACAAAGTTTAAAATATATGTACCCAAACTGTTTGATTTGAATTATGCTAATAATTCTTAGAATGGAGTACACACCTCTGAAGATAATAATGCATCATGATTTTGGTTGGTAAATAGATATAAGATTGACTTACGTAACTATAAAAGGTATTTCTTATTCCCTCTTAATTTCTTCTGATTCCGTCAAGGAGAAAGTCTCCATTGTTACTAACATATCTTCAAAACCATTCCATTGTACACTAATCTCTCCCTTTAAAAAGAAAGAACAGGTATCAAACTCAGAGTCTTCCGCAGAATATGTATCTGGTTAGTCTTCAGTTATATTGATTCTGTTGTATTTATTTTTATGTTTACCTCTGTATAAGGTTGGTGTTCCTGATTTTCATTTATGATCTTGATTTTTAAAATTTTGAAAATAAATTTAATTAAGTTAAAACAAATAAATCTGTTTAAAAATATGAGGCATACAATTTGCAGGTAGTGCATAGACATGGCAAAAAAAATCAGGAAGGTGATTTGAGAATTACTGAACTTGGTGGGGGGCATTCCCTGGCAGCAGTGGCATCTACTGCCTTCTCGTACTCTAAGCTCTTCTAGATAACCAGCCACAAGGGGTGCGGTGTTTGCCGCTGCTCATCACTACCCCTCTTGTGTTGCCACTGGCCCATTTGCTGGGTGTAGTTCGGACTTCACTTTTAGAATCTTCTCGTCTTTCTCTTAAACCCACAGTGATCTGAAGCAATTAACAAAAAATGGGACGTAGCTCTTTTATATCTAGTCTGCAGTTGTATGCAAATTGAATTCAGAGCTTAGAATACTTTCTTTTCTAGATTCCTAGTCAAATAAAGGCTTACTGAGTTGGCTGTGTTGAGTTATTGCAGGCAACGATATAAAGAAAACATTCTGGGATATTTTCAGTATCGTGCCATTTGAAACATTGTACTGTTAAAATGCATGTTTGGGGCATGGGGGTGGTGGCTCGTGCCTGTAATCCTACCACTCTGGGAGGCTGAGGTGGGAGGATCGCTTGAGATCAGGAATTCAAAACCAGCCTAAGCAAGAGTGAAACCCTGTCTCTACTAAAAATAGAAAAAATTATCAGGGTGTGGTGGTTCGTGCCTGTGGTCCCAGCTGCTCAGGAGGCTGAGGCAGGAGGATTGCTTGAGCCCAGGAGTCTGAGGTTGCGGTGAAGCTATGATGAGGCCACTGCACTCTACCTGGGATGACAGAACGAGACTGTGTCTCAAAAAAAAAAAAAAGTTTACTGTGAATTTATTTTTGTCAGATAACAATAGTTATTTAGGGTTTTTTTTCCTTAATTATTTTTTTGTAGTTTTTCTCTGCGGTCATAGGTTTTTTTTTTCTTTATGATCTGTTTAGGCCCTTGTTCAGATATAGTTCAGGATCTCTCAAAAGCAAGCCAATTTTGGGGAAGTCATTGTCACAGATTCAATGTGACCAGGTGTAATCTTACTTTATTTATTTAGATTGTCATTAATTGGAAAAAGTAACACTTTTTTTGCTAACTAGAAGAAAGGTGTATCCCATTGGCATGAAAACCGTTAAAGCCAAGAGAGTTGGGAGCATTAGAAAGGAAGTCGGGAAACGGACGACAGGAATGAGTGAGGCGGTCTCCGGGGTGGTGCAGTTGCAGGTATTTCCGCAGTGGCATCAGTGGACATGCTTCTCTCCTTTGGGTTGGTTACAATGATGTTTCTATGTCACTAATGAAAACGTATTATCGTTATGTTCCCTGTATTGTTTACTAAGGCAGGGAAATGCATTCTAAGTGTATGCTAAATTTATAGATATTTTGAATAAAATAATTGTAATATCTACACACAGCTGGCCACTGTCATTGTACTAAAACATCTTGAATCACCAAATGTCTGGCCATCCAAAGAGCTGAATTGTTACTATGAGAGTTTGAATCTTTTTACTGAAGAGAATCTCAATTGTCTATAAATTTGTCAAGAGTTGTGCATATTATTGTACATGTTCCTCAGTTACACTTCAGGCAGAATTCTTGGCTAAAGGACTTCCCTTGTTTACAATCAGCAGTATGTGTGAGAGTTCGTTGTTGGGGGCTGCAGGGGGGCAGCACATCATCCACTGGATGGGGGGCTGTGCCTGAATTGTTAGCAAGCTCTCCTGAGCCTGTGTTGTTGCTCTTCAGGGGAAGTGCTCGTGTTCCTGGACAGCCACTGTGAAGTGAACGTGATGTGGCTGCAGCCCTTGCTGGCCGCCATCCACGAGGACAGGCAGACCGTGGTGTGCCCAGTGATTGACATTATTAGTGCTGACACCCTCGCCTACAGCTCGTCCCCCGTTGTCCGTGGAGGGTTCAACTGGGGGCTGCACTTCAAATGGGATCTTGTTCCCCTTTCTGAGCTAGGAGGAGCAGAAGGAGCCACTGCACCCATAAAGTAAGATTTCTCCTTTATGTTTGAAAAATTCCCGCCAGTATGTCCTTAAAAAAAGTATTAAAGATAATTCCTCCTTCTTTGTAAGGAGCAAGAGTGTTGATTTAATTTGTGCATTAAAAAATTAGTGAGCACTTACTGAATTTTATGCATTCTGCCAAGTCCTAAGGAAAGATTTATGAGTAAGATATTATCTGTGCCCTCAAGGACTCAGCTCAGCCATATCCCAAGGTCACTGGCAGAGGATGCCCTGGCAGGGCCTGTGTGCTGTGTGTGCTGTGTCAGATGCTGTGGTCTGATGCACTGGTCAGTAACTTGTCTTCAGTTCTGTGCTGTTAAATAGTATGAATAATGCTGTCACAAACATTTATACATAAGCCTTTTAATTAGGATTTTAAAGATAGATTCTTACCAGTACAATTACTAAGTCATAGCCTATGAATTATTTTACGTTCTCATTCATGTTTCATATTCTCTAATATAAATCTGCTCTAATGTTTTTTTTTTAATTCCTTACATAGATTGAATACAAAGAGGTTTATCTGTATTTTTCCTTTTTAAAGTTCTTGGACCTACTCTTCAAAGCTTTGTTGTGGAAAATTACATAAAAAGTATATATCAAATATATTCTGTACACACACACACACACACACATACACACACACAGTTTAATAAGTGGTTATAATGTAAACTGTGTAACTACTACCCAGGTCAAGAAACAGCACCCAGAAGCCCCCTATGCTTCCTGGTCACGCCCCCTGACACCTAGGGGTGTCATTACCATGACCTTGGTAATCATTTTCTTGCTCTCCTGTGTACTTTTGCCACCTATTAATGAATCTCTAAACAAAATAGTTTAGTTTTGCTTGCTCTTGTACTTGATGTAAATAAAGCCATGTATGACTCATTATTTTGTCATGCTTCATTTGTTTAACATTGTTTTAAAAATTCTTCCACATCGCAGTATATAGCTATAGTTGATTCATTTTCATTGCTATGTAATATTCTTTTATATGAATATACTATAACATTTATCCAGTTTACTGTTTTTTGGTGAAGCAATTGGGTTGTTTTTTGGGTTTTTTTGGTTTTTTTTTAATGTTACAAGCAGCATTGTTAGAGACTATTCTTATTCTAGTGCAGAGTGAAATTACTGAATCACAAAGTATGCCTTTCTTTAACTTTAGCATGTAATGTTTTTCTAACACATCAGGTGACTAGAATATTCTCAGCTGGCCTTTTGGAACTTGTTAGCTTTCTTTCATCTGAAAGGGGAGGGGAGGTTGATAGAGTCCTTGGCCAATTCCAGGGGTCTGATGTGGTCTCCCAGCAGAATGAGGTCCTCTTCTGCTCTGTCAGGTTTCGTGTGTGAGAATCTGTTGCAGTTCTTCATAGAACCAGTGAAGTCCATGAGCGAAGCACATCCAGCTCTCCGTTGTCTTCCTGTCTTCATGTGCTTGCGACACCACTTCTCACTGCCTACCAGAGATTTGGTGTGGATCACTCCCCTGGCTCTGCACATGGGACTTAGCTGGGGGAGCCCCTCTCTCAAGAGAGCAGCACTCCATCTGGGCACCGGCCATCTGTGTTTCTGGTCTCTGTGACCTCACAGCCTGTGAGTGGAGGCAGACAGTAGTGGTGACTCAGTTGTTTCCTGTTTCCTTTTGGACTTTCTATGTTCTTTTTCAGTGGGTGAAGTATGTGTAGTTTAATATTTTTGAAGTTTTTCATAGCAAGAAGAAAGTATCCTAGGCTTTCTTATATGTGTTCTCATTGTTAGTTACCAGTTTTTGTCTGTTTTGCCTGTTTTATCACATTCATGGTCATTTGGTTTTCAATGTTTAATTTTTAATAAAAAACATATTCAGTAACAGATCAAATTATATAGATGAACTTAGGATGAAAGGAGGCCATCTCCTACCCATTTCCTCCCTTTCTTTCCAGAGGCAAAATCTTTTAACAGTTTCTATCTTTGGTCTTGTTTTTTACTTGATGAACTCTAGATAATAAGCATATTCCTGTTTCCTGTACCAACTCGCTTCAGACTGTCTGCATAAAAAATGGAGATGTGGCTCATTTACAGCCCTCCCTGGTACTCTTCCTAGTGCTGTGACATGGTAACTTTAGTAGCCGTTTTGGTTTTGTTTCTTCTCCTTTACTGTCAGTCTTTCCATGTTCTTATATTTAGATGTAAGCAGCATCTTAAAATGGCTTTTATTTTTTTTTAACCCAGCATGAGAAGCTTTTTTTAAGATTACAGAACTGCTGTTTTCTTTCTGTTTGCCCTGTGTATTCTGTATTCTTTTTTCTCTTCTGCAGCCTTCTTTTGGACAAAGCCCAGATTTTTCTGTTCCCAGCAGCTGTCCCATTACTAGAAGTTACATGTTTTTATATACAGTTCTGTTAGTGGTTTTCCTAGAGAATACAGCATACATTCTTGATGTATCAGAGTATAATATAAATTGGTACTTGCCCCAGACAATGCCAGGATCTCAGAATGTTCATACTCTAGTTATCCCCCACCCAAGTTACATGCTGTTGTTGATGTACATATATTTTAAACCTCGTGAGACACAGAATTCTTATGTGACAGTATTCACGTAGCCTTGCCCACATATTTCATCTTTATGCCACTCTAGTCCTTTGGCATCTGCAAGCTTCTGTCTGGGACTGCTCATTCTGGCTAAAGAACACTCTTCAATACCTGGACCTTCTATTGATAAGTTTGTTTTTCTGAAAATGTCCTTGTTCACCATTATTTTGAAGGACACTTTGATATCTAGATCTAGGTTGGCAGTGGCAGATGCTTTCTTTCAGGACTTCCAAAGTATCAATACGTCCAAGAACCTGTAGCTGCTGCTATTTCATACAAGAAGACAGTGTTAGCCTTATTCTGCTTCCTTTGAAGATAATCCCTTTATAATTGGCTGCTTAAATTTTTGTCTTATTTTTCAAAAGTGTTTTTCAGATATGTATAAACATGGTTTCTTTTTTTGATAGTATCTAATTCTCTGCTGAATTCTCAATCTTATCTTTTATCTTTGAACATACTAAGCAGTTTCCTTAAAGTTTCTACTTGGTAACTCCATATTTGAAACCCCTATACATCTGTCTATTATAGATTGTTTCTCTTGTTTTTCTTTCATGTGATTTTATCTTCCTGATTGGTTATTTATTTTTGCTTAGTGCCAGACATTCTATATGAAAAATTATAGAAATACATTCATACTTGGGATGATGCTTTTCCCCTACAGAGAGAATTTTGCTTCTCTTCTACAGGCAACTTAGGCCACTAGAATCCACAGTCCCCTAGATCCACATTGAGGAAGTGAGATGACTAGAAACTCTAGTCTCAGTGAAGGCCTGTCTGCTTCAGCTGCTTTCATTCCCACACAGGGCTTCTCAGCTGCAGCGCTATAGATGTTCTGGGCCAGATAATTCTTTGATGTAGGGGCCCACTTGTGCATTTTAGGATATTTAGCAGAATCCCTGACCTCAACCCACATCCCAGTAGCATGGTGGACCAGTCATCCCAGTTGAGAAAGCCTGGACTAACGTGTGTTTGAGTCCATCTCAAAATGTGTAAGGTTTGTCAGGTTTCTCCTTGGCAGGCCTTGGAGTCTAGTTTTGATCCCAGTGGCTCAGTGAGACTGTCAAAAGGAATTACATAATTCATTTCAGGTGGATGTCTATCAAAAATGGTTATAAGAAAAGTACTTTTGGCTGTACTTTTGGCTGGGCGTGGTGGTCATACCTGTAATCCTAGCACTTTGGGAAGCCAAGGCAGTTGGATCCCTTGAGCCCAGGAATTTGAAGTTACAGTGAGCTACGATGACACCACTACACTCTAGCTGGGCGACAGAGTGAGACCGTGTCTCAAAATATAAATAAATAAATAAAAATAATGAGTACTTTTGATACTTAGAAAAGTACTTTCATATGCCAGATATGAAGAACCTTCATATGCCTAGCATATTATTAGCAATCTAGAAAATTCAGTTGTATGGTCCAGCTGATTCTTAGATGTTTTATAATAGTTAATCTAGTTTTTATTAGTAATGTTCCAAAGCTACACTGATTTTTTTTTAAACAAAAATAGTAGGTAAGATAACTGACTATATAGAATTAGTAATTATTTTCCTTTTCTAGGTCACCTACAATGGCCGGAGGATTATTTGCCATGAACCGACAGTATTTCCATGACCTTGGGCAGTATGACAGTGGCATGGATATCTGGGGAGGAGAAAATTTGGAAATATCATTTCGGGTAATCTTATTTTTTTAATGGCTCAATTATTAACTTGTGTATAGTGGAATATAATTGTCATCCGTGATCCCATTTTTTCTGTAAATTCTCCTTGGTTATCTATATTGACAAATTGTCCTTAATGGATGCTACTTTACCATAATCTATGATATGGATAATATCTACTCAGTGTCAAAAGCATATAAGAAGATACATGTTTAGTTTTTAGTTTTTTTTTTTTT
>NW_012153618.1:577866-581588 GCF_000956105.1 Propithecus coquereli | reverse complement strand
TGCACAATACTTGTGCACATGTCATTTTGTATTTTTGCAAATGTGTTGACTACAGTGTTTTTAAAAGGCAGGTTTTCCTCCATAATCTGGAATTTTAAGGTTGAAAGGCATAACAGATATAATTTCATTAGTTCAGTCTTATTTTTTTAAAGATAATTGAGCCCTACAAAAATTAACAGTAAATTGACTCAGATAGTCAAGGGCAAAATTTAGACCAGAACTAACTTATTTTGAATCTTAATCTAGAGTTATTCTGTATATTTTGTGGAAAAAACTATATTCTAAGAAATATATATACATTTTATAAGAAAGTACCTGTAAAACTGAAATTAAAGGACCAGTTAATACGCATTCCATATCCCTAACTCCCTAAGATCAAATCTCTTGATCTGTTAAAGCAACAACATATGGTAAGTACAATATCAGACACATGGTAATAAATGAATATTACATTGTTTTGGAATCTAGTTCCTTTTTAATCATAAAGACAAATAATTTAAAAAAATGTCTACCCTCTGACTTTCTTCTATTTGAATATTTATTTGTATCTAGTAAGGTAAAATATCTTGCAAAGTTTCACATACGTCTATTTAATAAAGATTAATTTCACTGAAAATTCATATGTTGATTTTACAACAGTGTGAGGCAACTGTTAATACCGATTTTGCTTCTGGCCAGATCTGGATGTGTGGAGGTAAGCTCTTCATCATCCCTTGCTCCAGAGTGGGACACATCTTCCGAAAAAGGCGACCATATGGATCTCCTGAAGGCCAGGACACCATGACACACAACTCCTTGAGGCTGGCACATGTCTGGCTGGACGAATACAAGGTGAGATGACATTTTTTGTTTGGAAGGGTGAGTGATGGGCCAGTCACTGCTGGGGTGAGAGCTTCGGTTGCTCTTCTTTTCACTCTAGCTTATTTCTGCTTGGTTGACCTTCACTGGTTTCTTTTTTCTCTCTTGTCTTCACCCAGTATTTCACTTGTTTTTGGTTCTAATCTGACTCTTCTTTTCATTTTTTAAGTGGCCACTCTAGAGGAGGTAACGTAGTCAGCATCAGAAGAAACTCTGTTGTTTTCGTTATTCCTTCTGGTTCCTCTTGTGACTCCCATGGAGTTGGCTTCTTTCTTTTGTTCACTGGACTTGGCTGGGACACACTCCCACTGCTTGTACACTGAGCATTCCTTCCCACTTTCAGTATTTTCTTTGTAATAGCTTCATTGAGGAATAATTCACAAATCAATTTTGGAACATTTTATCACCCCAAAACTTCCATTCATCACTCCCATTCTCCCCAGCCTCAGACAACCACTGATCTACCTCTTGACTTCACAGTTAATTTGCCTTTTCTGGACATTTCATACAAACGGAATCATACACTCGTGGTCTTTGTCGTCTGCTTCCTCCGTGGCACAGTGTTTTCAGGTTGATCCGTGCTGTACTATGTATCGGCACTTCGTTTACTTTCATTGCCAAATATTTCATTGTATGAATACACCACATTTTACTTATCCATCTGTCAGCTGATGGACATTTGTGTTTGTTTTTGACTGTTACCAAAAATATTTCTGTATTTGTATAGTTATTTTTAAAAATAAACTTAATTGAACACATACGGATAAGACGAACAGGGGAGTGCACACTAATTTTCAGCACTGGGTAAATGCAGATGGGGATGAAGCAGCTACCTGTGCACGGGGAGTATAAGTAGCACTTCTGCGACAATACTCTCTCCTCCCTCCCACCCTCTAGCAGACTTTGAGGTCCAACTCCATGCTAATCTTTGAATCATCACTGTCTGACATAGTTCTCAAAACATGGTCAGGTCCCAGCCACTCTTTCGAGGAGGCCTGCCAGGTCAGAGCTGTTTAAGAATATCATTGATGAAACAGTAAAAATAACTTTATTAAATCTCAATATGTCGCATAGTATTCTATGTGAGTGTGCATGCTCACACAGAAAGCACTTTTGCTGCATACCGAAGTACAGTGGTTGTTTTAAGGAAAAATACTTGTGTAGTTGTTCGAGTTGTGAGCTGAGCCAGCCAATATTCTCCAGGAACATTTCTTTTTGTGTAAAAGAATGACTGACTCAAAAACCACAATTATTCATATTTGAGTATTTGACAGTTACTTTCTTAAAAATGAACCAAGTAATGAAAATGAAAACAGGTGATAGTATTTGTTGCAAATGATAAAATTCAAGCTCTCAAATGAAAATCCAAATTTTGAAAATCTTGTCTCTACCCTCGTGAGCTTGACAGCTTCCCAGTACTTAAAAACTTTATTGATGAGATCAGTGGTGATATATATGAATGTGATTTTTTGATATGGTAGAGTGAAATTTTTCAGTATTTGGTGGAATGTACAACACAATGGACCAGTATTTTCCAAATGACTGATGCATGATGTTACAAAAATCTTGTATGAATAAAAGATACATTCAAAGAGAAAGATAGACCAGTACGTTTTAATGCAACAGTATGAAGATCTCAATGATGTGATTTTATATTCCATGTTGTAACTAAATTTTAAAAGTTGAGTTTTGGTGCCGTATAAAAAAAATACCCATAATTATCTGTAGTAGCTATTAAAATATTCTTTCCATTTCAACTACATATTTTCATTAGATATTTTTGAAAATATGTATATTGAACCAAAACAACATATGATAGGCTTAATGCAGCTGTGAGAATTAAGCTGACTTCTTTTAAGCCACACAGTAAAAGGTTTTATAAAAATACAAAGCAATGCCACTGTTCTTAGTACCTTTTGTTTTTAAAAATGAGTGTGTTATTAAGGAATTAATATTTTCAAATTTCTCAGTTTTAATTTCTAATGTGGTAAATATGAATAGATACAGCCTACACAAGCAGAACCTTCTTGTTGTTTTCCATAAGTTACGAATACAGAGTCCTGAGACCAAAGAGTCTGAGAACCACCAATCTCATATATATGCCTTTTTCATTGGTTCTCAGATCACAGTTTTATACATTTTGCCATTTCTGAAATTGGGATGTATCTTACAATTTAAGGTATGTCTTATTGTTGTCAGTTAGTAACGGACTTGCAAAAAATTTCCATTAACATTTTCTGGCAACATTAAGAAAACACTAGCATGAAAAATAAATAATTGCATAACATTCTTTTTTTCTTTTTGAGACAGGGTTTCACTCTGTTGAAGTACAGAGTGCAGTGGCATCATTACAGCTCACTGCAGCCTCCAGAACCTGGGCTCAAGTGATTCTCCTGCCTCAGCCTCCCGAGTAGCTGGGACTACAAGTGTGCCACCACGCCCAGTTATTTTTTTTTTATAGAGACAGGGTCTCACTATATTGCTGGGCTGGTCTTGAACTCCTGGCCTCAGGCGATCCTCCTGTCTTGTCTTCCCAAAGTGCTGGGATTACAGGTGTGAGCCACTCAACAACGAGCCACATAATATTCATTTTTAACAAAAGAAATCTATTCTCTTATCTTTCTTTCAATTCAGGAACAGTATTTTTCCTTAAGACCTGATCTCAAGACCAAAAGCTATGGAAATATCAGTGAGCGTGTTGAATTGAGGAAGAAGTTGGGTTGCAAATCATTTAAATGGTATTTGGATAATATTTACCCAGAGATGCAGACATCTGGGCCCCATGCCAAACCCCAGCAACCCATTTTTATCAACAGAGGGCTGAAACGCCCCAAAGTCCTTCAACGTGGAAGGGTAAGAAAGCA
>NW_012153618.1:572729-576326 GCF_000956105.1 Propithecus coquereli | reverse complement strand
CTGAAATGATCCTCCTGCCTCAGCCTCCCAGAATGCTAGGATTACAGGCGTAAGCCACCACATCTGGCCATTTTAAGGTTCTTTAGGGCCAGGGATGTTTTAATTTCCTTCGTCCCCTATAGTAGATTAGTAAACTTGTATGTTTAGCCAGAATTTCTACCTGGCACTGCCTGCATATGTTGTTAAAATTGCTAATAACTTTCTAGTATCTATATTGATGCTCCTGTGTGAATTAAAAAAATGCTTGTCTTTTTGTGACTCTGGGAATTCATATAACTAGAATAATATATTTCATCTAAAACCTCACACATTTTGAGGCATCTTCTGACATTGCTCTTTCTTTGCATGCTGAGTTGTAAAGAGATCTCTGTTTTACAGCTCTATCACCTCCAGACCAACAAATGTTTGGTGGCCCAGGGGCGGCCAAGTCAGAAGGGAAGCCTGGTAGTGCTTAAGGCCTGTGACTATGGTGACCCACATCAGGTGAGTGATGCCTCCGTGGTCAGAGCCAGTCTTTGGAAGGCGGGCTGCAGTGAAGGGAGGCTGCGGGCAGTCACTCTGGAGGATATCAGAATGTTTATTGTTCTCACTTTCCTAAGTTTTAGGTGGGGAATGACCTTAGACTACTTTTGTCTCCTTGGTATATTTTTCCTACCTCCTTTCATCATTTGTCATAGCAGCATTTCATTTGTTTAGAGCATTATTTATACTTTGCAATATTATATGGAATGTATAAGCCCTATGAATTTGATGGCAAATAATTCCAGTGTGTGTCTTCAATGATATTAAAATGGCCCTAAAAATAAGCAGATAACTTACTTCAGTTTGGCACTGTACTTTTAAACTGATTTGTATCTGATAAAATAGCATAAGCTATCTAGTAAGTTGTGTTGTTTCAAGACTACAGTGCTCACAATGCATCCTACATAATCTTCATTTCCATTTTGGTGGTGGGTTGGTGTCACTCAAGAAAAGAATGGGGAAAAAAACCCCAAAATACATGGGCATTTTGGTAAATAGTATATACTGAGAAATTCCGTAGAGCATGTTTCACTCCTAGGAGAGCTGATATACACCATCTAAGGTGACATATTGGAAAACATGGTTTAAAAAGGATTTTCGTGCCTTTTCTGGGTAGAAGAGGTGACAGTGCTGTGGACACTGAAGTATTAGAATTGCAGTGACATTTCAGTGGCATAGGTCACAGTGGCATGAGAGCTGGAATTTGTTCCAGAAAATGTAAGAAGTTTGGAGTGATGAAGTTATACTGTACACACACACATGCTGGTCTGTTTCGAGACCATATAGAATAAATCTATTTCTCTTCCACAAATATGTGAAGTAAATTTCAGTATCTAAAGTAAAACTTGGGTTTCTAATCTTGTTTTGTTTTCTCTAGATCTGGATTTATAATGAAGAGCATGAATTGGTTTTAAATAATCTCCTGTGCCTAGATATGTCAGAAACTCGCTCGTCAGACCCACCACGACTCATGAAATGCCACGGGTCAGGAGGGTCCCAGCAGTGGACCTTTGGGGTAAGGAGAGTGCTTGATGATGCTGGGGACTCACACTCCACCTTGGGGTTGGGCCCCCCCCAGCCTCAGGGGATACATTTCAAGACCCCGGTGAAATGCAGCCTAAAGCTGCAGATAATACCAAACCCTATATATACATTTTCCTATACATACACGCCTGTGGTAGTTCAATTTATAAACTAGGCACAGTAAGATATTAATAACCATAGATCAGCTATAACAATATATGTAATAAAAGTTCAATTGGGTCTTTCTTAAAATATCTTATTGTACTATGAGTAACAAACCTCAGAAAGCTAATCTTTGGGGGACTATGCCATAATTTTTAATTGTCATTCTTAATTATTCCGTATCTTTTCTGGATTTCTGTATCTTCTTAACCATATTTTGCTGGTGTGTTTTTAAAACATAACTGGTGGTATTTTTTTCTTGCTACCTTTTTTTCAGAAAAATAATCGGCTATACCAGGTGTCAGTTGGACAGTGCCTGAGAGCAGTGGATCCACTGGGTCAGAAAGGCTCTGTTGCTATGGCAATCTGTGATGGCTCCGCCTTGCAACAGTGGCATTTAGAAGGCTAAGGTGGGCACCGTGGCTGGAATGGGGGTTCGTTAGGCTTTGCTTCCTCTGTAAACCATCGTGGAGAGGATCACCAGTTCCCTGTCCTGGAGACCACAGGTGAAGAAGTGTGTTCACTAAGACATTAAGATCATTTCTGAGCTGCTAGTAAAGAATTTCTTGATTATAGCGGGAAACCAGAATATAATTTTAACTCTAAAGACTTGGGTTGTACAGAAAGACAAAACCCAAGAAATGGACATTTCTATTCAGGTTTATTTAAATTCCCTTTAATGATGGGCTGGTTGTTACCTGATCAGGAACTCATCATGATTTCCTTTCTTAGACTTCACAGAAGACAATTTTTTTTATTTCTATCATTTCTTTAATATGTTCTGAATAGATAATTTAAAAAAACTGAATCTACATTACTTTTAGCTTCAGAAGGCATCATTTATAAGGTGAAATTTAAGAGGTAGTTGACTATTATAAATTATTTTGATGAATTATGATACTATCTATATTGAAAATAAAGGATCCTCTTGATTATTTAACTGGGATCTTCTGTCTTGTGTTGAGGCCTGTGTGTGGTGCACGGGATGGGAAACACTCCTGCATTTGGCTGGTGAGCTGGGCGGCAGCCCCTGCTCCAGTGAAGTGGCACAGCTGCTCAGCTCTCAGCTACGTGAATTCAGATATTGGTAGCAAAGTTTTCTGTGAGACACCCAGGTAGAGCTATTATGGAGGTCAGAATCTCAGAGATGATAATAAATTTGGGAATCACCTGTAAATTCCAAAATATAAGGTGAACTTTCCCCCCAAAATTATATAGCAGTTTAAGTACCATATGAGCTAGATACATGGTCTATATTCTAAATATTTCTCTATCAATTTCAGATGTACATATAGAAAACAAAAAGCAAGATAGATGTCAACAATCACATTAAATGTAATGTAAATGGGTCTAAATGCCCCAGTTATAAGGCAGAGATTGGATAAAAATGCAAGACCCAAGTATATGCTGCCCGTTAAGTTGGCCAGGCACTGTGGCTCATGCCTATAGATCCCAGCACTTTGGGAGGCAGGAGGATTGCCTGAGGCCAGGAGTTTGAGACCAGCCTGGGCAACAGAGTGAGACCCTGTTGTCTCAAATAAATGTGAATGAGATAAAAATAAAAGGCTGGGAAGGTGTATGCGTGCTTACCACCGATTGAAATCTTTGTCCAATGTTAATATAGCTACTCCAGATGCCATTCAAAGCAAAGAATGTTAACTAGGGATGATAAAGAGGATCATTTCATGATGAGAAAAAAATTCAGTTCATAGGAAATAATCCTAAACAGTTCTATCCATTTTTGCAGCATGTATTTTGAAGTTCTGTTAAAACTGCAAGGAGAAGTAGACACGTCTACAATTATAGTAAGAGCTTTCAACACACCTCTCAGTAATTGATAGAACAAGCAGACAGAAAAACAGGATATAAAGCCTTGAACAATACTATCGA
>NW_012153618.1:571785-572679 GCF_000956105.1 Propithecus coquereli | reverse complement strand
CGTGAGCCACCGCGCCCGGCCTATTATATTTTCTTTATGGACCTTCTTCTACTCAAGTGTAGGACCTTAGAAATTCTAATATCTTTGCTGTTAACATCCAGATCCTTTACCTTCTGGGGTTAAAGGGAACAAGACTTCTATAAGCTTCCAAGAGCATAGATACAGATGTGAATATACACATGAATAAAGGCAGTACAAGTAAGAATAAAATTTATTTGGCAGAGACCAGTCCAGAAAGAAAGCAAATGGAGACGTGGGGCAGCTATTTACTGGAACCGACTTCCAGAAAGGGTGTGAGGGTGGTAGGTAGGGTCAGAGTGCTGGCGTGAAGTGGATTTCACACCCAGGGTTCCTGACAGTAGCACATTAATCAACCACATTTCTTTAGCTGTCTCTTTGTTTCTTACACAATTTTTTTCACAGGTGTATGATCACACTTAAATTATAGGAGTCTAGCAATAAAATCATACCTTTATTCTGAGTCATTTCTTAGAACTGGCATTTGGAACATTAAGGGTAGATACTGTCAGTGTTGCCCAGTTTCCCTTTTATGTTATGAAGAAGGCACTTCTCCAGTGTTCTTTCACAATGCCAGCTCTTCTTCAGTGGCTAGAAGTCAGCCCAGGGCTCTTCCCCGTCTCATTCTACCTTATAAGGTAAAAAACAACCATCAGGGTGTTTGTTAGTCGGTGTTCTCTTTGAGATACTGGTGTGTGTCCATGTAGGGAAATCCCTTGCCATTATTACTTACTGCTATTTAGCATCTGTGTTTATCTCCAGTTTAGCATATATATTACATTTAATTATGTACTGTCTTTTTTATACATATTGTTCTTATTTCTCTATTTCATTTTAAGGTTCTTTTGTGTATGTGTGACAGGGTCTCACTCTGTC
>NW_012153618.1:535460-567655 GCF_000956105.1 Propithecus coquereli | reverse complement strand
TAGCTATGGGTCAAACAAATTAAAAGGCTATTTTGAACTAACTGGAAATGAAAACACAACATATGAAAGTTTGTGGCACACAGCTAAACCAGTACTTGGAAATTTTATACTATTAACCACTTATATTAGAAAAGGATAGGCTGGGTACAGTGGCTCACGCCTGTAATCCTAGCACTCTGGGAGGCCCAAGTGGGAGGATCGCTTGATGTCAGGAGTTTGAGACCACCCTGAGCAAGAGCCCATCTCTACAAAAAATAGAAAAATGTGGCACGTGCCTGTAGTCCCAGCTACTTGGGAGGCAGAGGCAGGAGGATGGCTTGAGCCCAGAAGTTTGAAGTTGCTGTGAGCTGTGATGATGCCACTGAACTCTAAGCCCTGGTGACAGAGAGTGAGACCCCATCTTTAAAAAAAAAGGCAAGTTAGAAGATGAAAGAAGCAGAAGAAATGAAATATTAAGTATCAGAACAGAAATGAAATAGGAAACAAAAATAATTGAGAAAATTAATGAAACCAAAAGCTGGTTTGAAGAGATCAATAAAACTAATAAATCCCTAGCTCCCCCTCCCCAAAAAGACTCAAATTACCAACATCAAGAATGAGAGTGGCGATCTCACTCGAGTCTACAGATGTGGAGCAACAAGAACTCTTTTGGTTCATTTCTGGTGCGAATGCAAAATAGCATAGTCACTTTGGAAGACAGTTTGGCAATTTCTTACAAAACAAACTTATTCTTACCATACAATCCAGCAGTTATGATCTTTGGAATTTACCCAGAGGAGTTGAAAACCACCCCAAAACCCGCACACAGATGTTTACAAGCAGTTTTATCGATAATTGCCCAAACCTAGAAGCAACCAGGATGTCCTTCAGCACATGGATAAACTGTGGTCCATCCAGACAACAGAGTATCATTCTGTGCCCAAAAGAAGTGAGCTACACGCCTTGCAAAGTCAAGGAGGAACATTAAAGGCATGTTATTCAGTGAAGCCTGTCTGAAAAGGCCTCATAGTATATGATTCCGACTATATGACATTTTGGAAAAGGCAAAACCATGGAGATGGTAAAAAGATCGGGGGTTGGGGGAGTGTGATGGCTAATTTTGTGTGTCAGCTTGACCAGGCTTGGAGAGGCCCTTGTAGCTGGTAAAACACTATTTCTGGATGTGTCTGTGAAGGTGTCTTCAGAAGAGATTAGCATTTAAATCAGTAGACTGAGTAAGGATCTGCCCTCACCAATGTGGGTGGGCACCATCCAATCCATGGAGGGCCCCTATAAATAGAACAAAGGGATGAGGGAAGGGTGAATTTGCTGTCTCTCCTGGTTCTCAGGCCTTTGCACTCACATGAGGACTCACGCCATTGGCTCCCCTGGTCCTCAGGCCTTCAGGCTTGACTGCAACTACACTACCACCGTCCTGGGCCCCCAGCTTGCAGTTCATAAATTACAGAACTTCTAGGCCTTCCTAATAATGACAGCCAATCCCTCATGATAAATCTCTTCCTGTATATCCTGTTGGCTCTGTTTCTCTGGAGAACCCTAACACAGTGAGGGAGGGAGGAACAGGCAGAGCACAGAGGATTTTTAGGGCAGTGAAACTTCTCTGTATGATACTTTAGTAGTGGACACATGTCATCATACATTTGTCAAAACCCATAGAATGTAGCCTAAGATTGAACCCCCAGTGTAAACCATGAACTTTGGGTGATAAGGGTGTGTTGGTGTGGGCTCATCAGTTTTGACCAATGCAGCACTCTGACGCAGGATGCTGACAGTGCGGGAGGCTGGGGTGGGGGTGGGATTTGGGGAGATGAGGAATACACCGGAAGTTTCTACCTTCTACTGAATTTTGCTGTGAATCTAACACTGCTCCAAAACATGCAGTCTACTTTCTAAAAAAGGATAAAGGATTTTTATGACCAACTTTATGCCAAAATTTGACAGCTTAAGTGAAGTGGACAAATTCCTTGAAAGAAACAAATCACTAAACTTCAGAGCTCTGAGGAAGCAGATAACGTGAACAGCCCAATACACATTACAGAAATTGGGTTTGTAAAACCTTCCTGCGCAGATGGTGTCACTGGTGAATTCTAGCGAACATTAGAGGAAAAAATGCATACAAATAATTACATAACCTCTTCTGGAAAACTTCTGTGAAATTTTGATGTTATAAGTAAGCCTTAAATATTCATTTTAAAAGCAATACACAAGAAAGCTATAGACCAATATCCCACATGAATATAGAAGCAAAATTTCCTTATTATTAAATATTAACAAGTCAAATCCACCAATATATAAAAAGGATGATACATTTTAAACAAATGGGTTTTAGTCCAGGAATGCAAAGATGGTTTAACACCAGAGAATCAATGTAATTTATGATGTTAATAATATAAGAGAAAAGGCATACTTGATCTTGCAAGAAAAAATGACAGAATTCAACACCTACTTACGATAAAAACTGAGCAAACTAGAATGGAAGGAAAATTCTTCAACTTGATAAAGGGCATCTATGCAGACACTATAGTTAGCCTCATATTTAATGTGAAAGAGTAAGAACAAGACAAGGATGCCTGTTCCTACCTCTGCTGTTCCACGTTGTACCAAAGGCCCTAACCAAGGCAATACAGCAAGAAAAAGAAATGAAAGGCATATACATTGGACAGGAAGAAGTATCAAATTTTTACAGCATCATGATCAGGTATGAAGAAAGTCATAGGAAGTCTTCAAAACAATACTAGATATAATAAGGGAGTTCATCAGGACCACAAAAAGATCAATATAAAAATGAATTGCACTTCATATTAGCAACAAATGGTTCAAAATGGAAATTGATGATAGTGTGATTGTAGTTTACAATAGCATCAAAAATATGAGAACTTAGGGTACATATAACAAAATGTAAGATTTGTACAATGAAAAGTACAAAACATTGCTGAGATAAACAAGACCTAAATAATTTGAGAACTATACTATGTTCACAGGTCAGAGGACTCAGTATTGTCAGGACATTGATTCTCCACGACTTGGTCTGTAGATTCAATGCTTCCCTCTATCGGAATCCCAGTAGGCTTTTTGTAGGAGTTGATTTTAAAATTTACATGGAAATGCATAGGACTAAGAGTGGCCGAATAATTAGAAAGGAGTACAGTTGGTGGACTGACTTACACCAGTTGAAGACTTACTGTGCTGTTAGTTAAGGATAGTGAATTGATTGGTGGAACAGAAACAGACCCATACATATATGACCAATTTATTTCCAGCAAAGGAGCCAGTACGATTCAGTGGGTAAAGGAAAATCGTAACACATCGTGCTGTAAAATTTGATATCCCTGTGGCCAAACATGAACCTAGACCCCCTCACACCTCATACCATACATAATTATTCCAAGATGGATCATAGATATAAACATAAAAGCTAAGATTATAAAGCTTTTAGAGCAAATGTAGGAGAATATCTTCATGACTTTGAGGTAGACAAAGATTTCTTAAGCAGCTCATTAAAGAATTAGCCATAAAATATTAACAAGTTGAACTTCAAAATTAAGCTTCTGCTCATCAAGACACCATTGGGAAAATGAAAAAGTAGACCACAAACTTGTATTCATAGTGTATAAACAGTGCTTAAAATTCAATAATAAAAAGACAATCCCGCCAGGCACGGTGGCTCACGCCTGTAATCCTAGCACTCTGGGAGGCCGAGGCGGGAGGATCGGTTGAGCTCAGGAGTTCGAGACCAGCCTGAGCAAGAGCAAGACCCCATCTCTTCTAAAAAAATAATAGAAATTAGCTGGACAGCTAAACATATATAGAAAAAATTAGCCGGGCATGGTGGTGCATGCCTGTAGTCCCAGCTACTCGGGAGGCTGAGGCAGGAGGATCGCTTGAGCCCAGGAGTTTGAGGTTGCTGTGAGCTAGGCTGACACCACGGCACTCTAGCCCAGGCAACAGAGCCAGACTCTGTCTCAAAAAAAAACAAACCTAAAAAGACAATCCAGTTTTTAAAATGGACATATTTGAATAGACACTTCATCAAAGAAGTGTAAATAGCTCAGCATAAGAAAAGGTGTTTAGCGTCAAGTCATCAGGGAAATGCCAATCAAAACCATAATCAGATACCACTTTACATCCATCGAAATGGCTAAAATGAAACAGACTGACGTGGGGATTCCGGGGAAAAGGAGAGGAGGTTGCAGCGCAGCTTTCAGATCTTCCCCAGTGAATATCCGTACAAGATCAGAGCAACTGGATAGCCAAGCCTGAAACCCACGGGTAACCTTTTGACAGTAACCAGGTGACAAGGCAGCCTCATAACCTGTACAGTACAGTGGGGAGGAAAGACTGTAGCCAGGGGACTTGCTCCGTGGCAGAAAGCAAAAGGAAGCAGCAGAGGCTGGTGGATCCAAGAGGAGGAGAGCCCAGAAGAGGCACCAGGTGTCCCCTGGGGACATGGGGAGTGAATCCGAGAACAGCAGCCAAGGCTGCGAGGGTCCCCCACTCCTGTAGTGGAGGCGCACGAGGCGATGAAGGATTCTACTTGCTTCAAAACCGTGAAACTTACTGCCAGGGAATGGAATGGAAAATGAGCGGGGCGGGGATAACAGGGAAATATCAAGTAGATGTAACACCAGGAACGGGAGAGACAAGCGTGGATCAGCAGCGGAGGGAAGCAAAGCCAGGCAGCCGGAGGCCGCTGTTCTTGACACTTGAGGAAAACAAGAGGGAGCTCTGAAGTGAGAAAAGCTCTCTGCACCATGCGCCCTGGAAGCTCGGAAAGACCAAATTTTCATCAAATGAGCAACAGAAGAGGACCAAGGCCAAATCCCATACAAAGTCACTATAAGAAAAAAGAGAACAAAGCCATAGGATGTTTCCATGACGAACACTCCAGAAGGACATGCTCACAGAACCGACCAAACTGTAACGTCCTTACTCAAAACAAGCTTAAGTTGTTAGGAAGGTGACATGGAAGGACATGAAACAAATTGGAAAACTCAGAAATGTGACAGAACTCAAGTAGTTTTAGAAATTAAAAATTAATTTCAGAAAGGAAGAAGGAACACAGGCCACAGAAATAATAAATAATGCCTTTAAGGAAACAGAAATTGACAAGAAGGAAAAATTTTAAATAAAAAAATGAGAAAAGTTCTGCTTCTGGCCAAGAGCAGGTAATAGGATCTAGGCTTGTCCTCCTGGGGTAAAAAATTAGAAAAGTAGGAAGGAAAATACATGCAGCAACTCGTCTCAGACATGGGACAGTAACCTGAGCAGCGCGGAGAGCCCCGCTCACCCCAGCTCACCCCAGCTTCCACCGCGGCAGTTTCCTGACTGGCACGTGGAGGGAAACCCCAAAAAGCTGCCGAGGGCACCAGAGTCCAGCGAGGCCAAGGTGGCTAGAATCTGCATCTAGAATTCGAGAGAAGAAGGGACTATGTAGAGAAAGGTCTGGAATTTGCAAACGGGGCCACCTGAATCTTGTATCCGTGTGTCCACATGTCGAGAGTGACTGTATGAGGCCGGGCTGGAAGCCACCACTGGGCGGGGCTGGGAGTCATTTTCGTTACCACTACTGAGTGGACAGACCTCACTGACACCCCGTCCCTCTGTCCGCCCAGCCTGCCACCAGGGCTGAGCCCAGGCAAAGCCAGGAGAACAGGAGCCGGGAGGGCTGGCGGCGGCCACAGCAGGGAACGGAGGGGCCCGCAGCGAGGGGCGGTGACAGCGAGGGGCGGTGACTCACCCGCGGGCTTCCCTGCCGTGCCCCGCCCTCCGGTGCTGGGGAGTCGGCTGAAAGGCGAAGTCTCCGCCACCAGGCCGCACGAAGTTTACAGTGTGCAGGTGCTCCCGTGTACCTGGCGGCAGAACAGAGGCAGGAAGGGGCTCCACCCGGCGGCGCGGCGGCAGGGAGCAGCCCGGCACGAGCGCGCCTGGCAAGTCCAGGCCCTGGCAGGCGGCTTGCACTGAAGGCGAGGGGTGTCCGTGGGCTGGGACCGCCACCGCGAAGCTCCGGAGGACAGCAGTCCGCAGTGCAGGCGGCGTGACAAGAGTGACACGGTGCCCCAGTGTGGGCACCAGGCAGGCAGCAGCGGCGCTGGCAGGGTGAGGAAGGCGCTGGGGTTTGCGGGAAGGTAAAAATAACCGAATCTCTGAAGCTTCCGCGGGAACCGGGAGCGGGCTCCGGGCCACCCCCGGGCTTGGTCTGGAGGCGGCGGGGAGCGCGCAGAGGACAGGAGGGGCCGAGGAAAGACGTCTGCGGAGCGCCAACATCTAGAGGGACAGCGGGAGCTGCGGGTGGGGCCGGCCGCGGCGGCCGCCGGGGGACGGGAGGGCGGGTCGCGCGTGAGGGGCGCGCATGCTCCGAGAGGAATTGTAAGTCCCTGTGCTGCGTGCGCGGACTTTTCCTCCTGAAATTACGTGAAGGTCGCCATCAAGGGAAACAGTGAAACTGCTTTTGTTTCTGTGGTTGGCGTAAAAACGGGGCTAAAACAATTTCTGGAACCCCACAAAGCAACCTTCCGAAACGAGAACGCCGACCTTCAGGACCACGGGAACGTCAAAGCACGAGCGCGCGCGAGCGCCGGGACAGGCCGGAAACCCGGAACCGGAGACAGGGCGGCCCGGGGGCCCGCGGGGCAGGAGCGAGCGGCTGCCCGAGACCCGAGGCGTGGCTGCGGGTGCCCCGGATGAGGAGCCGTTCGATCCTCCTGCCAAGGAAAACACGGGCTCCCTTTCAGAAGATTGTGAAGACGGCAGGGCACCCTCGGATCCACGCCGACAAGGCAGGAGGGAAGGGGGCTTGAGCATGGCGCTCGGCATTCGGCGGCTCACGGGCGGCCGCGGCCTCGTCCCCACGCCCCCGCGTCCCGGAGCACGTCACCTCTCGACAAGAACCCCCTACCTGCTCCCTGCTCCCCGCTCGGCCGGTTTCTTTAGGCGGTTGGCAGAGAACTCTCCGGCGCTGCCAGACGACGACGGCTGGCTCCTCTGGAGGACGGTGAGAGACCCGGATGGAACTGCCGGGGCTTGTCTCACAGACGCGCTCAGAAAACATCCTCGGCGTCCCTCGCGTAAGGCGCACGCCCCGCTCGCCACGAGCGCGGGCCGTTCCTCAGCCGCTGCGGCGCGTGCGCCAGGGCTCCCCGCGTTGCTGCGCGACTCGGCCCTCGAGACTGTCCTTTCACGCACGGTGGGGCACGATGCCCGTCCCCGAACCGTGCCCTTTTCTTTTCACCGTGTTCGCAGTAAACGGCCTGCTCTCTGCGAGTCGTCCGCACGGTCCCGGGCATCTGAAGCTGAATGTGACAGTTTTAGTGTCCGTGTCTGAGCCGGATAAACGTTCTGGCGTCACAGGAGCCATGAGTTACTGCCTAGTTACGGCTTCCTGGAACAGCTGGTCTTTCCGACGCTGTTTTTCAGATTAGTACTTACCTTTCTAATTAAGAAAGAAGGGGGCAGAGCCCTTAGGGGGAAAGATCAAAGCAGAGCGATGGAAGGAAGCCAGGAGAGGGCGGCGGTCCACAAAACAAGGGCTGGAATTTCAGACACAGAAGTCAACACTGTCACCTGTAACAAGAAACTCGAGTAACCAGAAAATCCTCGAGTGCATGGGCTACCACACGACCAGACCTTCTGCTTGGGGACCAGCACAGAGAGCAGTGCAGCCTCTGAGCGACAGCCGCCACGGGGGGACGAGGGGAGCCCTGAGAAGCCGCGGCGAGGAGGGAACGGGGAGCGCGGAGCGGCCACCACGCAACACCCGGCGGCCCGGCTCCCGCCAGACTAGGGCGGGGCCCACTCGGCCTCTCCGGGGCCCGGCTGTGCCCTGGGCACTCCCCTCCCGTGGCTGCCGCCGAGCTGAGCGATGGGGACCGGGTGACCTGCCCTTGCTTCTGTCTGGCCCGGTCTCCCGCCGCTCAGTGCAGCAGCCACACTGGCCTTTGGCGTTCGTGCAGCGCCGCTTTCAAACCGGGGCTCCTGCGCGCGCCCTGCCCGCCGCCGCCTCGCCGGCAGCGCCCCTTCGTCCTCCGGGCCTGCTTAACGCCAGCTCCGCGGGGATGGCGCTGCGGATTCCCAGTTAGATTTCCTTCTAATTCGGATATGAGAGGAGCTCACAGAAACTCAAGGCAGCTTTATAGATGTAAAATATTTTATTTGTAAATGGTGATTCTTCTAAATCTGTGTCCACAAATTCCAAAACCCATAACACTCTGTATACTTCAAAAAATTCAATTTTTGCCAACATTAGATACTATTATACAGAACAGAAAACAACAAAAACCCGGTAGGACAAATACTGGTAGGATGTCAGAATATTGTACAAGAAAAATATTCAAGAAACAAATTTCATACAGCTATTTATCAAGAGAAAAATATATACAATTGATTTATTCTGTAAGATAAAAATACATCATGCCATATACATTACAAGTTCAGAACTGCATCACTGAATATACCAACAGTTTACAGTCCACTTGAATTGTGCACACAAAACTTCATTTTATACTTAGCTTGTGAAGTGTCAGTACCAGAATTTTTAAGTACAAAATAAAAAGCTAACCTGGTTCAAAATGCTGATTACGTTTCTACAAGCAAACACAAAACAGTGTGTTTTTTTATTAAAGAAATGTAAACAGTTCATACAAACACATTTTAAAATTACATCTTCCAAAAACCCTATTGCCGGAGTCCTGCAGCTGCAAGCATAATCACATCTCTTTTTTTTTCTTTTTCAAATTTTTGTGTTAAATAGAAGGCTAAAGAGTTAGATTTAAGTTCCTGCTACATGATCCTATGTTTACATAATTCTTTGTGGCCTGAAACAAAGTTCTAATCAAAACTACTCCTGCTGAAGAAAAAATTCAGCCTCCATGTGGGTGTCTTTTTAAGCAGTTATTCACAGTTATCACAAATCGTAAGCACAGAAAACCTGACTGAAGAAGTAGGGATGCAACAATATAATATGAAAAAATTAGTTTAAATTACCAAAACAGCTATAAAAGTTGTAGTCATAGCATACACTCTGTTCTGTCAGAAGTAAGGTGTATAAAACAATTAAGTACTAATAGACCATAGTTTCAAAAAACCCCAAAGACTTTAGGTTGAAATTTTGGTTATTATATAATTATAATGGTATATTTTATAACACAAAATTATATTGTAACATCCCTAGGAGCATTTTATAAGCACCCGAGCTGCTGCAGAGCCTGGTAGCATTTGGTCAATAACTATTTTTATACTGTATTTTTTCTCAAAATATTTACATATTTGTACAAAGTAACAGGGTTTGTTAGTTCTGCAGGTAACAGCAGCAGCTTGGCTTTCTTCTAACTTTTATTTAAAAATAGCTTCATTCACTTATTCAATAATAAATACAAAAAGTTTCTCTTATTTTACAGAAATCAAAAACTACAATAAACTGACTCATGGAATCAAGTATTTAAATGTATTTTAGTGCAAGTTATTATCCCTTAGCTCTATCCCTAAGGAAGTCATTTCAGTACATTCCTTGTTCAGTGGTGTCTACTTTATTTAAAAACGTTTACGTTAGAGGGCCTGCCCCTTTCGCTAAGGCGTGGCCAGCACTCTGCGTCCCTCCGCTGGTGATTTCTAGTCTTACATTCATAGGAAGGCCCCTGCCCTGGGGCAGGGCAGCCGTCGGCTCTTTGCCCCAGTAAAAGTTTCTCCTTAGTGAGACTAAAAAAACAAAACAAAACAAAACAAAACCCACCCACAAGGAAAAAAAAAAAAAAGAAAGAAAGAAAGAAAGAAAAGAGAAAGAAAATAAGCAAAAGTGCTGGACCATTCTGTAATTCTGCTCCGCCTCAGCCGCTTGAGGAACGCTGCGTCCGTCAGCTTTCTCCCGGTGCTGCTTGAACCTAAAGCACTGAGGAAATCAGAACTCCCAGAAGCTGTTTTTCAAAAAGTCATAAAAGAGAAAACAAAAATATCTTTCTGTCTGCAAAGTTCCAATGGTGTGTTGAATCGTCTCTTCCAAGGGACGAGCCGCCCGCTCAGATGGCGAGGAATGCATCTCAGTTCATCCACTTCCGGCAGTTCACAGCTCCGCAGTGGCACGGAATCTTGTGCTGGTCGTCTTCAAAGTCAAACTTATAGTCATAGCAGAGCTGCCCACGGCAAAGACACGGGGTAAGAAAGGACGGAGAGGAAATGAAGGAGCCTCTGCCTACGTCTCCCTAGCATTTCGAAACCAGCAAACAGAACAGACGTAAATTAAAGGATTACCTGACTTTCTGAGGTTCCAGAGGACCCCGGGGGGAACCTCCAGAAGAAGTAAGGCATCCATGGCACTGTGCTTGCACAGGAACAGGACAAGCTTTTTTTTCTTTTGATACCGAGTCTCGCGCTGTCGCCCAGGCTAGAGTGCCGTGGTGTCAGCCTAGCTCACAGCAACCTCAAGCGATCCTCCTGCCTCAGCCTCCTGAGTAGCTGGGACTACAGGGGTGTGCCACCACACCCGGCTAATTCTTTGTCCTATTTTGAGTCACCTAATTTTTTTTTCCATGTTTTAGTAGAGACGGGGTCTCGCTCTCGCTCAGGCTGGTCTCGAACTCTTGGTCTCAAGCAATTCTCCTGCCTCGGCCTCCCAGAGTGCTGGGATTACAGGCGTGAGCCACCGTGCCCGGCCAGAGAGGCGGTATTTTTAAGCTGAGCCAGATTTGAGAAACGATGTCTCACAGCGCTGTCCCTACAAGTGGGTGGAAGGGACACTTTGGGTGGGAAGAGGCCCTACACTCCCCAAACCCCAGAAAGCTTCCAGCTGCCCTGACGTGCTGAGCGGGGCGTGCACACTGGGCAGGGAGGAGCGGACACTGCTGTCTTTCCCCACTTGAGCATCTGTGAAGGCCGCCTCTCCTTTTAGGGGTTATAGTTGTCAGTACCGCCTCAGACCGCCCCTGCGGCACGGCAATCGCCACAGCACACGCTGCCCCAGCTCCGAATCATCCTCCAACTCCCAGCCCTGAGAAACCTGGCACTGCAAAATGAAAAGTGGGGACCAATAACCTCTGGGGTCACTTCTAATTCAAATACTCTAGAACACTATTTGGAGAGACTTTCTACACAGAAAGGAAATACACCAGTATTTACTGAGTAGCCATTCTTAGCAATGAGACCTTTTAATTAGGCATTTGCTGAGTTCTTACAGGAGCTTTGCAAGGAAATTATTTTCTCCATTTTATAGAAAACACAATAGAGCCTTAGGGAGGTTAAACGACTTACTCGAGCAGGAAGGGGCAGACCGGCCTGGGCTCGGCGGGGTCTGTTCCAGCCGCCATGGCACCAGGCCGGGGTTCTCACAGACCGTCTCCTTTACTCAAGCTACTGTGAGATGCGCAACGGCCTTGGAGCTGGTCAGACCCTTATTCTTGATTAAAAAAGGAGATTGCAAAACGATGATCAAAAATTCCAGTATAATCCCACTGCTCAGTTCACGAGAGGGCTGGGGCCCCAACAAGGGAAAGACACGCGGGGGGCGGGTCCCCGCAAACACCGCCGCTGCTCGGCAGAGCTTTCCCAGTTGCAGAACTAGGGCACCTGGCTACGGTGCTCAGCACGTTGGTGAGAGGCAAAGTTGAGAAATGTAAATAAGGCAATTAAGTCACAATAATCCATCATTCAGAAATGGAGAGATAGTAAAATGGAAAAAAAAGAGACAAAAGAATAATAATAATTTTAACAGATGAAATGCTGGACCGAAGTCACCCTGTGAGACCAAGTTCAGCATTCAGCATTTTGAATGACAACAATAACAAAACACTTAAACTGTTTGGAAACCCGGTGAGTTGAAACTCGGGGAGCTTGTGCTGACCCTCAGTGTGAGTGCGAGTGACCTGGAGCCACCCGGCTCCCCAGGTTTGCTGCCCGCGGCCCCGACAGCTGTCGCAGAGCCGGGATGCGGCACGGCCCACAGCGGCAGCCACCCACGACGCTCCCCAACCACCGGTTCAATGACAGGCATAATCTCTCAAGAAGGGACATGGTCAAATTGTGTCCAGGTTAAAGGGACAATACAGGATCCTAAGACATATAAAAATGATGCCACGCAAGTGCGTGGGGATGCTGAACTGTGGAACAGAAGATAAGGGGCTGGGGGGGTGTGACACAAATACGTACAGAGCTGCCACGTGGAAGGTGGCACTTGAATGCATGAGGGTGAAACATGACAGGGTGGCAAAATCTGACCTACCATGGGGAGAATTTTTATGGCAAGAAAAAACTGGAAAACAACTGAGCAAATTACCTGTGCAAAGGTGCGAACTACTACATACCAAAAACACGAACAACACGCAGACACAACTCCTTATACTCCTACCTCTTCTCCCTTCTGGATTCTCCGATTGGAGCTGATGATAATTTTGTGTCCTCTCTCAAAAGTCACCACTTCAGCCACACAATTGGGCGCACAGGAATGGTTGATGTATCTGCAAGCCACCAAGTCGGGAAATTATAAAGCAACTAGAGGAAGCTTTGAAAACTTTCAATGTGTGGGGAAAACTTCTTGCTAACTGCACTTCTATTTGCCCGTTAATAGAACAGGTAAAAATAGGAACTTTAAATAATAAAAATCCTTCCAAAACTCTTCCTTCCACGAGCACTGAGCAAGAGAACTCCGTGCTATCAAACCCATTCTGCCTCACCTTGCAGGCCCTCCTGTGAGCGTCGCATCGATCACGTGGTCGTTGTCCATGCGGAACATGTACACGCCGCGGTTCTGAAAGGGAAGGCAGGCAGTCCTGAGTGTCCACCCGAAACCGCCCTGCATGTCTGTGTCCACAGCAGGAGAACTAAGTCGAAACGAATGCACCCCGATCACCCTCACAGCGGATGTTCTGCTAACCACACCCGGGTGACGCTGACAAGGAATCGGCAGGCTGCTGGTCAAGCCAAGCTCACTGATCTATAGTCACATCTATGCACGTGACACCAACCGAGAAAGATAAAGCTGATGGAAAGAGAAAAGAGAAAAACACAGGACCATCCAGACAGGGCTCCTGGCCGAAACCGAATGTGGCATCACGCGTCCGGCCCCGCGTTTCAGGGCGTTTAGCGAGCACGGGAGCAGGGGGAGGAGGGCAGTGTTTACATGATCACAGGGACCAGGCACCTACCTGAGACTCATACAGTTTCTCCTTTCTGTTGGCTACTTCATTTCGAATGATAGTTCCGATATATTCAATGACCATGGTGTGCTTCTCAATGTCTCTAGCAGCATATAGGCCCAGCCCCTGCCAAAAAAAAAAAAAAATTGTGGTTACATACTTCAATTTACCTGACAACAAATCTTTCTTTTTTCCATTACAAGGTGTCCAGAAGCAATACTTAAGGTATTCCGTCAACTTAAATTTTTTTATTGAATGTGATATTTTCTAAAATTTAAAAATTTAACAATCTCACCACTTAGAACTATGCCGTGACTACATTATTACTATCTGTGTTTTATACTAAATTCTTAGGTTCTATCTATAAAGTAATTCTGCTGATTGGCTATTCAAATTTTCTATTAAGCTATCTTATCTTCCATGTAACACTGAATTCCCACCAACTAAATAAGCTAATGACTTATGGCATTTATTTTATTCTAATACTATTTCAAACATATTAATGTATTTTTTTCAAGCAGAGTTTCAGAGACTTTGGGGGCGGGGGGACTACAGGCCATAAATTTAATAAAACAGAAATAGGGCCAACTAAAAGGAATTATTAATACTATGAACGGGTTCAGATTTGCCTCTGAATTTCCTAGGAGCTGGGGCAGAGGAGAAACTGGAAAGGTTACTTTGCTAACAGGGAAGTTGGAAACAAATGAAGTTCTTGGGGAAGGCAAATTTTTTTCGCCCTAATACAAAATTCTGAGGCTGGAAAAGAAACAAATTTGAATCAGCCGAAATACTGACGCAGCTCACACTGTCCATGCAAGAGGCCAGATAAATCACGTACTCGGCACACTGTGACGTTCACAGCACTGCAGATTCTGGAAAAACAACACGATTGAAAAAATGGATACTTTCCATAAATGTTTGTATTTTCTTGTCCCAATTTGGTTTTCTGCATTCAGTTCTGACCAGAAGGCAGCAGCGGAGCAGAGAAGCAGAGGAGGAGGGTCGGGTGCTGCCTGGGAAACCCCAGATCACTCCTCATCGAGCACCGGCACCAACGTGAGTGACGTTAGCAAGTAAACTGACTTACCTTCTGGAAAAATCTACGCAGTTTATCTGTTCAATTTCAGATACAACTCAGAAGTGAATGAACCGGGACACACAAAAAAGAGTGTGTATGGAGATCAATATAGTTTGGTTTAAGAACAGACAAGAATATCAATGGAAAGTAATGGATCCCAAATAGATGCAAGTAGATCCCTGTGCATATGAAAATTTAACATATAGTAGTAACAGTGGTATTAAAATTCAGTTTAATATGGATGGGTTATTTACTAAATGGTGCTTCAACAACTGGTTATCCAATGGAAGAAAATTAAATTGTCTTAGCAAAATTTCTGTAAATGTAAATTGACTTAGGTATGTATGTATACAAAAGAGTATACACACATAATCTATGGTTTTGACTAATACTAGAAGCTATAGAAAATTATACATGTTTATTTACATAAACAGTAAAACTTTTGTAAGAAAGATACCATACTTCCGGGTAGGCAAAGGATGTTTTGTAGGGAAAAATATCTAATAGTGCCAGTTCTTACAAATTGAAAAGTGGACAAAGGATATGGATATGTAGTTCCCAGGAAAGCAAATGCAAGTGCCAGACATGAAAAGCTGCCCATTCGTTGGCAGTTACAAATTTCAGTTAAGGTAACAGTATCAGTCTACACTTATCAGAATGACAAAAACATAAAAAGTGGTAACACCTAGTACACATGGGAAGACAAGAAAAATAGCCTCCTACACTGCAGGAAGAAATGTGTACTTATATAGCTTTTTTTAAAGAAAACCAGTGATATCTACACTAAAATGAAAACTATATGCACCTTTACACAGAAGTCTTACTTTTGGGAATATACCCCATAAGAATGAAACTATCAATACACGAGAATATAAGATACTGATAGCAACACTGTTTGGCTTGGGAAAAATTGTAAAGAAATGCACATCAGTAGTCAAATGGTTTAATTACAGTCCATCAACATCATGGAACATCACACGGCCATTAAAGAGAATGAAATAAAGCTACCTCAATTAATCTACAGGACCTCTGAGCATTAATGAGAAAAGGAAGATGGAGAAAAATGTATATAACATGATTCATTTTTTAAATGTACGTAGATGTGTATGTATTTCTAAGATAATAGCATGAAAAAATACAGGATATGTACTAGATCACTAACATGATCCCCTGTGAGCAGGAGGAGGCTGGTAGAATGAAAGGAGAAAAGAGACAAAACCCCAAAACTCCCAAAAATGCTTGAGGTTAAAGATGACAAAAAGGTGATGGGTAAGATTACACCAAAATTGCAGTAACAGAACATTCCTCAAAACGGGAATGGATACGAGAGTGAATGAACCATTTCAAAACATCTAAAATGGAAAAGAGGGTGGGAGAAGGTACAGAGGCAGAGATCGACAGACGGGCGGCAGCAGAGAGAAGAGAAAGACACTGTACTCATAATGTAAAAATAAGATTTCCAACAAAAGGATCAAGAGCAGAAAGGGCTCTTGGCTGATTTTTAAAAAATGCATAATAAGACAGATTGGCAGACAAAGCAGAGGAAGTCTCGGAAAGAGCAAAGCAAACAGGAAACCAAACACAGAAGGGTGGGGAAAAGAAGTACTGGCCGAAGACAGAAACCCTTCTCTGGAGTACATCAGAATCACCAGCCCCAAACCTGCATAACAGGTTCCCAGGTGACGCTGCTGCCGCCAGTCTGGGCTCCACACTGAGATCCCAAATCCCAGGGGTCCAATATCTGTCTATAGGTGCAAAAAGAAAGCAGGGGAGGAACTTGCAAAAGAATGAATATAAAAAACATTTCTCAGACTGAAGGTCCCAACAGCCCAGACCGAAAGGCCCATCAAGTGAGGAACAAGATACATAAAAAAGATCCTAATTCAGGCACATTTTTGTGCAATGTCCAAATATCAAGAATAAAGAGAAGACCCTAGAAACTTGTAGGGAAAATAAAACGGTTGTAACAAAAAGGAATAAGAATCTGAATGAGTTAGACAATGGAATGCTGACCCAATTTGTATTTTAAAGAGAACTCACTGGCTTCTAAGTAGGAACTGGATGAGAGGACACAGCCAGGTCTGCAGTGGTGTAGACAAGTGAGATGTGGGTTAAAGCCTGAGAGTGGACCTGATAGAACTTTTAGAAGAAGAAAAAAAATCACCAGAACTTGATAGTGCTGTGGATTTGGGGACACGGAGGCCAACGTAAGCAATGGTGGCACCACTCAGTTGTACGAGGCACCTGAAGGATGAGCAGAACTGGAGCAGTCGCAAAACGGGAGCTTCCTAACTCCGTTCTGGGGCGTCCAGGGAGAAGTGTGGAATGGGCATTTGGATACGGAGGTCTGCAGCGCAAAAGTACGAGCTGCAGATGTCAATTCCAATGCTCAGACTACAGGTGGCAAAGGTAGTCCACGGTCTATAAAACATACGCAATTGACTTCGTGAAAAGGCGGCTTCCAAAAGATAAGGCACCCTCCAAAACTGGAGTACCTTTTGAAAATATTTTCACTTATATTTTTCACAAGTGCTTGAAACAGCTCTACTGAACTCTCCACAAATCCAGTGAGTGCAAAATTCAATGCTACCTACTTCTCAAGAGCTCTCATTGAGACGCAGAGACATGGACTCCAAGGTCAGCTTTCCACGTGGGGAATTCGAGCACCGCGCTCCAAGACTATACACTGAATTGCTAGTGTTACAAACTGACGAGATTTGGTATGATTTCGAAAACATAATACTATCCCTGTGGCCACGTGAAATTGTTTTTTACACACTGGACCATCAACATCTTCAGATTTCTAGATTCCACCCCATCCTCTTCCTCAACACAAAGCATTTCTTCACCTGAATCCGAGACCGAGCCAGATACACATTGGATTTCCATTCAGTCTTCATCTTCCGGTACTGCGATGACTTGGAGTGGACAAACTGTTTACTGTAAGGTGCGTTCAGTTCTCCAGTGACTGTGCTCTGAAATGACTTTGAGGTGCTGGTGCTGTTCAAGGTGTGAGGCCTGAAGACAGCCGCATGTCAACAGGAAAAAAACAAAAGAAAAACTGAAGATACCTCTGAATAATGCCCAAAGCCAGGTAGATTCAAATTCTTACTGACAGCAACATACATGGAAAGCTGCCTAGCAGGACACACGGCGAGCTCTCTGATGTAGCTGGCACATACACAGCCAGACAGCAGGGTTTGTAAGCAGCAGACAAGTCAAGCACAAAAACCACTACACGCCTGGAAACCCTGGGCTGTACCATGTGAAGTTAAACAGAATACCTTAACACAAACCTCTTGACATGGGCACTCATTTTAGGTTCAGAACGGGCACAACCTGTGGGGTTAACGGCAAGTGGCAGTTCCATGAGAGGATTTCGGCCATATCGGAAGGTATAGTTTTCACACGCCTCAACCCCAGGTAGCTGAAAAGAAGCAAAATAGACAAAAAGTTAACCTATTTGCTGGTCAAAGGATGGCCCACAATAAAAATAACCTGTAGGCTGAGCATGGTGGCTCACGCCTGTAAACCTAGCACTCTGGGAGGCCAAGGCAGGAGGATCAATTGAGGCCAGGAGTTCAAGACCAGCCTGAGCAACACAGTGAGATTCTGTCTCTACAAAAAATAGAAAAATTAGCTGGGCGTCATGGTGTGCGCCTGGCACCATCTGAGTCCCAGCTTCTTGGGAGGCTGAGGCAGGAGGATCACTTGAGCCCAGGAGTTTGAGGTTGCAGTGAGCAACGATGACACCACTGTGCTCTAGCCGGGGTGACAGAGAAAGACTCTAAAAAAAAAAGTTAAAAATTATTCATATGGTGTACTTTCCTGATCATCTCTCACTTTTTGCAATTTGATATGATGAAGTCATCACTTTCCATGTTCCAGGAGCATAGAACATAGGTGGTAACTTAAGGTTTACTTATAAAATAACCTACATATTAAAGGTCTTTTCTAGAGTATCTTTCTGGTGAATATGAATATATTCTTAAATGACATATATCTTTTATGACTATATTTCTTTTATGGCTATTCCAAAGAAAGCAGGCTTACATCTCAGTGGCTTTTGGGGTTTTCTCTGCTTCTCCAAAAACAAACAAAAAAACACCACATCGATGGTGTTATTCTTGAAAACAAAATCTTATCATCACACAGTTTTCCAAAGGTATTGTGTAGATATGTTTCAGTTAGACTCACTGCCAAACATATTTAGCATCTTTTAGGCAAAGAGATGTCAGAGAAGACATTGTGCGTGCCGCTGGGCTGGGCCTGTAATCCCAGCACTTTGGAAGGCCAAGGCAGGAGGACTGCTGTGAGACCAGCCTAGGCAACACTGCAAAAACCCTATCTCTACCAAAACTGTAAAAAATCTGCCAGGTGCGGCGGCACGCACCTGGGAGGCTGAGGCAGGGGGATCACTTGAGCCCAGGAGTTTGAGGCTGCAGTGAGCTATGACTGGGTGACAGGGCAAGACCTTATCTCTCAAAAAAAAATAATAATAATTAAAATAATTAAAATTAAAAAAAAAAGGGCCACTGCAATCCACTGCCCTCTGGTGACTAAGCCTAAGAAGAGGGCAGGGGTGGCCATAAGTACTGAAGTGTCGGAAATGGGCATGCTGACATTTTGAGCTGTGCGAGAACTCAGCCGAGGGGAAGAGCACGCCCTGCCCTGTCCAGCACCAGCACAAGCGGGACGGGCTGCTGTCCTGCACCTGGTTGGCCGCCAGCCTTGAGGAGAGCCTGACGTTTGTTGACTGTCTCACTGAGTGAACATTTACACGTCCTGAGGTCTCCCGGTCCATCTCCAATGCCATGTTCTTTAAGAGAAACAGGGCAAAGTCACTCTCTGAAGACGATCATGAATATCACAGCGTGCGTGCAAGTGGTCACGGAATTAGGAAAGCAGCTCCAGCTTCAGAGCTCAGCCACAACACTCACCGACTCCGCTATCCGTGCCACTGCAGACACGGTCAGGCCAAACAGATCTTCTCCTTTTAAATACGCGGGGAAAAGCTGCAGCATTTCAGATTTTTTTCTCACACACGCTACAGGCTCCAAAATTTTATCCCAAACACCTACATATGGACAAAAAAGTGATTTTTATGGTAAACAGAATAGAGGATAAAAACAAGAGTAAATGAAGAATAACCAATCAAAGATTAACTAATTTCCAAATAAAACCGGGTGGATAATAATCTGACTTGTTTATTAAATGAAAGCTATTTTAAAGACCTTATACAATTTTGGGGAAAATAATGTTACATTAAGGACATTAAGCAGTGAAAGTTTTTAAAAAGTTTAATATAATTAAAATTCACACAAGTAGTTAATTCACTTTCATACTGGCCATATAACATACTAGATTTTTAAATGATTAGTCCAATTAGTAATATCTGTAGATATGTTCCTTTCCCCTCAGATTTAAATTAAAATCTTAAATTAATATTTTCTATGGAATTACCTTTAGAGCATTTTCATACTTTGTTTTCAAACTGCTCAATTTTAAAAAAGCAACTCCTTAGTGCTTTCTACATCAATAAAAAGGCCAATCCAGATTTCATGCCTAGGTCCAAATTGAGTGTTTAACTTCCACCTCTGAACTTACGTAACATCTGATGCTCCTGAGATTAGAGCGTACACAATATGCTTCATATACGATTCCTGCTTTCTAGAAACTTCCATTAAGAAGAGGGTCTCTAATGTAAATGACAGGCCACCTTTATCTACAAACCATTCTCAGTTTTATTGTACCAACTCTTATGTTCAAACATATATTGACTATGACAGTATTTAGAAAATTGTATAGCAAAGAGAGCAAGGTGTGATAACACAAAGAGGTTAAGATTTACACTTGTAAATGAAAAATCTACAAGTCCAATCTGTTGTTATAAACATGAAATGAATATGAGAAAGAACGTGGAAATACTGACATAATACATTCTTTAGCCTGACAGAATTACTAGCTCTGCAGAGCATATCAAGAGCAGATGTTACCTTTAGGTGAGGCGTCACTTAAGACTAAGTCTTCGTGGCCTTGCTCCACAATCCTGATAACAAACACCGGGCGCCCATCTTTCTCCTCGATGGAGCACAGGTAGCGGCAGCGCCTATTGGCATAGCGTGTGCTCCAGTACAGCCGGCTGGCTTCATAGCCCACGGGGAAGAGTGCTTTCGGAGAATGGAATGCTTGCATCTGTTGTGGAAGGAGCTGACCAATTGTATGGAAGATGAGGCTTCCAACACGAAAGGTGTGGTCCCGTTCTCCTCGCTGCACGATGCTAGCAATTTGTCGTACCTCATCGCGCTGAACGTAGACCCTCCTAAAGACTGCAAAGTAACTTAATTCTTGCTCATGAATTCCCTTTGGTTTGTGCATGGGGCAAAGCATAGTTTTGTCCTTAAAAAACATGCATTGTGCTTTAATGGCGCAAGTAAAGTGATAAATGTTGGTGCATCGAAATCTGTGACATCCACTGGTGGCACCCGTCTTGTGACAGAAGACACATTTCATCTGTAGGCCTCTCCTCAGTGCTAGCTCCACATTTATTAAGGCACCAGCCTGAGTCTCATAGACTTCCGTGGACCACAGAGCACAATTCAGGTGGACCCACAGATCCAAATCAAGGTTGAGGAGCCTTGCTGGTCCATCTGTCAATCCATCACCTTCTTCATGACAAAAGCAACATTTCCGATAGTCTTTGGGCACAGGATCGGGTTTAAGGGAAGTGCCTAATTTCTTTAGAAATTCATCTATTTCATCCTCACAAGGGGGTTTAAATGTCCCCTTGGGGATTACAATATGAATGCTCCATTTCTTCCATTTCATTCCTCTCCACTTTTTATTTAACGGCCTACAATCTTCAAACCCACCATGGACAGTTCTTAGCCGAGGCTTTAACTTGACTGTTACCTTAAGCTCATCTGGCTTGGCCTCCACTTTGGCCGCTTCGAAAGCAGGAGGGAACGCGATGGGCGGCGACGCAGGGGGAGAAGCCTTCTCCTGGAGCTGTGGGAGACAGTGCACATCCAAAGTGGAGATGTTGTTACTGTACTGATGAAACGCTTTGGAAGGCGTCTCTCTCATAGGGGACTGTGGCAACGAGGGAGTGGACTCCTGGGCAGTAACAAGAAAACCACAGAAAAGAAAAATAATTCACAAGCTCTACGAATAGTTCTTGCTGAAACAAGCAGCCGAGCAATATGGTCTAAGAGGGTGTGTGACTGGAGGAAGAGGCAGGGCCAGGATAAGCGGTGAGAGCTCACGCGCGGAGACGGCGCCGCGCACCTGGGCGTCAATGGCAGACGGCTGCAGGAGCCACACCACCTGGTGCACGCTTGCCATGCGGTTCTACAGAGCCACAACCCTGAGAAGATGCTGCTCTTAAACCTTCCCAGATACCTCCTCTCCAAAGACATTAAACTTCGGGGGAGGGGTGGGAATCAATGCCGTCTTAAGAACTAGCTAATTTAATTTGTTCAATGGAACAGTGTTTTTTGTTAAACCAAGTAAGAATGTTGCAAGTTCGTCTCCACTCTGTTCATCTCAGGCTTAATCAATTGGCGTAAATGTCAGAGAAGGGGAAGGGAAGGAGTCCCTGTCCACAAACAAATCATACTGACTTTTTCCTGAGGCTCCACAGCTCTGATCCAGCTGCTGGGAGAACTGCACACTGACAAACTATCTGGTGAAAAAACAATTCCTTCTTTTATTTAGGCTGATATATTTTCATTTAAAGTCTAAATTTTATCTGTAACATAGCTTGGACTGTATTGCAGGTATACTGGAAACAACTGCCTATTAAAAAAGACTCTCCAGAACATTCTCCTGTGAAAGACACACTGGAGCAGCCACCTGGAGTAATGACTGCAGCATTACTGATTATTGTAGGGGAGAAAAGCTTCCTGCAAAACATGATTAAAAATATATCATTGATATCAACTACACATTTACATACACTCGAACTATACAAAACCAAGTAAAGCAGACCTTTTCCATAATGGTCTGTCTCTGGTGGGATTTTTTCTCAAAAGGCATGAAGAGACTTAAATTTTACTTTTGAATGGGCTTCCCTATTGGGATAAGATCAATAAAAACAATTTTTAAATGTTAATTAAATTAATATATTTGTAACTAAATTAGTAAAATTAAAGATTTTAGCATTAATGTTCTATTTAATTCTGAACATTTAAAATGTAATTTAAGTGTGCCTACTTCTGTCAAGAGCGACACAGATGAAGACTACTGGAAGCTCACTTTCTCCACGGGATCAGCATCTGCTAAGGATCTTCCCACACAAAGAGCTCCAGGAAGGTAGGGGACATATCTGTTTTATTCATTAACATATACTCAGAACACAGAAATCACTCATACACGGTTGATTAGTTGAGATTATCCTAATTTTACCTTGCTTTCTGAGTTTTTTGCTTGTGCAGTTGATGAATAAAGAATAAAGCAGTTATTACTACAAAAAACAACGTCCTTTTCCACTCTCCTGGAATTTTCTCGGAAATCCTGAAAAGCAAAAAGAAATGTGTAGGGATTCTCGACAAGTCAAAATTTAATAAAAACAGAATCTATAAACTGTTGATTTTTATGTTTGTTCAAAAGTGAGAGTGGCTCTTTATCTTAAAAGTGTAATAAAAAGGTAACTATGTCCCAATATTTACCATATAATAATTTAGCCACAGAGAAAATAAATGTACAAAACCAAACTATACTGTCCATATTTCACTCTATTTTAAAATACATGGTCCTCATAATATGCAGATTAACAGATTGCTGGAGCTATTTGGTGTTAAGCCCAGACACATCTAATATATGCTGATCCACTGGCAGGAACGTGTCCTATCGCGCCACCACAAATGAAGTCTTCACTGCCAAGGACATTCTTACTGATGGTAGGAGGCGGGGTCATAGAATGGTACAGTACCTTGTTTACAAAGGTCAGATCTTTGAATGATTTCCGCACACCACTTCCAAGAATAACTACTTTACAGTGACAACACCACTGCGGCCTGAGGGCTGCACCTTCTGTGATACCGTGACTAGAATCCTTATATCCAGAGAGACCTAAAGGAATCAACTTTAGTTAGTAATTAAAGTTGACCTATGACACAAGGTGGTACATGGCATAAAATTATGCTACATCAACTTATTATAACATAGTTCATTAACTTATTCTATAATAAAAATCATCTTCTAAATAATGTTTACAGGGCATCTATTACGTGACACTGGGGTAGAAATAAAGAAACATGCCTAGTCTCAAAACAGCTGGGAAAACAATGCTCATGAAAGAAGAATCTAACAAAACCAAGTCACCAAGATATATTAATACTCAGTCTAAATGCAAAGGGAGTCAAGAGGAAAGAGGGATTACTTCTGTTTAAGAGCTGAGATGACACAAAAACATTTTATGAAAGATAAAGAGGTATGTGTACAAGAGTCTTAAATAAGCATAACTTGGGATGAGAAAGCATGAGGCATACTCAGAGAGTGCCATTCAGGTAGGGTGTGAAGGGAGGAAGGAATAGGAGAAAAGCAAGTGACAGAAGCAACTAGAAGCTAAGAGTTCAAAAATCCAACACAGACTGACTTTCAAAAGGAATTCAAAGATGAGAACTAAGAAGCCACTGAATTCTCGTAGAAGGGTAAGGATAGAAACAGGACTGCAAGGAAACTGGCAAGCGAGAAGACAGGAGGAAGCCGGCCAGCCTGAGAGCCCGGTGGGGAGGCTGCCACAGAGACAGGCCAGGCTGAAGGATGCTGCTTCGCTTTGCAGAGGCGGGTGGCACCTCTGTGGGAAGAGGAGAGCCCTGTGACGGTGCGCAAGTAAAACCAGAGGGAAGTGAGCCTGGAGGGCAGAACACTCTCACCACATGGCGCGAGCACCGCGGACGGGCTTTGGGGGATCTGTATGGAAAGCTGGCACACAGGTACTCCCGGGTCCACAGCAGGATATGACACACATAGTAAAGCACGAAAGGTCAAATCACACCACAGAAACAGAACACCCACAGACGGTTAACTGACCAAGGATCGCACACCAACATGTTACCTGTTACTTACAAAAAGACTAACGCTTAACTTTTGATTCAAGGGTGAATTTGATGTTAACAAAAAGCTTGCTAGCTCACCATTGCTTGTTGGAGGAAACGGTACACTAGGCTGCTTTAGCCGGTATGGGCTTGCTAATTTGGGAGGGTTTGCAGATCCTGGAGGCGGCCCACGAAGAAGTAAATGCTGTCGATACTCCAAACCTGGGTTGACTCTGTGGCTACTGACCAAACCCACAGATGGAACATCTGGAGCGTTACTAACCTCATAGCTGTTAGGAATTCTAACGTGAAGAAGGTCGGAAAACGCAGCCACAACACTGCTGATGTTCTAAAACCAAATGCGAACATTGTGTCACTCATCCAGAAAGCAACAGTAAACCATTGAAGAAATACATACTTAGGATAAATACTATCTTCATAATACACACATTGTAAGAAAAATCCAATGACTTTTATTCAGACTCAAAGTCTCAGGAAAGAAGTTTTTTAATGGACCAATATCCGGATAAAGCTTTCATAAACGGAAATCTTCACAGAAGGATTCCAATTAACATTAAATATTTGGGAACACAATAAACTATGTTAGTTACCTTAACATCTGACAGGTATAAAGGACACAACCACAAGCAATGAGCTAAACCTGGTCCATTTCAGAGCTGGTCAGAGAGCTCACTTCCAGGGGCTTCTCTCCAGCTCTGGCCAAAAGTCTGGCACAATCCACAAGAATATATAAAGGTCATGCTACTGCTATGCTTTTTTGGTAACCAAAACATTATGTCAGTGGACTATTAGGTTTGATCTCTAATGAAATGTCTTCATGGAATTCAGAGTTAAAAAAAAAAGGTAAAAATTCCTCAGCAAATTACTAGTGCTTGACAAAAGCAGCTTCTGTCTGCAGAACATTTCCATGGCATTTGCAAAACTTTTACTGTTCAAGTTCTTTCTCGTTGCTTCATTTTCTATAATTATGAAAAGGTTTCTCTCTAAAGAGTTCTCTAAAATATACATCCTTTAAGAAAAAGTGAACTTGAGCTTCCCTTTTATAATTTAATGCTTAATGACAGTACTCAATGGCAGTCACCATCTTATGTTTCTTGACTTTTTAACAATGGCCATTTTTGACTGGAGTAAGATGGTATCTCATTGTAGTTTTAATATGCATTTCTCTGATAATTAGTGATGTTGAGCATTTTTTTCATAAGTTTACTAGCCACTTCTACGTCTGAAATGTCTGTAGGTCTAAAACCATCAGTCCCACTCTTAACACTGATCTTTTATCCTTAATGGTCCCCTTGTATGCATTTCACTGTGAGACACCTGATACAACTTTAAACACGGCACATATTCTTTAACATTAGAAAGTCATTTCATCCTTTACCTCAGCAGCTGCAGGATGCAGGGTAATTGCTACAGATATGAGACCTGATCTGGGACCATTTGGGGATGAACTGAAAGGTGATGCAAAATATAAAGTGCCTGGCTCACTTTTGATGTCACTCCTTTTTGATTCTGAACCTTAATAATTAGGAAAAAAAGAAGAAAGGAGTGTTAACGGCTTTTCAAAATCAAAACATTTACATTAGTAAATTGGAGTACAGTGAAGAAAATAAGAAGGCCAAGTATTTTCCTTACTTTTCCCAGCAGTGCTAGGAAGAATTGGAATGATGGGGGACGGCACCGGCTCCGGAGGCTCCTCTTTGACTAACGACAGGTCCGGATACCGGCTCACTTCCACCCCGACCACACTCTCAGGAGAGGACGAGGGAACAAAGCTGTCGGGAGTATCTCGATCACCACAGTGATCCTGTATCCTGAAAGAAGAATACGCACACACATCAAAGTGCAAATCCACCACCGGGGGCTCCTTGCACCAACCCAACTGAATCTATAAGTACAACAGCAAGGAAACCCAGGCAACAGCAATGAGAGAAGTAGCAAATGAATCAGCTCAACAGGCAATCTCTTGGGAAAAAAATACAAGAAATATGTTTAGCCGTAAAATAATTTAAATGGTATGTTTCCTTCTAATGAAAGCTTCAGCATAAAAATTTAAATACCCATCAAGAGGAAGATGTTTAGATTATAACAAACAGAAAGAATGAATACTAACACCTTTGCAAAATTCAAGATCACTAAGACTATGAGAATACCCTCGCGGCTTGAAAAGGAAAGAACAGCCCAAGCACATATCCAGCAGTCACACCTGCATACAGCTGGCTGTGAAAACAGCTATCCTGTTGCTGCTGTTTATAGTAGCAAGGTGGGAGAAAACGTGGTCATTATGGCTTCATGGGCCCTTATTTTTCTTAACTGATAAAGAAAAAAGAGGAGGGGGGAAGGGAGAAAAGGAAGAGAAAAAGAAAAGAAAAAGGCCTAGTCCCTCCTGTTGAGTCCAAGAGCTACTTTAGCAGGGTGATTGTGAAGTCTCAGGCTAAGTCATAGGACAGCCCCGTGAATCTGCTGTCTCTCAACCCTCACGCAAAGAGGATGCTGCCATGCTGGAGGAGACCCAAGGAAGGTTTCCAGACACAGCCCCATGGAATCCAGGGGTAGGTAGAGGAGATACCTGCCCCAGGTCATGAAACAGGAACACCTAGGAAGTTGCCTTCCACAGTTGTTGAAAAGGGAGTGCTGTGCCCTATTAACTAGTTTGAGGATTTTTAGTAGTGAGGTACGGGACAGAAGAGACCTGGATTCTAAATCTGAACAAATCATTCTCCTCTTTGGTCCATAGTTTTTCATTGACAAAACAAGGGACCTAGACTAAGTAAATGTCTCACCAAATACAGGGTGGCTGGGGATTTTCCAAGGAGGAGTTAATAATTTGATGAAGTATGTAAGAACCCCCAGGATTTAACAAGTTGGGTAGTAGTTACCTACTAAGGGAACCTGATTCTCCCAGTTAGAATCTTAGGGATAAAGAATTGACAAAAAGAGGTTTAAAAACTCCAGACAGAATAGTCCTTAAACTCTCTTCCATGATAGCATTCTCTGGTATCTGTGACCGCTGCTCTTTCGTTTTAGATATCTACAAACATCAATAAACCCAATAAATCACATTAGTAGCTTATAAAGGACAATAATCTTTGAAATACTTTGCATGGAGATTTTCCATTGCCTTAATGTCTATTCAATTATCATGTTTAAGTCCCTATAAGATTTAAATAATGCAAATTATGTTTAATAGCAAAAATGTCTGATAAACTTTAAAATATGAAGATTATTCACCAAATTTTATTCCTCAAATTTTTTACATGCTATTCCTATCAGACATTATGCTAAATACATACATAAAAAAACAAAAGAAATAATAACTTCTACCTCAATTCCTCCTGATTGTTATGAGGTGGTGTTGGAAGTGAAGCTGGAACATCGACCGTCTTTGGGCCTTGAGCAACAGCTCTGGCCAACAAGTCGTCCTGCGGTCTGAACGGGAGGTGAAATGGTTTAGGTCCTAGAGTCTTAGTAACTGGAAAAGCAAAAACACAAAACCATAAATACATTTAGCTAAAATTGATAAATGGGTAGAACTTTACAAGTCTACCGCCATTTCACAATACATAGCTGACAAAGGCACATTCCTCAAAAGTATAAAATTTGGAGGCTATAATCATACCTTCATGGTTCACTAACACTCCAGCTTTTCCAGCAAGTTCTTCAGTTGTTGCAAAACCATTTGCCATCTTCTGACAAGCCATAGGAGGTGGTGTAGGAGGAAGAGAGGCAGGGGGTGTTGGAGGATTACTTAAATTATTCTGCTGCAGGAGATCAAAAAATTTTAAATTATATGCTACTGAGCAAATATGCAATGACCTTGCTAAAACTTAGTTCTGTGAATTTTTGGCACATGGAAGCAAGGCTACAGAAATGTAATCAAGATGCATCTTCATTCCCAAATGCACACCAAGAAGGAAAAAAATACATACAAGGCCAGGAGGCTTTTTAGTGGAATACTCATGATTTGATGGACATATCAATTTGTTAACTTTACACCCAGCTTGACTATTTAGCTTTGAAACTAAGAAGTAAATTATCATTATGCCTGATTCTATTTTATGCAACTCTTTAAGTTTCATGGTTATAGTCAAAGGATAAATTTAAAATTCAATCAATAAATTTGTAAAACATTATCAAAAATTCCTTTATTAAATTCTCAATATATGCCCTAGTTCTACGAAAAACTTAAGAATCTGTGGTCCTAAACCTGTAACTGTAACTCACATTCCATATATTAGAATCTGGATTGTCTAAGACCTCTAAAAGAAGCAAAAGTAGCAACAATAATAGTAAAATGACTAAATCATTAACAAATGTAGTTCCTCTTTAAACATCTCTCCCAGCTTAACATTTGCCACCAATTTCTCATTTATTAGTTTCTCAAGGATTGCTGGAATCTACCAATAATACCATGCAAATCAAGTGCAAGGTGAAACTACAAATCTTGCAAAGATACAGTATTTCACGAAGATGATGAAGTGCTGTTGGAGAACAGCTTGCACCAGGCACTTAAAAGAGTTAAGACAGTTTCTAACTGAAAGGAAAAGCTAACAAGGACAATAAATGGAACATCAAAAAAAGAATTAATATTAATGTCAGAAGAGAAGCTTCTGGAAAACTGATATTCTCAAATATTTTTGCAAAAATGATCTGTTTACGTAAGTCAGATGTGAATTAAAGGTATCTTATGATGCTATCATAATACTTAGCTAAAAAAATACCAAAAGATAAACCTGATTTGGTTTGATATTAACAGTCTATGAATTAGTGCAGTTACAATTAAGTATCTAAATTATTAGATAAAATACATTTAAAATCTTTTTAATTTCATTTTTCAAAGTAAAATCCTAACCATGCCTTTTTATTCCCACTATTTACTATGAATTTGGATTCATTTTAAGAGTTAATGAAAGGTTATAAGGAAGTATATCCTCTACCATGGAAATACAGAATGGATATTTCTCACAATTTGTATTCTTACCTATATAAAAATTTCAAATGTTTATGTTAGAAGCACTTCACCAGGTAAAATTAACCTTGTAGCTGAACTTAAGTTTTAATGAAACTCGGAATATCAGATGTAAATTAGGTACAAAAATAAGATAAGCTCTACCAATTGTGGTATGTTATCCACAGATGAAGCAAGGTAACACCTTAGCAAAGAAACCTACCTTGTAGATCAATTGAGAATAGTAGTCTGAAACCCCTTCAAGGGTAGCACTGCCAAAAGTTCCTAGAAGTCGATTTCCACTATTAAATTGGCCACTGCCATAAGGAAGAAAGTGTGCAAAGTTCACTCCAATGATTGGTTCCATTAGAGGGAGCAGAGAGAGCTGCTATTAAAAAACACATTTAAGAGTAATGTACATGGTAAACAAAACTGAGTGTTTCTCAACTTTCTAAACCTGAAGCAACTTAGTCAAATAAGAATTGAGAAAAATGACACTTAAAAATTTCCAGTATCAAAATGCTGGAATAAGTGAGAAAGACTACAGAATTGTTCAGACACACTTAAAAATAAGCTTTGTTCCTATCTCTCCAAAAGGGATGCTGCCAGGCATCTAACAAGAAAAACACATTTCTTGTCTTTGCTCAGGAAAAACCAGGGCTTAAACTGAGGCTAGGCACCACCAGTGACACTACAAGTGGCTGTCTCCTACCTCCTCTAATGACTACAAAGGTGTTAAGCATTTACAATGGGGAGGGTCCAGCGGCTGCATTTCTTCCGATCCAGAGTCACAAGTAATGGGGACAGATTTTTTTTCTTGGTGCTGAGGCTACTCCTTTTGAACATAAGTAAATCTTGACCATCACCTATCAATCCACCTGTATTACTGTAAATCTCAGGTGCCAATAGGATATGGCACAAATGTCCTTGGAAATAGGAAGTCTAGTAGGTTTCTCTTCAGATGTCTTTTATCCCTGTAACTCTCTACTTTAACGAAGAAATTATCACAATAAAGAGAAAGTTTCAGTTGAAAAGTGTTGAAAAAGCATTTGATCTCTCATGTCCTTGAATGTTTCAAGGGGCTGCTACAAATGACTCACCTGTTTCAAGTGGGTAAACGTGTCAGTGTTAGAGTACATAGCTTGTTTCTCCTCTTCGTCCTTTTTCCTTTTCTTTGAGCGAGGTGCTGCTTTCTCACCAGTCCTCTGAGTCCGTTTGCTTCGCTGTTTCTTGGTTTCACTTCCTCCATCTGTTTTTGGCAACTGGTTGTTGCCACATCCAAAACCACCTTGCATTTGAGCCCCCAAAGTTTGCTAATGTAATTGGAAAGGTTAAGAAATAAGTGAACTATTCACATGTTTGGTTTTCAGTTCATGCTACTCCAGCTCCATCCCATGACTCATCTTCCTAACATGGGCACTAAAAGTCAAGGAGGGAAAATAGACAGTGGTGTCAAGTGCTCTGTTTTCTGAAAAGATCATCCTTTTCTTCAAACACTACTTTCAAGTATAGAAATCAGTAAGCTGTCAAGCTTGAGGAAAGAGCAGAACTCCTACATGTGGCAGATCCCTTTCTGGCGAAGCATCACCCCTCATGCTGACCACACTGGGGCAGGGAAGCCCCTTACTCCTGCTCGCTGGCCACAGCAGAGGAAATGCTCTTTGGTGACCGTAGTAGCCTCTGCATAGTGGTCTTGGTGAGTTACTTTGAGTTCCCTTAGGAACTGGTGAAATACAAGGTTTGCTGAAACAACTCACAGGCTCCAGAAAAGCTTTACAGCCTACACATCTTAGGTGGAAGAACAGCAAGCCCCAGAAAGCAAGGAAAGGAAACAACACTGGTCCTTCAAATTAGCTCACAATCATACATTTGACTGAAAAATAATGGCTATATACTTAAAAGTCGATGGCAGAGAATCTAGATGGTAACACATAAACCTTTTCTTTATTTTTGTCCTTACAAAGTGAGAATAAGCCAAGCCCTGAAAAGGTTTTTAAGGATAATGCTATCTGTACCTTAAAATACAGAAATATTTTCAGGCTCTGTTATTTCTAAACTTAATATTGATATTTAGCTATAGACAATTACAGCTGCTGAAGCTACTGTAATGAATTCTGCAATGAATCTTTGAGAGTTTTGAAAATTATGGTTTCTATTATATTCTAAATGGTTTAAAGCAGGGGTGGTAAACTTTTTGTGCAAAGGGCCAGATGGTGACGATTTTAGGCTTTGTAGGCCATACACCCTTGTCATGGTTACTCAACCCTGCCCCTGTAATACAACAGCAGTCACAGACAATTCATAAACGAATGTTCTTGCCTGTGTTCCAATAAAACTTTTAAAATCCATGGGCAAATTTGAATTCTGTATAATTTTCATATGTCACAAAACATTACTCTTCCTAAGATTTTTTCCAGCCACTTAAAAATGTAAAAATCATCCTTAGCTCATTCAAAGAAGTAGGGAGGTGGAAGCAGGATCAGACTGCTGGGCTAGGTCAGTGGTTCTCAAAGGGTGGTCTCCAGCAGCATCCCCCTAGGACTGGCCAGAAATGGAAATCATCTGGTCCCACCCAGGCCTACAGAATCAGAAACTCTGGTGCAAGGACGCAGGAATATGTATTTTAACACATCCTCCAGTGATTTTCATACATTAATGTTTTAAAAACCACAGACCTAAAGAGTGCTTCTCCAACTTCACATGCATATGAATCGCCTGGAGCCATGAGTCTCTGCAGGTCTTAAAAAGCTCCCAGGTGAAGTGGATGCTGCACTTTGAGCAGCAAGGGCCTATGAATTTCTTAATTGGCTTAGAAGAGACGAATGCACAAGATGCAGTCCATGCCCTTCAAGAAGCTGTAGAAATTGCTACATGAGCACACAGGCATCCATACATATCTGAGATTGGCTGAGTTGAGAAAAGATGATTCCAGAACTGAGTTTTAAAAGATATTGACCAGGCCAGGCGCGGTGGCTCACGCCTGTAATCCTAGCACT
>NW_012153618.1:527243-531780 GCF_000956105.1 Propithecus coquereli | reverse complement strand
GCCTCGGCCTCCCAGAGTGCTAGGATTACAGGCGTGAGCCACCGCGCCCGGCCTGCCAATCTTTTTAACAACAGGATTTTTCTGAAGTTATCTGTAAAAGCACTCCACATATAAAATATCAAAAACAAATCCCAAAAACATTTTTCTGCAATAAGATTTGAAATCTTCCTGTGAAAGTCATATACTATTTATACTAAACATCAAAAACTAAGTTAAACAATAAACAGGTTACTTACAAGAAGCAGCTAATTGTGATGACTTAGAAGTTAGATTAATACACAAGGTTAGAATAATTGAGATTTAACTCAAACTTTAACCATATACATGTTCATGTTTCATTTCTTAAATATGAAAAATTGTACATTTTAAGATGAGATGAATTACTAGCATGTATAACACACCACACCCTCAAGATTAAAAGACTAGTTTGTAAAACTCTGAATTTAATGGATAACATACTCAAATTATAATTTCTGAAATCTATACAAACTCCAAGATATTCTGAATAGTTTCTAAATAGGCTAATACCATAACGACTGACTAATGTCAGTTAATTCATTCCAAAAAATCTTTATATCCCCATGTGCCAGATGCTATGGACCAGATTATCAACCAAGGCGCAATTCATACTGAGGACCTCACCACCTTGTTTAGCAAGCTGGGGAAAGAAGGGATGCAAAACATTGTGTATGTATTTCAAAATCATTCAATTTTTAGATAAATATCATACTAGTGTCCTGAATGCAATAGTCTGGATTGTTTTTCAACTTATTTTCTTGGGTTTCCCAGGTAGACTAATATATTTTCTACAAATAATGGTGTTTGGTGTCTTTTCCAGTAGTTGTGTAACTCTTATTTTTTTGTTTGTTTTTCCTGCCCAGTTTACTGGTTAGGCTGGACTGGTGAAGCAGTAACGGTGTATATACAACACCTAAAACGGGCCGGGCGCGGTGGCTCACGCCTGTAATCCTAGCTCTCTGGGAGGCCGAGGGAGGCAGATTGTTTGAGTTCAGGAGTTCGAGACCAGCCTGAATAAGAGCGAGACCCCGTGTCTACTAAAAATAGAAAGAAATTAATCGGACAACTAAAAATATATAGAAAAAATTAGCCAGGCATGGTGGCACATGCCTGTAGTCCCAGCTACTTGGAGACTGAGGCAGGAGGATTGCTTGAGCCCAGGAGTTTGAGGTTGCTGTGACCTAGACTGACGCCACAGCACTCTAGCCCGGGCAACACAGTGAAACTGTCTCAAAAAGAAAAAAAGAAAAAAAAAAGATATTGACCAGATATATAAAGGAGAGAGAGAGCAGAGCAGGTGGAAACAGCTGCATGTGGCCTTAAATGGAAGGGTGAAAGCAGAAAGACAGGGAATTGCATGGCCTTCAGTACTGCTAGAGGCCTAAGACGCCTTGGAAAGCGGCTGAAGACTGGGGTGGACAGCCGGGTAGGTGTGCTGAAAAAGCATAACCACTAATATTTTCAAAATCAAGTCAACACTCGATCTCTACTAAATGGTCAAAGACAAATAAAAAACAAACAGTTGACACTTGCTAAAAGATGAGATTCATTAACAATTATAAAATTGCAAATTTGGACAACTAAATACACCACTCCACTCCTATTCAATTAAAATATGAAAATGACAGAATCCAATCTGAGAAGCACTCTAGGGAAAGCTTTCTGAATGCACCAGTTATGACTCAGGCAGACCAATTCCCATGACCCAAAAACCCCAGTTTTAGAAATATCTGAATCAAGTTAATTGAAATGAAGAGGAGGGATTCTTGTAAAGGTACATTTACAATTAAGCTCCTCATACAAATGAAAAAAACAAAAAGAAATCCAATGTTAATAACTTAAAATGGATAGAATATTGACACATGGATAGCTACAAAGATAAAGTAGTATCTCCATGTAAGACTACGCTTGTATGACGTTAAGTATTAATACATTGTAACACAATGGGTTCCCAATGTGGGTGCTCCCTGAGAGCCTCCAAGGCTATTCAGGGGTGCTTGAGCTGCCCTGTTAAAAGGATGATGGAAATTATGCACTTATTACAATAAAGGTGCATAGACACTTACTTCCTTTGCTTTAATTAGATTAACCTGGTGTGGTAATAACCAGCTATTCCATATCATGTTATATATGAAATGCAATACATGCCTTTGCTTTTTTAAATAAATAATAAACAAATTTATTACTCAGTATAGCTTATGGATATAAATAAAAACAGTTTCATGGAGGTAGGAACAACAAACTAAAAAATGGCCCCTTAGAGTAAAAAAGTTGCAAAATAGTGTTGAAATTAATATAGTCATTGGTACTAATCTGCTGTAAGTATAGTTTAAAACAAAAGAAAAAAAAGTAAGCTGTTGTTTCCATGATTCACACTTACCAATCCTTCAGCTGGGTTTTGCTTCTCAACTAGTTTATTATCCTTTGTACAGTCATCCTCCGCACAAAAACTGCCTTCAGGTTTTTGATTTAAAAGGGAAGATGATTTTTTATTTTTTAACAAGTGTTTCAGAAGTTCATTCCCTGAATCTCCTTTGGCAGCAGAGGTCCCAACAGAATGGAGAGGACTCTGTGCTGAGGAGACAGGACAGGCTACGGCGTTTTCTTCTACCTTACTACCAGTTTGTTCCTCCAATTTAGGCTCCTCTTGGCCGGGGCATGACTCCGTCTCAGCCTTTTCCAGTTTTATCTCTTCAGTTCTGGCAGGGGTTTCCACGGAGAGCTTGTCCACTTCTGAATCTGCAAATGTCTGTTGAGTTGGCGTTCCTTGTGAGGAATCACTGTTGGGCAGCTTGCTCTCTAATCCTGCACACGGCTGGCCTGCTGCCACACTGGGAGTGGACTGGCCAGCGGGTGCTACCGATTCCTGCTCTGCTTGTTGAGGAAGCTCGCCGGGTGTGCTTGCTACAGGAGTGGAGGTGGTTTCTGTGATGCTTGGAGTTGGCGGAGCAGTTATATCTGAATGGGGAGTTGATGGTGCCTTGGTGGACTCTGCATCATCATCTTTCTTCTTTTTTCTTGTTCTTTTCTTTTTCCCTTTTTCTTCTGGAATTATATCAGAATACAACTGAATGAGAGACTGGGTTGATCCTGGATAACTCTGCCCATGGGTTACAGCAGGGTCTGGGCCACACGGGAGGCTGCCATTAGCTGCAGCAGGTGCTGCTGGCAGAGCAGGCGTAAAAGGAGGCCTCACTGAGGACTGCTGGAAGCTGGTCCCTGGAAGACTCCCATGTCCCTGCTTAACAGGATGGAAATTTGGGCTTCCAACAGGAATTGATGATGAATCAGGAACAAATGAGGGAGGTCCTACCTGCCTTCGCTCATTGGTTTGCATGAAAGTTTGGGTGGAGGGCGAATTAACAGATCCTGGCTGTAGACCCTGCTGCTGTAAAACCTGCCCCATTTGCTGCTGGTGTTGTGGAGACTGCTGAAGGGGTCTTGGGGGTTGCATAAAATCACAAGGTAGTTCAGAGCTATAGAATGGAATCTGGGACACAGGCGTCCTACTACTTATCTCTGAGCCCACCATGCCATGCTGCTCCATTTCCATCCTCTGCTGCAAAGCTCTTTGTCTATCTACTTCTTGCATGAGCTGGATTCGTTGTCTTTCCTGCTGTTCTCGTAAACGTTCTTTACGTTCCCGTTCTTGAAAACTTTCACTAAAGGGGTTGTTGTCATCAAACTCTACCCGTGGAGGTGGTCCACTCTGTGGATTTGCATTTGACATTGCCCCTGGGGCTGGTGTGCAAGTTTTTATTGGTAACTGGGCAATCGGAGGCTGAATCCTAGGAGGATTGAGGGGGAGATGAGCACTGCTGGGTTGCCATCCAGGTAAACTGGGCATTCTAGCGGGGCTACTATGGCTAGGAAGGACTGCTGTGTGCTGCTGGTGCTGGTGCTGAAGCTGCGGTGGCACCACAGGAAAGCTGGGTTGGCTCATGGTGGGTGGAGTGGTACCCGGAACTAGGGGTGGCTGGGGCTGGACACCAGGCATCACAGCAGGCGGGGCCATGGCACACTGCTGCTGCTGCTGCTGCTGCTGCTGCTTGATTCGATAATCTTCCATCAGCTCCGCATGCTCTTTCTGCTGTTTACGAATCTGGAATAAAAAAAATGATTCATTACTTGTTTATATACAACACAGGTATCAAACTACGATACTGGCTTATGATTTTGGTGGGAATTATACAGAAGGAAGTTAGACCTTACAGGGGCAAAAATATTTTGCTTAGGCATGGAAAAAAAAAAAAATCACCCAAAAATTGGATTGAAAAGACTGCCAATCTTTTTTTTTTTTTTGAGACAGAGTCTCTCTCTGTTGCCCGGGCTTTAGAGTGCCGTGGCGTCAGCCTAGCTCACAGCAACCTCACACTCCTGGGCTCAAGCGATCCTCCTGCCTAAGCGTCCCGAGTAGCTGGGACTACAGGCATGCACCACCATGCCCAGCTAAATCTTTTTCTATATATTTTTAGTTGTCCAATTAATTTCTTTCTATTTTTAGTAGAGACGGGGTCTC
>NW_012153618.1:522278-525962 GCF_000956105.1 Propithecus coquereli | reverse complement strand
AAAAAAAAAAAAAAACCCACCTAGAACAGTATCTGGAACATATAAGGTGGTCATCCATGCTTTCCCAGAATATTTTATAATACTTTTAAAAACATTATCATCAACTGCTTATCTTAATGAGACTACACTGGATCTTTGGCTATTGTAATAACATAATATATTCCATTTTTCAAGTATTAGCTTTTAAAATAAGATTTTTAGCCATGGATATGCAAAACCTAGGCCCTCATGAAAAGATCTTGTACAATTATAACAGAAGACAATAAAAGTGCTAAAACATACTGTATAAGAAATAAACATGAAAACAGAGAGTGAGTTTAAAGAGAAAAGAAAACTCTTATTCTGGAACAGTCCTAGTTTTAAACAACAGGAATTATAATCACCTTATTGTTGGGACATTTTTGCGGTAGCTGTGGTTTGAAGACATCCGAGTCCAAATCGCTAATCCAACAGTTAGCTATGAGCAAACATGTCACATAACCTCTACAATGAATCACCAGTTTCTTTATTTGTAAAATGGCTACAAATACTAACTTCTTCAAACAGTTGTACCCATGGTTAAAAAGACAACGGAAGTGAAGGTGCTTGCCAAAGCACTCACTACAGAGGGCACTCACATTTTTATTGACCCAATCTACATTAAACCCCACTCCCTTTCTAGCATTAACATTTGGGTTTCTTTTTAATTTCATTTTAAAAATTAAAATTGATAATTAAAGGCAAAGTTTTCTTTTTAGTTACACAATTCTATGAACTTGAACACATGCAGAGATTAGTGTAGACATCATCACAATCAAGATAGAAGAGCTGTCACCCCAGAAAGCTTCCTCATGCCCCCTCTTTGTAGTCAAACACTCCTCCCTAACTCTTAGCCAACACTAATCTATTGTTTACCTTTATAATTTTGTCATTTTAAGAATGTTACATAAATGGAATCAGTATATAACCTTTAAGGATTGGCTTCTTTTACTCAGCACAACGCTCCTGAGATCCAAGTTGTCGCATGTATCAAGAGTTCATTCTTTTTTATTGCTATGTCGTAGTCCACTGCATGGCTGGTACCAGGCTTTATTTAACCATTCACATTACAGTTTTTGGTGACTATGAGTCGAGCTGCTATAAAAAGTCATATACAGGTTTTTGTGTGAACCTAGATTTTTAATCCACTTGGATAAATATACCTAGAAGCGGTCTCTGAACCCATTTTGAACCTATTATTGTTTAAATAAAATTTTAAAATGGTAACTTCTTTTTCAGTATTATCCAATTTGAATATTTTGAGAAACATCTGGTTTACAACGGAGGACAACAGCAAAATGGTTTCATTTTTCAGGAATGAGCCCTTTACATAACATATGCCAATGTATTTTAAGACCAAAATATTAAATAATAAGGTCAACTCCACGTGAAAAAAATACTTTCTGGGTCTGATTCTTGCTACTACCACCTAAACCCAGGATTCTCCCCATGAGTCTGGCCTCAGGAAACATTCTACTCATTAACAGTTGTTGATGGTTTCTATTTTGCCAACCTATTTATTACCTGTTCTAGCTGTTTCTGAACCATGCTTTGCTGTTCAGTAACATGCTTGAGTTGTTCAGCATCCTCTTCTGGAAACTCACGCCCAGCTTTCTTGGCAGTACGTTGCTTAGCTGACAGGGCCTTCTTAGATTTTCTGTGTGCACCAATTTGTTCTTCAAGATATTTCTGCTGCATCTGAAGAAGCTGTTGGGTCTCCTGGAGCCATTCTTCATACTGCTTACGTTGTGAATCATCTGAGGAAAAAATTAAGAATTCATCTGTGTTAATTTTCTAAAGGGCCCAATATTATAAAAGTTACACAAATTCATTTTGTAAGGGAATACAGTTTCACCATGACTATTTAATAGAAAATTTGATAACATAAATACTAACTGGATCATTATATGACTATAAAATAAGATTTTAGAAAAATATTTAATAAGAAGGCTAGAGAATACATATTCTTAGGATACTGGTTAATTTAATAGCTGTAAATACCACAAATCCAATCTTTGAAAAACAGAAGACTTATCTAACAGAATGCTTTTATCTACTAACAAATGCTCTAACCCACAAGCCGAACTATATGCTAACTTATATATGCACTTTATTAATTCAACTTTACAGATTTTGAAGAGACAAAGTAAGACATATCCCAATAAGGTCTAGTGCATTAGATTAGATAATCATGTCCCATGCTAATTTTCCTTAGTTTGTAAGTTCTTCCCTGTTTCTTAATCATGAAAAAATGTCCTAAGCTGAGAGGGAGGGAACCCAGAATGTTTTAGAAAGGGCCAATTTAAAGTCTGTATTTTATAAAGGAAATCCATAAATTGAAAACACTAATTTTTATTTTAATAATTTATACTTTTATAAATAAGGGGAGGGAATAGTTAACCATAAAACCTATGCTACTTCTATGACTATCATTGAATCTCCCCAAATAGTCATCTCTTCATCTTCTGCCAACATTCCCCTCTTTACTCTGCAAGGGCACTTTACTGCACTGATGACAAGCCACAAAAAAAAAAAAAAGTCATCTTATGTAGTGAAATTCTGAATATACCTTTTTGACTCACTACAAGACAAAGAAATAAATAAATACAATTTGAAGGACATTAGCTGAAAATAACATCAATGATAACAGAATATTGTCATACATTAAGAATCCAACCAAAGCCAATGGGCACAATAAAGCCAGAAAAAGCCAGTTGGTTACAGTCATTTACTTGTTTTTAATGCAAATATGTATTCAAATTATAATCATAATTAACATGGGGGAATTTCAAAAGGTCACACTTTGGGTTTGTTCCTAAACCCAGAAGTTCCAGTATATGTATGAACTTGAAATCTAGTCTACTAAATTTGAAGGGCATTTTTTCAAGAACAGGCTTTTTCACAAGATTTCAGAAGTTCTGCTTCTGGTAGAATGAGACCTACCGCAAGGAAAGCCTTTCTGGTTTCTGGAACCAGGAGAGCAGAGGTGAGCAAAATGAAAAATAATGGTGAAAAAAAAGTTAGCTAAACAGTCTGAAGATTTCAGAAAGGTTCAGTTTGGGGAGAACTTTAAATACTATCCTGAACCACCTTGGGACCCCTGAAGATAACTAGAAAGGATCCAGGGTGATCCTGCATACCTGACCTTATACCATGCTGCAAACCCAACTATTTCTAAGCATATTCCCTTTGTTTTTCCCATTTAGTGTCCTTGTCACTTAGGCAGACAGTCTTTAGAGCAAAAAGTGGTTTAATTCCATAGATTGTCAAGTGCCCAATCTATATACGAAAACAGCAACAACAATATTGAAGAGAATGGGGAAGATGATTTTTTCTGTATTAACATACTTATCTCTAATTCCTCATGCATAGTGGGAAAAAAAGCAATGAAAATACATGCCTTCAAGAAAAGATGCCTAACAGGGCAGTGATGTTTACTGTAAGATGAGGGCACTTAGGGTTAAAATAATATACCTATACTAACTCCAAGTTTTTAGAACAACATAAATGTAGTGCAAAAACAAGCAATCCCCCAAAAACACATAACTTATTAGATTTATACTTACTGACAAAGCCTGGACCAAAATTTGGAGGATTAGGCCTAGAAATCTGATGTGTTATACTGCCATCCTAAAATAAGTAAAATTTACAAATATGTTTATTCCA
>NW_012153618.1:513768-521368 GCF_000956105.1 Propithecus coquereli | reverse complement strand
ATTAGTCTTATTTTCTAATTAAATGTCTTGTTTCTTTCAGGGTTATTGAATAAATAGCTACTAATTTCACAATTCCCTGGCAACCACCTAATAAAATTTGAACAATGTTTATCCAGTTGTCACAAGTACTGTTAGATATGAGCAATACACAAGGTAACAATTATAAATGATACTAGCAGTCAGAATGCATTATGTGCGATCTTTATAATACTGCAAAGCATGTGGCATAACATCTGACAGATCAGAAAACAGAGGTTAAAGAACTTGTCCAAAGTTGCACAGTAAATTTATAGTGGAACTGGAAATTTTTAAACTCGGCTACAAAGCCTTTTTCCATTATATCAAATGGCATCTCTTTCTTCTTTTAGTAATGAAAAGGATATCAGCATAATAAATCTAAAGCATAGCTGTCAAGGCAAAAAGGAAAATTCCAAAAGGACATACACTAGTCGGTGGCTGTCTTTTTATTTATAGGCAGACATATATTTTTTAAAAATCACTGAAGAAAATATTACACATAAAATGAGCAGTTTTACTCCCCCAGACATACCTTGAAATTAAAAATATAGCATTTCTAATAGAAAAATTATAATCACTTTCTGTCTATAGCAGTTTTACATTTTAAATGTAATAGATTAATTCTAAAATGCAGGACATAAAAATGTCTTTCTGGTGTTAAAAGTAAAACCAAAAGCCTTATGCCTCTGGATTCTCTCCAAGTGACTTTCTATCTTTAAGTATATAGGTCCTTTTCAGAAATTAAAGCCAATTTTTTTAACCTTTATTTGTCTTTATTTTTGCTGTGCCGATAATATACGCTGGCAGTGTTCTAAGGCTAGTACTACTTTCTAGAAGGGGCCTCACTATAAAGAACGAGTTTGGTGAGAAACACAGAAAAATGTGCATTCTGGAGTGACTAATTACAAGCAGCTTTACCTGAGGAATGGCTTGTGGTATGAGGTTCTGGCCTTCACTGTTCTGTGTTCCAGCCAATGACTGGCCCATAAAGGGGAACCTGTAAAAACAAAACACTAAGTATCAAATGAAGAGCATTTAGAAATTGTTAATATTAATTAACAATTATTTTGAACATTTAACAATTTTCCAGAGAAAAGCAGTGACAATGTCTTCCTCATCAAAACATTTACTGTAAAAAAAACCAAAAAACAAAAAAAACACTTACTAAAGCCCTATCTTTTGTGTACCAAGCAGATTTAATCCTCACTGCAACTCTATCTAGTGTGTATTCTTCGCACCCTTATCTTACTTGTGAGGAAAACAAGATTCAGAGATCGTAAGTAAGTTTCCCCAGAAGGACTAGTGAGGCTGCCCTACGACAGCTGGGTTGACTCCAAAGGTTTTACACTGTTACATGCTTCACTATAGCTTAAGATAAAATAAATTTGAGCCTTCAGAAGAAAAACATAGTGAAGATTTAGTTGTGTTATATAAACCCTAAGAAAATTTTTATTGTTCCAATCTTTATTAAAAATTAATTGATAGCTTAGCTATTTTGTATTCTAAAACAAAAGATATATCAAAATTGAGAAGTTTCATACAGTTTTAAACATTTCTGTATCTAATGTTAAAGCAAATCAAAAATTGATGACTGACTGATTCACCTGACCAGCCTTAAAAAAGAAAAAAAAAAATTGATGACTGATCAAGATAAATCTATATGGTTAAAAATATTTGGTAAAATATTACTTATTCTAATTGAAGCTATAGAAACTTCACAGAAGCATTACTGCTTATATGAAAATATTTCCTCTAGAGTTACCAAATGCTTTAACGTATCAAGATACACATACAACAGAATTTTCAAAATATATTCCAAATATCATATTAGCATTTAAATACTATTAGGGCCTAGAATATAAGTTTTTAAATTTTTTACTCACATCTTTGATTCATCTATCACCCCTTTCCCTGCTATAGCCCTGGTGTGGAATGATTTCTTAATTCAAGTATCACTAATGGACTAACAACCTCATTCATCATCTCACGCTACTCTAAAAAGGGGCTATCATCATCTCCATGTCTTCAAACCACTCAGCAGAATAGTAAACAATATGCCTAATATATGACTAATATCTAACTGGCAGAGATATGATGCTGAAATATCAGATGCTAAAAGAGTTCTAATTCTGAGGTTTAGCAATTAGTTTATTTTAAACTAAGTGCTAAATAAAATTTAGCATTTCCTTCTATTTTGAATATAGGCAGCAAATTAGAATAGTATTAGCAGTACTGTGACTGTCACTGATAGAAGACAGATTATTTCCCTATCAACTGCTGCAGATACTGATGGGTCAGTTGTGTTCATCATTACTTTGCAATTATGGTTTATTGCTAAATTTGTTAATGCCTTAAAGAACACATATACCATAAATTTAATTACATTTTAACAAATATAACTGATTTTCTTTGGAATACTATGTTTTGGTTTTCTGCATATAAAACATTCTGAAAAGAATTTCAAAGCCTTCACTGGAATGCCAAAAAGATTCAAGAATTGAAAAGGTTAGGAACCCCTATGATAGAGGAATAGTGATAATAAATGCTGCTCAATAATAACCATTAGAAACCTCTCTCTACTTTAATCTCAAAAAAGCTTCTAAACCACGTCCAAAGTATTTCAACAACTGAAAAGAACTATGCCCTTAAGAATTCAAATTTCTTTGAAGTATGTTTATCTTAAATTCATGCAAATTTTATATTCCATTCTATAATCATCCATATTCTTTTTTACCAAAAAAAAAAAAAAGTTTTTTAACAAGATAATTAGGCTAAATTGAGGCTATATGCTTGCTTTATCGAAGAAGGTTCTCAAAAGTAATCTACATAAGAATCACTCCTGGGTGCTCACTAAAAATACAGAGATACAGGCAACAACCTCTAGCTACTCAGTATGGCTGCAAGAGAGCAAAGGAAACTGCATTTTTTAAAAATGACCACATGATTCTGATAGTGGTCTATGATCATAATGTAAGAAATGTTGTCTTGTGGTTATTATCTGTAGGAGATATAAATACTCTAACTTCAGAAATTCAAATAGTTAAACTTCCACAATCTTCTTTAATGAATAATTTCCATTTTTCTGCTAGAGTGAAAAGAAACTCTCCAACTCCTAACTTCCAAATGCCCTTTTATCTATTCCTCATGGTTTCCTCAGACTTTTTTTCTGATTCAAAATCAGTTTTGGGACATTTTTTTTTAGAGCTGAATTCAGTTACCTTAAGCACTGAGTATCTTAACTGAAAAATCTCATAGCATTAACAACACTGAAATGTATTTAAAAGAGCATACTTAAATAATTCAGATTTCCTGACTGATCAAGTCAATCTTCCTAATCCTTCTATGGTATTTTATGTTTACCTCTCTGAAACTAATGGAAATTAATTTCTTATGCTGGTAAAGCATTTTACATCCGATCATATTCAGCTGATATCACAACCAATTTAAATATTGTGCATTCCTAGAATATAGGTTTCTGAGTTTCTGTCTGCTCTTTCTAGGAGCTAGTAATGATTTCATGCAGATCTACTTCCTCAGTAAGAACGAGAAGCACCTCCACCTACCTGCTCATCACCATTGGTGGCATGCCCAGATTGTTTTGTGCCATCACTTTATTTATGCCTTTAAGGGCCACCATTTTGGCTTTCATTATAGGATCTGTAATTGCATCAAAATCTAAAGAAGAAATATATTTTAAAGTTACTTATTTCATAGTACTTGGTTCAAGGTACACTAAGAGGTAATGCAAATATCACAAACATTATGTAATTCATAGACTCTTACACCTCATTATTTAGTAATCACTATAGGATTATTATGTAAGGGATTATCAGATGGTAACCACCTATTCTGGATTTAACTGTATCTCAGTAATCTTTAATTGAATCATGCTTTAATATCTTATTCCTACAGGAATTACAACAAAAAGTCTGTCAAATTTAAGGGCAATTATAGCAATAATCTAAAGCAATGCAATTCCCTTTCATCCAAACTTTTGCAATGCTAATCTGCATGGCTTCTTTAGTAACATAACATCATGAATAAGAATCTGCAGTTATTTCCAATACCAAGGAATTCCACCAAATTAGTTACCATTCTTAAAAGAAAAATGTATCAATTCCTTGAGGGTATATTCTTATAATAAGGAGAGGCTACTGAGAAAAGTCCTCTTTGCACATAAGTGAAAAAAGGAGCAATATGATGAAGTTATTAATATATAAAATAGAACATCCATTGTTTAGAAGAAAGCATTCCTTAGACATATGCCCTTTGATTGCCAATTCTTAGAGGCACTGAGGCATTTTGACTAAAGCATTCTTTTGTTGTTTTTAAAATTAGTGAGCCACGGGAAACAACTTAAAGAGGTTTATATGGCAAAAAGTTGCCAAGTGTTTGCTGTATACAAAAGGACCGTAAGACGCTTTATTTCTATCATAATTTCCTTAAATTCATCTTTCCGTAACTCTGAAAATACATGGCAACAATAGTTGGAAGGCAGGAACTAAAAACACGAGGCTAGTGTCTATTAAATGATACCATAAATAATGGAACTGAGTGAGGTATACAACTCATAGTTTTGAATCTATCAATTTACCTGGAAAGAATCTTCATTGCTTTCATTTTAAAGCTCAAGGAGGAAAAGGAAGGCTCAGAGCTCTATTCTAAATGTAGTTTTTGGGTTTTTGTGTTTGTTTTGGGTTTTTTCTGAGACAGGGTCTCGCTCTGTTGCCCAACCTAGAATGCAGTGGCATCACCATAGTTCACTGCAACCTCAAACTTCAGGGCTCAATTTTTCTTTTTTCGCTCAGGCTGGTCTTGAACTCCTGGCCTCAAGCAATCCTCCCACCTTGGCCTCCCAAAGTGCTAGGATTACAGGCATGAGCCACCATGCCCAGCCTCCACATGTAGTTTTAATAAAGAAATTGTAAAAGCATATTGCATGCCACCCTAATGCCCACAGAAATATATGTTGAGACCCAAGGGGATTCCTACCAATATTAGGGAAGAACGGTTCTGACCGCTGACGAATCATGGCTTGCATCTGCCTTTGTTGCTGCTGTTCTTGCCTCTCTTGATCCAAAAGATCCTGTAGAAGCAGAGGCTGTTCCTCTAGGAGGAGGGGCCTCTCTCTATTCTGCTGGGCCAAAGTCTGAGGAATCATTAGCTGTTGGGGTCCAGACATGCCACTGGTACCAGACTGACTTGTTAGAGGTATGGTTTGATTTGTAGGTTTTCCTGTCCCCAAACTGTGGTTAACTGGTGACTGACCCTGAATGAATCCCGGATTTACCTGCCCACCCTGAGAAAAAGCATGGTTTACCCTAGAGACTCCTGTTACATTAGAATTCATGGTATCATCCAAAACATGGCCAGGTGGTGCCATTAAAGGAGGCAAACTCGACACCTGATTGGAGGGTGAGGCCCGCAGAGTTGCTGGTGGTGATCCCAATGGCCTAACATCTGAATTATCAGCTTTTTCATTAGCAAGTAAACTCGAGAGAACTGGAGTCGATCCAGTTATGCCACAAGAGTTCATTATATCCTGAGCAGGCAGCTGAGTGGATGCCTGAATGACACTGGCACTGGAGCCAGCAGTTTCTCGGTTAGTTCTCTTCTCAAGTGTATCTGGATCACAAGGCTGCGAAGAAGTCTTTTCTCCATTATTTAGGTCCGTGTGAACAGAAGCCTGTGAGCAGGGAGTGTCAACATTATCTTTACTCTCATCACTTTTCTCAATTTCACATTTAGATTCCACTTTACAATCTGGAGATAGTACTTCTGTTTTTACCTCATTGGTAACAGTGGACTTTTTCTGTGGTGAATGTTTATCAATGAGAGCCACTGTTTTGTCTTCTTGTTCCTTTTTTTTTGGTTCAACAGATACACACTGATTATCTAACTTATCATCAATTGGAACATTAAGGTCTAGTTCCTCATTAAACATGCTTTTTTTATCTCCCAGGTCAAGTTCTGGATCTGTATATGCAATGATATCAAACTCTCCTGACTTTAAGAGGTCATCTAGGTTGGGATCATTAGTTTCCAAATTACCTAAGGTATCCAATTCATCTCCCTTGCCATCCTCTGTATCTAAATTTAAATTTTCAAGATCATCATCATCTAAGTCTTTGACTTCAACCCCCTCAAGGTCTTTAACATCCAATTCTTTCACAGAAGGGTCATCAGAATCAAGTTTTTCTTCCAGACCATCAGAAGACTGGCTGGTTATCTGTAAATTATCAGGTGTTGTTTCAGCTGGTGTAGCTGTTGACAAAGGAGCCTCTGAAAATTTTCCACCTAACGGGTGACTCAGAGACCTCATGACCATAGAAGATGAATGGACAGGATGACCTTGCTCTTGCTGAGATGGTGGCACTTGTTCCAAATTTGGATGTACAAGCAGCTGATTAGGTAGGCCTTGGGGAGGTCGTCTCATGGGGTCTGCATGTCTCGGGCCTGCAAAGTCTGGCCGGGGAATGAAGTTTCCATGTCTTGCATGAGAAGGTGCCTCTATAACGCTGCCAGGAGGAGCACTGAAAGGCAGCCGTGGCCTTCCATCAGGGGCCCTGTGCCTCAATTCAATAAACGCTTGGCCCAGGATGTTGTGCTGCTGCACTGGTAGACTCTGTGGTGGAAAATGCTGAGGAAGCCCAACTGGGTTATTCATTTGTGAGTTATTTAAAGACCTAGGCATATCTACAGATATTGATCTTCTCAGCTGTGGAGGAACTCCAGATCCTTGTATTTGTTGAGGAGGCCCAAGGAAGCGTTCCTGACTTGGCATGACACCATGACTACCTCCTGGAAACCCAAATCTAAAAAAAAAAAAGACGAATAGTATTATGCTAAATTCAGCATTAGGTTGAAAAAGGAAAAGTACCTTTAGATTAAACTGTAGATACAAAATTAACATTGCCATATGACTTAGCAAAAAGAAAACTATCATGATTTTCATGATTAAAAAGTTCTTAAAAGTATCCAAATGCAGTAAGTTTTTGCTAAGTATCCTATAATGAACACCACATCTGAGCTTTAAAGGCTTATGATTGAACAGATAATATAAATGAAGACAAAGGAACAGCCACCAAGCAAATGGAACCAACTGATGAGAAATAAGAACACCACTACTAGAGTTTCTGAGTAAGACTCTGTTTCTTTATCTGTAGAGAGGCTCTATGGAGGAAGCTGATTTGGGGGGATGCTTGAATGAAGAGAGGAGGTCTAACAAATTACATTAGAGAGACTTACAGGCCTCGGTACAAGAGACTACAAAGGCATAGGTGTGACAACTGGATTAAACCTACTTGCTTGAAAGCAAGGAGAGGAGGTAGTGAGAGAGAGAGAAGTGTAGGCATCATCTGTAAAGATTAAGTAAATGAATAAATTACAGGACTATTTTTATTAGTTATATTATACCTCCTTCCAGAAAACAGGCAGCTTACAAAGAAATATAATACAGCAACAGGCATAAATTATAACTAAGGTGGAAGAAAAAAGGAAATTAAGGGTCAAAACAGAGGTAGGTATAAGACTAAAAAATATAAAACTAAAAAGCATTATCTTAAAGAACTATCTCCTGGGC
>NW_012153618.1:493417-512793 GCF_000956105.1 Propithecus coquereli | reverse complement strand
CCATGACCTCTCATTAGTGGAAAATAACTGATTATATCTCAAAGGGGAGAGAGAAGTAAACAACTTTCTGATTAATAGTTATTTCATTTCTCTATTTCTTTCTTATAACAGCAATTTAAATCTGGCAGGAAATTAAAAGCATTACCTCAATCCATGAGGTCTCATCCCCATACCAGCAACATCAGGAGGATAGGGTCCGTGTTGATCTTTTGGGAAGACTGCATATCTCGGTCCTAAAGGAGGAACAACAGGAGACCTAATATTCCCAGGATAGGGAGGTGGGGGTCTGGTGAAAGCCTGGTTGATACTCTCTGGTTGCCAGTGTTGAAGAGGCCCTGGATGAGGCACTACTGAATCCTGTGACCCCTTCTCCTGTCGACCTGCAATCTTCTTATGCTGTTGCTGCTGAAGAATGATTTCACGTAACTTCTGCCTCTAAATGGAAACAAACAAAAATCACTGGGGTTTCTCATAACTAATGGCTTTTTACAGGTCGGTGGCTCTTTAAATCGTAATGCTTTCATTATGTGGCTATGGTAATTTTTAAAATAAATGTTTTCAAGTTTGATAAAACAATAGTCAGACTTCACTATTCAACAGATTATAAAAAATACATTGATGATTTGAGTCCTTTTCCTTGCCAGACAACTATTACGAAACTAAAACTTCTGTATTTAAGGATTTCCACAAAATTCATGAAGACTGAAATTGCATACAGAATAAATCCAATTAAATTGGTAATTAATTTTACCAATTTCATTTTTCTTCTTTGCAGTATCACAAAGTCTACAGGACAAAAAGAAACTTTATCAAAAGAAAGGCTAGAGGCCGGGTGCAGTGGCTCACGCCTGTAATCCTAGCACTTTGGGAGGCCGAGGCGGGAGGATTGTTTGAGCTCAGGAGTTCGAGACCAGTCTGAGAAAGAGCGAGACCCCGTCTCTACCAAAAATAGAAAGAAATTAATCAGACAACTAAAAATATACAGAAAAAATTAGCTGGGCATGGTGGTGCATGCCTGTAGTCCCAGCTACTCGGGAGGCTGAGGCAGGAGGATCGCTTGAGCCCAAGAGTTTGAGGTTGCTGTGAGCTAGGATGACGCCACGGCACTCTAGCCCAGGCAACACAGTGAGACTCTGTCTCAAAAAAAAAAAAAAAAAAAAGAAAGGCTAGAGTGGCTAAATAAAGAAAAACAGAATAAAAAACATTAACACCTGTATAAAAATTACTCAGTTTGATGAAATGAATAGCATCCTTAAATACATTTAAAACAACGGAGAACATACAGCATGTTTACCTGTCTCAATTTCTCTGTATCTGCTTGAGACATATTTACAGTATTTTGCGTATCGGTTGCTCCTGAAGTGGGTACAGGCCCAGGCAGCTGGGAGGCACTGGAGAACTGCTGGCCCTGAGAGCTCGCAGGAGAGCCTGCCGACGTTCCGAAGCTCCCCTCTGATCCAGGCCCTGGCTGATCTGCAATGTCATGAGCAACTTGAGTTGCTCCAAAAGAGCCAGCCTGAGACCTTGGAGTCACAGCAGGCTGATCACAGGGATCACGAGCAGCAGACGGGGAAACACGGCTAAATGTGTCTGAAAGACCAGGTCCCGGTGGCCGAGGCGTCTGGGAACACGAATCAGGTGGCCTTACCAAGGGGGCAGGTAAAGCTGGTCCTCGGTTCTGTGCTGCTGGCAGGAAAGGATCCTGATTTGGCATGAGGACTGGTCTTGTCATTGAGGACCTAGTAAACCCCTCTGACATCCGTGGCCTTGGTGTTGCTGGTGGCTGAGAGTAAGGAACAGAAATTCCAGGTCTTGGTGTTCCAGGAGGATGAGCATATGGATCTGAGTGCCTAGGATTAGCTGAAGATGTAACAAACAAGTCAGTTTGTGGAGACGGTCGAGGAGTTGGGGGCTGCTGACTGTATGGATCAATAGCCGTAGGCCGGGGAGTTCCAGGAGGTTGGGAATAAGGGTCTGTATTGGATCGAGCTGGTCCTGAGGGTTGGGAATAAGAATCTACAACAGGTCGTGGAGTTCCTGGGGGTTGGGAATATGGGTCCTGAGATGTTGGCCTTGATATAGTTCCAGGCTGGGAAAAGGCCCTAGAAGGATGGGCAAACGATTCAGTCATTGCTGGATGTGGGGTTAGGGGAGGCTGGCTATATGGATCATTTGACTGACTATGAGAAAAATTATCTACAGGTCTTGGTGTCAAAGCAGGTCTTTCATAAGGGTCAACGGACAGTCGCCTTGATGCCTGTGACACTGATCCATAAGGGTCCTGAGAGGACGGAGGCAGCTGCATTGGAGTCTTAAATGGTCCAGGACCACTATCAAGAGGTGTAGGTGTCAGCAAGGGTCGTGCATATGGGTCAGATATCCGTTGCCTTTGAAACACATCTGCCCTGGGAGATGGTTTGGTAAAGTGATCGTTGGTTCCAGCTGCTACAGGACCTTTTGCAGTTTGTTCTGAAACTATAGGAGAGCGGGGTAGGCCCAAGGGTTTGGGAAATTGATCTGTCATCACAGGCCGAGGTGTGTCTGGAGGCTTTGCATATGGGTCACTATTTGTTGTGGAGGAAGAACATAAATCTCTGACTGGGGATGGCCTATTTGCTGTTGTCTCACTCATCTGAATGGGCCTAGCTACTGATGACAAAGGTGCACAGTTTTCCACCGGTGCAGAATTTCTTCTGGGAAAACTATGGCCCCCGGCAGGTGGTCTAGGAGTACCGACCATTTTTGCATAAGGATCCATTGGAGATGGTGGTCGGGAGTTAGAGGATCCAGGTGAAAACATTTGTGGTGAAGGCGGCTGAGAAGTCTGAGACTGAGAAAGGCTCTCCTGAATGGGAATCCGAGATGGGGCTGGAGGAGGAGGTGGTGCGTGTGGTTTTACAAACACATCATCTGAAGATGTAGAAGTAGGAGTACTGGGTAGTTGTTTTGTAAACAGGTCTTTATGGAATGACTGTGCAGGAGACATATTTCCATTCCCAGGCTGAGGTGTCAAGGGACTCTGTATCCCACTACTTGGTGTATCTGAACCAGACTGCATCAGAAGATGCTGAGAACCAAATTGTTGCTGTTGTTGCTGCTGCTGCTGTTGCTGCTCATTTTTCACCTGTTCAAGTTTCTGTGTGGCTTCAATTTTAGCTTGCTGCTTACTTTTCTGACGCATTTGCTGTTAAAATCAGAAAGAAAAAACAATCATATGGTTAAGGAAGAAAATAACCATTATGAGGGAAAAAAAAGCAACAGAAAGTTAATTTGTGTGATGTCAGCAGCTACCAGATTGCTCTCATATTAGATAATAAATTCCTAAAGAAGAGGGATTATTCACCACAGTATGTCCCACTTATGCCTAGGCAGTATATTGTTTATAGTATTTCAGTAAAGCTCCCAAATCAACTTAAACACATTTTACTTACTGAGGAGGGAAATGAGTCTATTTTAAATCAAATTTTCATGGTCTACTAAGAACTATCTTCTGAAATAATAAATGCCTCTCTTCTTGAAAAGTGAAAATCCAACTTAAGAAAGTAGATTACCCAAAAAATTCCATACCTGTCTAAATTTCCATTCCTGTTCATGTTCCGATTCTCTTTGCTTTAACGGATCTTTAAAAAGATCCGAATCAATACGAGAGCTGGGATCGATGCTATCTTGCTGTTGCTGCCTTTTCATGGAGTCATTTGACATCTGTACTTTATTAATACGTAAAGCAGCCCTGTTATCTCTGGCTTTTTGCTTTGACAAAAAGAGAAAAAAAATCATTCCCCAGAACATGTTAACATGTTTTAAGAAGTACAAATAAAAATTAGTGTGTACTTTATCACATAAAAGAAAAAGTTTAAATAATTGAAAATAGCTGAAATATTATCCTTCAAAACTTACAGCCTCCTAAGAAAGGACCTGGACAATAACCCATCTTCTCTCTTTATGCTGCCTGGTACCTACCAGGGGAGGACATGTTTATATCTATGTATTTGAACCAGACTAAGAGATCCCAGGTGTAATATTTTTTATCCTAATTTTCTTAACTCCATAGAAAATTTAAGAATCTCTCAATTTAGAAAAGAAAAAATACCAATTCACTCCTCAAAATAAAGATCTGAATATTTGAAACTTATCAAAGAAAATCATTAAAAAACATTAAAAATATCCTGTAATTACTTTAATAAGTCAAACAAGATAGCATATTGACACATAATACATATGCTCTATCCTAAGCAATAATTATAATTGAAAATATGTGCACTGGAGAACAAGTTAGAAAATAATTGTATATAGTTTTCAAAACAGTAATACAGATTTAATATGCTTTAAAATAAAAGCAAGAATTTAGTTCCAGTTGACAATGTTGATTTGGCTCTTTGGAAGAAAACAATTCACCATCTGAACTGTGAATCTTAGAAAATTCTCTAATAGTTCCTGGCAAAGATCTTCCAAAAATTATAAAGATGTCTAGGTATGTTTCTTTCAAGATGAATAAAGATTCTTTATTAAACCTAACTAAAAAAGAGCTAATCGTTGAAGAAATTGAGGCACACTAATTCAGGCTCCAAATGCAGTACAATTGTCCCTCAGCATCCATGGGTCATTGGTTCCAAGACTTTCCTCAGATACCAAAATCTGTGGTATTTTTTGGGATGCTCAAGTCCCTTACATGAAATGGCACAGTATTTGCCTATAATCTACTCACATCCTTCTATACGCTAATGAATCATCCTTCTATATGAAATACCTAATACAATGTAAATGCTATGTTAATAGTTATCTTCTATTGTTTAGGGAACAATGACGAAAAAGGTCTGTACTTGTTCAGTACAGAGACACTTTTTCCCCCAGAATATTTTTGATCTGTAGTTGGCTGAATATAAGAACACAGAACTCATGGATACAGAAGGCCAACTGTACTCTTTGCTGAAGAGATGAAACAATTTTAAAGTGAAATGAATTAAATACACCCCCCCAAAATAACTGATTTTCAATCTTCAGCATCATGGTCTGTTAACTAGCTTATAAAAATGTCACACTCTATGTTAAGACATAATGAGGAAAATCAGTGTAAAAATAAAGTTGCTTGTTGTTAGAAGTATTAACAAGCATTTTCTGCAATGGAAAATTTTTATTAACCTAAGACAATAAAAATAAGGTTCAAGAATTGTGTTTGAAGGTTTCGTTCATAGGAGTTTTTAAAAGTACCACATATGGTGCTCTTTCCTGAGAGCTTGCTTTTCTCCACAACTTAGCAATCTGCTTCACTCTAGTAGTCCAATCTGCAACAAAAGCACAGGGTATACACTTTTGTAGAGCCACGTTAATGATGTGTTATAATAAAATACATTGAACTGCTGACAGTTCATCTTATTCAGGCCACATTTTTCATGATGTAGTAGTAGTATATTAATGAAATTCTTTACACAGTACAAAGTTCCTGGTACAGTAGGCCAAACAAATATTTTCTAAATGAAATGTTACCTTATGAATCAATAATTTGGCTTGTAGAGTTGGGAAGTTTTTAAATTCTGGGGCTAAGCAGACAGAATAAATTTAAGCCAAGTAAAACAAGTTACTTCAATCATGTTAAGATACTACCAGAACCAAAGTAAAAGCTGTAAAACATCTGCTCTAAATAGAAGTCTATCAATTTGACCTAAAGGAATTAATCATAGTTTGAAGCATCCTACTAGCATTTGTGTACAAACAACACATTGAAAAGTAATGATTTCAAACCATTTCTATGAAATTCAGTGTCACAACGGTATACAAAAGGAAGTTTGGGTGAGATCAACAGCTAATGATAAATACAGAAATGATTTATTCTGTATTTAAAAAAGCAAGCTTCCAAAAAGCGAATAAAAATGAAAATCAGTTGACAAACCAACAGCCTTTACATAGCATTCCATGGGGTTCTTGAATCAGAAAGTAAAATTATTAAAGAAAATTAGTTGGGGGAAAAAAAAACCATAGCTCTGCTGTAAGGACATTTTATGCAGACAACGCAAGTGTATGTATGGTTAAAAAAAGTAGTTGAAGAATGGGATGTTGCTTTCACAAGCTTCCCTGCACTAAACCACTCATTCCTACCATTAGCATTTGATTTATTTCTACACATGATGAGTAAAGCACCACAGGGAGACCAAAACAAAAAAAGACACGTAAAAGGTAGGGGTCATCCACATGAAAAGTCACACCTCCCACAATTTAGAAGAGCTTATCTGTTGACAACTGGGAAACTACTGCAAAACAGAGTTTCAATAACTTTCAATACTGGCCTGTCTGACAACGTGAACTCAAAATAACAAAACAGCATTGCTTGCAAATATTCAACTGACATTTCATTAATCCAAGTGTTTCAATCACTAATTAATCAGAATTTTCAAAAATAGTACTATTCTATTATCTGCTCTTTTCACACAGGCAGTGGTAATAGCTGGCCAGGAAAAGTGAGGAAGGAAGAAGGGAAGATAACACTGAGTTAGTTTCAATACAGACATCTAGAATTGACTCTGATTTAGCCTAAGTTAATATTTTTGATTAAATGATGGTTTCTGTTCTAGGAATTTTTTTGTGTAACTATGTAACACTGACTTCTGCATATTTATAAGCACTGCTAGGCACTGGAAAAATGACCATTCCAGTAATTTAAACTAACTTTTGGGAAATAATGTGAATAGGTGCAGGGCTTAGGCCTAAGAAAACGCACGATGTTTCTAGACATCTGGGGAATCTTCACACTATAGATCATGATGCCAGACGAAAATTAGTGAAGTTACAAGGGCTATTTCAGTGAAGAAGAAAAAAAAAGTTATTACACCTGAGAGGACACTGGTAAAATAGATAGCAATAATGCATCCATGACTTACCAGGGAATTCTTCCTTTAAGTTGGGGAAATTAATATTTGTGTAGAGAACTGGTGCTACAGTTGCCATTTCACCCAGAGCCTCCTCTTTTTCCCACTTAAGTGTGCTTCTCTGGGCGTTCGACATCGTATCATTTTCTCCTTCCACAGTGGGAGCTGATGACGTCCAAGAGTTGTTAGGATCACTTGCCATTGGATTAAATGCTGGATTTTTATCCCTGGCAAAAAATAAACATCTTTACTTCATAAACATAAAATAACTTTCTAATACCATGTTCAAATACAACTTTCATCAAAACCTATTACAAAGTAGCTAAAAGTAACATGTTTATTTCTAGCAAAAACCACAATAAATGCAATATACAATATTATGCACAATAATTAAAACATACTAATTAATTTATATATAGATCAAACAGAAATTGGTGCAATTTTAGTTTCCATAGAAAATAAGGCTTTAAGATACCTGGCATCAGGATAAGGGGATTGTGCTATTGCTGAGAAAGTTCCTAGTCCACTTCCAGGAGGCAAAGAATTATGTGGGAGGTGAGGACTAGGTCCAATAAGGCCATTCATGAGTGGCATCCGTGAAAAAACATCTTAAGAGAAGAAAATGATAATTAGGTTGCATAATATTCATAAAAATCAAGCAAGTGAAATACAGTTAGTTGACCCTTGAACAGGAATTTGAGCTGCACTCAAATTGAGGTCCACTTATACGTGGATTTTTTTTCCAACCAAACACAGATGGAAAATACAGTATTCTCTGGATGCAAACCCCCTACATACAGAGGGCATGCCTTTCGTGTATGTAGGTCCTGCAGGGCCAACTGCAGAACATGAGTATGCTTGGATTTTGGTATATGTGGGGATCCTGGGATCAATGCCCCATGTATACCAAGACACGACTGTACTTCTAAATAAAAACTTTAATGATATTTAAAAGTACTTTTTTCAATATTATACTGTATAATACTGCTTAAAGAATAACTTTTGGCTATAAAATTTTGAAATACGGTCTCTATAGCTGTTTACTTCATTACGGTATACTAGAAATAGCATGTGTTTTTGAGTCCGACAGCCCTGGTTGAATCTTAATTCTCCTACTTGTTAGAGGCAGAACAGAATCAATTTCTATTTCTGTAAAATGTAAGTATTCTGGTATTTGGGTTGAGATAATGTATGCACAGCCTTTAGCATACTGTCTGGTATGCAGTAACTATTCAATACGTATTAACTCTATAAAAAGAATGAATCACAGTAAATGCTACTAAGTTTTATCAAATATTCTTTTTCATGATTGAAAATTACCAAACAGATGCTCCTTATATTTTACTCCTGCCCCTCATAATACAAAAAACCACCTATGATTTTTTTTTAATATTTTTGTTTTTTTAGAAACAGGGTCTTACTGTACTGCCCAGGCTACAGTGCAGTGGTATGATCATAGGTCATTGTAACCTCTAACTTCTGTGCTCAAGTGATCCTCCCGTCTCAACCTCCCAAGTATCTGGGACTACAGGCCTGCCACGCCTGGCTCATTTTTTCTATTTTTGGTAAAGTTGAGGTCTCTAACTCCTGGCCTCAATTGATCCTCCCTCCTATAGTGTTTGTGATTACAGACATGAGCCACTACACCAAAATCCATCTATGATTCTTAAATTGGCACTTTCTCTAAAATAGTTTTGAAAAGTAAGCAGTAGTAAGCAGTATTTCATCCACCATTATCAATTAGGTGATTATTGTTAAAAAATACACACTCTGTTTTTGGCCTAATTTTCATTACTTGCAGTTCAGCCCCCAAATGCATTTTAACTCGCATTCCAGCCCATTCACAAGCTTCAAATACCATATCATTTTCCTTCTAAACAGGCTTTAGGCAAAACCGTAAGATCATCTTCTGTTTCTCTACAACTCTCCCCTCAAGCATGTAACTCCAATCCTTATTGTGGTCATCTACTTGTCTAAACTATTTGGAAATAAGCCAGCTGTACTCAATGGAGTTTTCCAGCAAAGAAAAACTTTTTAAGTACCTTCAAAAGGGCCTCCCAATTAAACTTGGATGATTGGTGGAGACATACTCTAATACAAGGCCTCTGTTAACTATTTTAACACTTAGAACAGTACTATTACAGGAGATCCACATCACCAACTAATTATACAAATGGCAATATCATCATAAAATTAGCTAATACTTGGGATATCGATAGAGAACTCCTAACCTGATTACTTTGCCATACTATTAGATTAAAAAAACAAAAGCAATGTCTCACACACGTGATGTTTTATAATGCATGATGTCCTTTTACCTAAACCAGATCGTCCAAATGTTACAACACTAAAGTAAGTGTACATAGCTCCAGTGTATATGTGAAGATACTGAAGACGACCAACAACAAGTTGTCAAGATTCTGTCTCAAGGACTTGCTAGAACTACGTGACTTCCACGATAGGGCTTATCCTACACTAAATGTCAGAGCTGGGCCCACCCACTGGACCAGATTTTCACAATGGCAAAATTCTACAACACTTAAGTTTACTCTAAGAATTAAAGGACAAGATTTCTGCTTTTATTCAAAATAGAATGCTACATCTATTTTCAACTTCAGTGAAAAGTAGGTTCCATTAAGGAATCTGAAATTTTAATTAAAAATATCAAATGTTTTTCATGTAATTAGGATAAGGAAAAGCTTCTTCATTGGTAATGAGAATGTGATCCACACCATAGCTATCTGCTCATATCAGTACCATCTACTACAATCACAACATGACCATATTGAAACTTTTCCTAATGGTATTATTAATAGCTATTATTTCTTAAGCATGCTACTAAATGTGAAGAATGTTCTAAAAGCTGTACGTGTATTAACTGTTCACATCATCATAAGAACCTGATGAAATAGGTTATGGGTAGCTCCATTTAAGCAACGACAACCCAGAGATGTTACATAACTTGTTCAAGGACACATAAGTAAACGCCAAGTATTTTTCCTTCATTACTATTTTAATTAAGAGGTGGTCTTTATTCATCCTTCAAGTCTAACCTAGTTGTATCAGTTTATAAAAGTTGAAAAGTTACTTAGCTTTTACCTAAATGGATTTCAACTTACTATAATCTCAACCTTCTTGAAATTTCCCTTCTCTATTTTCTGACCTTTATCACTGTCAACATATTATGCGGCCTCCCCTTCCTCATCACTCCTACTGAAGTTACTCCAGTGAATTATCAACAACCTTCCCATAGTTCAACAACGTCTTTCAAGTACTTGGCCTACTTCACTTTACAACCTTTACATCACTTTCAAGAACCTACACCTCTCAATGTCTCAATCTCTCAGTACTTTCTTCACTTTCACCTATCTCTGAAAAAACAGAAAGAAAAGGAACATGTAATTGCACAGCTAATATAAATCAGGTAAGTATTAACTTCATTACTTTTAATTAAAAAGAAGAATCCCTTAAGATTCTGTACTCTACTGGCAGTATATTCTTTTAAGAAATCTTATCCTTCCCATGACATCAATTAGCACCACTACACAGACAATGCCTATATTTTCATCCATAGTCTTGACTAACTGCAACTGTCTACAGGTCAGAACAATGGATATGTCCCATTTTTACCAAAAGTGTTCTAAAACAAAACTCATTATACTTCCACTACCTTCTACAACACACATACACTGTCTTCCTTTGTTCCGTGTTTCATGATTATCCTCTAGACCAACCTAGCTTATATATAGTTTATTTCCCCCTTTTCTTCACACTTTACAACCATTCAGTAGCACAATCCTACCTATTCCAACTTCACTGTCTCTCACAGCCATTCCTTCCTTTCAAATAGCATTGTAAGTACCTTTACATGGAACCTATGTTTTAACTTAGTCCCAGCCACAATAAATTCATTAGCACAACTCTTCTTGTCCCAAATTGACTTCCAATACTGACACTAGGCGTATCTTACCAAAACATAACTGACAAGGTCATTCCACTGGTGTGAGGTTTTCAATGCCTCTTAGAGGCCTGGAGAAAAAAGGCCAGCTGCCTCTGCCTGTTTCCCCTAGCAGTCTACAGTCTAGCACCAGTGTCCACTTCTAGTTTTGCCTCCTTAAACACTGCCCACTTATTCCTCCTCCTTTACTCTGGACAATGTTAAGGTTGCCATTCTTGAATACCTGTGTGCCACCCTATATGTAACTTGATCATGCTTTATCCTTAAATTAGAATTATTATTCTTTCATCAGGCGCTACGGCTCATGCCTGTAATCCTAGCACTTTGGGAGGCTGGAGTAGGAGTACTGCTTCAGGCCAGGAGTTCAAGAACTATAATTCTTTCAAACATGAACACTGAAATCTTAGTGATTCACTCTACTGTAATATAAATTAGTTGCACATGTGAAAGTCTACAGTACTAGGATTATAAGCTCCTGAGAGTAGGCAGCCTTACTGACCTTGTATTACACATTAGCACCTAGCCAAAAAATACAAATCACCTCCTCAAAACCTTTTTAAAAATACATACTTTCTAGAATACATACTTCTAGTTATAGAAAACATGAAGACAGATCATTTTTTACATGTAGAGAAGAAAAATACTGAAAGTCTTAGTCATTAAAAAGCATACAGAACAAGAAGAAAAAAGAAAAAAAGCATATGGGAACAATTAAGAAGCATGTATGATGAATGTTCTACCAAGATGTAAATCACATGTTGAATCTAGCAAAACTCATGGTAAATTTATGCTTAGAGGCTAAATGGGCAGGAAATAAGATATTTCAATTGTGTGAATTATGGAATTTTTCATGTATATACAAAATTGGTAGTAAAGATTAACAAATTATTTGCACATTTCTGCACTTACTCAAAAAATATACACTGCCATAGAACTCACCTGTACCGCTCAATCTCCTATCTACTGCAATGGATCTCAATTCTAGGCTTTAAGATTTCAAGTCTCCAGAACAGGGAGAAATTGGAGTCTTAAACCTATTTTATGTGGCCACTAGGTACAAGTAGGTAGAAGAAAACTGATCAAACAAATCAGGAAGATTTTTACAAAATTTCATATGAATTTCATAGTATCTACAGGGGTAGAAAGGTCACTGATTTACTCTGAAAATATGTACTGAACACATACTCTGTGGTAGGGTGTAAGATGAGGAGCAAGACACACATAACCCCAGCCTTTACAGAGCTCAAATTCTAAAGGGAAGACCTGAATTACCCTGACAGGTATTTGTATTTGTGCCACATGCTACAAATGACAAGCATGGGGGTAGTGGGAAGATGGTGACTGGCTAACCTCTGAGAAAATGAAAGTGAAACTGAAACCAGATCAATGAACACAAGGCAGCCAGGTGAGGGTGGGGTGTGGTTCCCCAAGCAGATAAGTCTCTGTGTAGGAAATGGTTAGAGCAGAAGTGAGCTAGGATGGGAAGGGAAGAGGGGGGGCACTGTCACATCCTCACCCCACCAACGAACGAGCAAAAGAATTCTGGTCATAAGGTAGATCAAAGATTTACAGAGATTTCAAGGAGGTAAGACATATGACTGAAGTTACTATTTTTCTATCATTACAAAAGAGGATTTTCTCCTATTAGTTTGGGTAGATGGCTACTCGGAACAGGGCAAAACTCACCTGAGTGTGTGAACATACATACACATATACATATATCCACACACGTGTGGTTATCATGTAGAACCATAGTTCTAAAAGTCGTAACATACCCTGACTGTGTAATGGCAGCAGCTGTGTCTGGGGGCCAGGCTGTGGTAACGGAGCTGGCTGAGGGGTTGCAGGACTAAGTACAGCAGTAAATAAATCTTCAACATCCTTTCCTCCAAGCTCTATGAGATAAAACAGAAATAGTAATAAGATCAAAAGACTATTACATTCACAATATAGGGAATGTCATTTGCATAAACTAAAAAATCGTTACACAAATACCTGGAATTTTATATAACTTTCCAAGAATTGCTCCTAGGATAAAATAAAGATATAAAAAACATTAACTATGAATTCAATATACTGATACATAGTAGCATTTAATTGGCATAGAAATTATCAGAATAGAAGTTAAATTATAAATAAGCATGCAGAAATCTTTGAAAATCATATTTACTCATGTCTTTTAGAAAGCCTAGATGTAGGGCAAATATTTTACCATCTGTGACCATTTTGTCTAGTTCAGGACTGAGGATTCCATCTAGCTGCTCTTCACTTAATGGTCGTAAACTCTGATTGACACTTGGTTGAGGCAAAGAGGAAGGATCATCAGCAACAGGACCAACATCTAAAAGAGTAAGGTGAATGAACAGAGGAGTGAATTCAGAATACTCATGCAAAATGTATAGCAACATTTACCTGCATTAAAATATAACAATATGATTAAAATAGAGACATGACATCTGTAATTGTGAATTAATCAGAACTCATATCAATTTAGGTAGTCAAGTGAAAATTAGACACAATATATATGTAACCTTAGGTATAACTTAAAGTTGTATTTTAATAAGGATAAATACATATCTTGAGGAACAAAAGAACATATCTGATGCTCAACTTACCAACTACTGTAAAAATAAGCCTCATGATTAAGATAGGAATTTATAAGAAGTCAATATACAAATAATTGCTTTAACTTGGAAAACAGTGGTATCAAATGTACAGTTCAATTACAATACACAGTATGTGAAACAGGAGGGATGAGTTTCATATAAATTTAAAAGCTCTAAAATCCTCAATGCTTAAAAAACTTTATCCTTTGTAAATAATTTCAATTATAAGTTATATATTTAAAATATTCTGCAGTTACATTCTGAATATATAGATTATGTTTATAACATTATAATATGCTTTATCTCATACACTGGTATTTTAAGTAAGAGACACAAGTAAAGGTGATCTCTCATCTACTTTTTTCATGCTTTCTCATTATTACTATTAAACTAAAAATTTAGTCTCCTCTTATTTTGATCTTACATTAGAAACTAACTGTAATATTTGGGTAATATTATAATTACATATAGACAAAAATAAAGCCATTCATTAAAAAGCTACTGAAAAAGTCATCCAAAGTACAGCTATACTATGCTTTAGCCACACACAAAAAGGGGGAAAGCAAAATATGGATTAGTGACAAATTAGCACTACTAACAAATATGCATGCACCTACAGGTTGTTTCAGCTGAAATCACTATAAAAAAGAAGACTACTTCTAGTCAGCGGTCATCCATTGCTCAGGTTCTTACCAAATGGAAAAGGTGAGCTCTCAACCTGGAAAGTGCATAAATCAAGACCTACAAGACCCAAACCAAATAAAATGGATGATTACCACAGGAAAGGGAAGTGAGGGAAAATGCAAACAAAAGTAGAAATAAGATACAGCAAGACTTTAAGGCAACATGCCTTAAATTTGATGCAATTAGAAAGACAACAGAAATTAACTAACTTGGTATATCCCCTCCTAAACCAGGAAAACCAAGGTAAATCAAATAAAATGTTGAGTTCTTTGACAAAGCCAAAAACAAATGAAAGAAACCAAAAAAATTTCAGTTACTCAGAAACAGACAAAACTAAACTCGTTCTACACACATACACCTCTCACTCAGATCATAAAACAAAAATTGGGTAAACGGTATTCATATATACCTGAATGATCAACTGATTTTGCTAGGTCATCCGAAATTATTCCAAGAATGTCATCATCTGTGTTTAAAACTTCAGAAATATCAGCTAATGGGTCATCAGCAGTACCTAAATATAGTAAGAATACTGAGTGATAAAAACTTAAGATTGTTACTTCCACGGTAGGGAGTTTTCATAGCAAAGGCATGCTAATATTCTGAATAACAAAAATTTATTAAAAATTTAGACTATTGGTTTTTTGACTAATAAATTAAGACAAAATAAAATTTAAAATAGAGACCCGTAGGCAATAAAAGTGAAACAGAACGAATGCTATAAGAAACAAGGCAAAAAAAAAATCCATTAAGAAAGTGGCATTTCTAAAAATGACATCTAGAAAATAAAACACAGTAGGAAAAGTTAGTAAAATACGAAAGACAAAACCCATTACTCTTTGGAAATTCCTTGTATAGCATAAGCCAGGTACCATCTAGTTACTACTTCCAGCTTTGCTCTTCATACTGATCATTCGCTCTTTTAAAAAAAAAAAAAAATTCAGTGTCCACAGAACTGTGTCTATGAATTATGTATCAGACGTTGTTCCACTAACACTAAAGCAGTGACTAAAACAAACCGCATGCCCTCACAGAGCCCACTTTCCCAGAGGGAATCAGACAGTAAACGACATCACTGTGATATAAACAAGTAAGGAAAAAGGACTCTAAGTAAGCTACAGGGATGCTGCAGTAGACAAAGTGGTCAAGGAAGACCTTTAGAAAGACATGAGTGAGCATAACTCTAAATGAAATGAGGGAGTAATATAGACAAAGAGGGAGACAGCTCTCCAGCCTGAGGAAAAGAAAACGTGAAGCCCCTGGGGAAGGATGGGTTTGCGAACACAGGAGGCTGGAGCCAAAGAGTGGTAGGAATAAAGAGGCAGCTAGGGCAGTATTATGTACAGTTTTAAACCTAAAGTTGTGGGAAGGCTGGAAGATAGGAGATGATGTGATTGTGCAGACCAGGCCTCTGGCGGCGGAGGGTAGGGGTGGGGTGAGACTGGCAGGACTAGAAGCCTGGACCCTTCAGAAGGGTACTGAGTCTAAGTGAGAGGCGACGCCAATTTGTACTACGGTGACAGGGAAAGTTGAGGTAAGAAGTGGCTGGCTTTGGGATGTATTTTGAAGGTAGAGAGAAACTTGTGTGAATGGGTAAGATGTAGAGTGTGAGAGAACGAAAGGTCAAGGAGTATCCTAAGGGTTTTGGGCTGGCTTAATAAAGAAGGAAAATATTAAACTGATTTACACTAGCTTTCATAATCATATTAGTCACTGCGTTAAAGAACATTTGAAAATTTTAATCCATCTTAACTGTAGTTTTACTTAAAATGGGGGGTGGGGGTAGAGGCATAAATGCACCACTCCAGATCAAACACCTCTGTGAAACTCAGTCTTGGTTCCGCTATATGCTTCTCAAGTAGAATTCAAACATAGGAACGTAACAGTAACTTTCATGTGCCCAAATATTCAGAAAGCTTTTAGAGAAATAAAATTGTTTCAATAATGTATTCTCTTACACAATACTGTATTTGAAAGAAAAATTCTGGATAATTCCTTCAGGGGTCATAAAGTGGTTTTCTGTTTGTTTTAAAGTAATGGAATTCTACTATACAAATTATAACTAATTTTCTTAAGAGACAGTTCAAAAAGTTTGGCCCTGCCTAAAGTAAAGGAGTTTCATCTCTTATCAACAAATTATTAAAACTGACATGAAGGGCTATACTGAATGAAATGAAGGCCTTCACTATTTCATTTTCCATTATAAAGGCAGAAGAGTGGTTCAACTGCAAAGAACATTGCATTTAATTTAGGTTTTGAAATAGGAGTATTTTTCTAGTCCTGTAAGTTTTTGCCTTATTGTAAAACCATTCTCTCTTTAGCAGTTTTGAGGAAAAAAGCAATTAAATAAAGGAAAAAGGAATAACTTATACCAATGTCTTTCCTGTCACAGTATGTCCTCTGTCCAATTTCAGTCCTTTTCCTTACAAAACTCAAGTGCAAATAACTTCTATTTAAGTCCTTAAATAGCTAGTGATGGTATTTATAAGGTATACAGTACAGTAAAACATCCTGTGAAAGACCCGCAAGTCTTTCATTATATATTATTTTAACAATGTATCGACATGGATAAAAGCAGATAAGTACTTAAAGCAACAGAATTAAGAGTTTTTAAAAATCTGGTAAGACTGAATAAACAAGAAGCATGACCTCACTATCAACAGTGAGGTAGACTGGACATGCACATGTGCACAAGAAGGGTAAGATTGCTTCTAATTATTTCAAGAAGTCAAAATCAAAAGTCTTTATTTCATTCCAGGATAATGAAGAGTTAATGAAGCTGTAACTACTCAATATAAAGTCACTTTTCAGTGAAGGATTGTATTAAAATTGTTTTTTTCAAAATGAGCTTATAAAATAAGCTGAGTAACACATGTAATCAACGTCAAAAGGAAGCTTGCCAGAAGAATTGATAGAACCATAAAAACCTACAAGTGAGGAAAAACACTGATCATAACTTACATAGCCAACTAAACTTCCGGAGCTTTGTTCATGTTAATAATACTTCATAAACATATCAAGCTCTCATACCTTTCCCTGTTAGTATTAGGTTATTAAATATGAAATGTCCAATTTGGAATCAAAAGGTTTATTTATCTCAAACAAGAAGCAGTACAATTAATCAAAGTATGCACCTAAACAATCGAGGCAGTTTTGCCATCTTAACAGTAGCTTGCTTATGCCAGCAGCAAAGAAGCCTGGAGAGCGAGTGGCAATGAAATAACAAGAGGCGTTTTCCACAGCTTATGGAGAATTGAATGTTTTTCCTAGCAAGAAGTGGTCCAAGGCCTGGAAGAAGGGGTAATCAGTTGGTGCAAGGTCTGTTGAATATGGTGGACGACAGAGTTTCCAAGTCCAGCTTCTGTAGTTAGAGCAGTGTTGTTTTTTTGCAATATTCGGTCTTGCAAGAGGATGTGGCCTGTCTCTATTGACCAATCTAGGCTGCTTAATCACCAGCATCCTCATCATTTCATCCAACCGGTTGTAGTACACATCCACTGTAATCGACTGCCCAGGTTTCTTTTCTTTTTTTTTTTTTTTTTTTTTTTTTTAAATACAGCTAGGGTCTCATTCTTGCTCAGGCTGGTCTCAAACTCCTTAGCTCAAAGCTCGGCTTCCAGTGCTACAATTACAGGCGTGAGCCACCTTGCCCAGCCTCGACTGATCAGGTTTCATGAAGCTGTAGTGGATAATACCAGCACTGGACCAGACACCATTAGCTTTTTTTGAAGAATATTTGGTTTTGGACTGTGTTTCGGCACTTCATCTTTATCCAACCATTGTGCCGAATGCTTGCAATTATCAAAAATAATCCGCTTTTCATCACAGGTAACAATATGGTGTAGAAATGGTTCGCCTTTACGTAGTGACAGCAAAGAAAGGCAAGTTTCAAGACAATTTCTTTTCTGATGCTCATTTAATTCATGTGGTAACCACCTATCCAGCTTCTTTACCTTGCTGATTTGTTTCAAATGGTCCAATATTGTTGGAATAGTAACGTCAAACCTTGCTGCTAATTCACAAGTAAGTTGAGATGGATTTGCTTCCACTACAGCTTTCAACTCATCATTATCCACCTTGGTCTCAGGTTGCCCACATGGCTCATTTTCTATATTAAAATCACTACAATGGAACTTCCCAAACCAACGATGTACTGTGCACTCATTAGCCACACCCTTCCCAAACACGTTGTTATTATTTTGAGCTGTCTGCGCTGTATTGGTTCCACGACGGAACTCAACGTTAAAAAAATAACACGAATCTTTGACTTACCCATTATTTCACAAAAATTGCTCTAAAAAAAAAAATTTTTTTTTTGAAAGATAATCACAAGCCAAAATTGAGTTTGAAAGAATGAGGATGTACCTTCATTAAAAAAAAAAAAAAAAGGAAGTGTCAAGGTGAAATGTCAGAGATATCAACTGTCAAACTTAGTATTTAAGGAAATCAGATATTCCATACTTAATAACCTATTATTTCCCACATGCACTGCATCTAGGACAATGATTGTCAACCAGGGGCCGGTGTGCCAGCCAAAAAATATCTGGCAATATCTGGAGACATTTTTAACTATCATAACATCATGAAAGCAGAGATGTTGTTAAACACCCTGCAATGCACCAGACCAGCCTCCCTCCCACAACAAAGAATTATCTGGCCCAAACTGACAGTAGTGAGGAACCACGATCTAGAGCAATATATTTCACCGTATTAACACAGTCTGCCAACAAGTTCCCAACTATAGCATTCTTTTTGGTTATCCTCTATTTTGAATTTCTTAGGGCTCTGTAGTTAATAAAAAAAAATCTATCTTGTCTAAGTTGAAGATTATTTTACTTATAATTTACAACTATGGCCAAATTATACCCCTTTATACTGCCCTGAGCAAAGTGTAAACCAAACATTTTCCTTCACAACTCTTCATTTTATGGTAGTTACACAGGTAAATTATTTTGTCAAATCTTATGGATTAAAATGCACTAAAAATGCACATGAGGCCAAATGAAAGCATTTCAAAGGTTTAACTGAAAGCCAGATGAATGTCATATGATGCGAACAAAGTATCTGTGAATTATTACACATACCTTGAATTCCAGGTTTTGCTGGAGCTGAGGATGAACTAAGTAGGGGATCTAAGGAAGGATCCAAGAAACCTGTGCTCCTATTTGTTTTATATGAAAGCTGAGCTGTATCTTCTGATAGATTATCTAAACTCAGCTTGTTTTGTCTACTTGAATCTAGAAGATCTTTTCCAAAGAAAGCTTCCTA
>NW_012153618.1:491140-491632 GCF_000956105.1 Propithecus coquereli | reverse complement strand
TATTAAAAAGAAATTTGAAAATCCACAAAGTTAAGAGCACTGGGTAGAAGATGGTTCACTTCTTATACCAGCAATGCTTTTATCATTAGGGAGAATCTTCCACACCAGAAAGCATCTTAGAAGTTTAGAGATCATTTATTCAATGCCTTCAGTATAAATTTAAGAAATCTGAGACTGCCATCAGCAAGAATTTTTTTAATGATTCATGATGACTTTAGAGTGTTTATCAAAAATTGTAACATTCTTATTTAGAGGATTTTTCATTCCATGTAGTTAACATAAAAGAGTGGCTCCACATGGTTTCTAACTTGATCCTGTCAGCAACTCCCAGAACCAATCAGAGACTGTGGATCTATTACAGGTATTTCTTTTTTTTTCTTTTTTTTTTTTTTTTTTTTTGAGATAGAGTCTCACTGCGTTGCCCTGGCTAGAGTGAGTGCCATGGCGTCATCCTAGCTCAAAGCAACCTCAAACTCCTGGGCTCAAGCAATC
>NW_012153618.1:490192-491090 GCF_000956105.1 Propithecus coquereli | reverse complement strand
CCTATCAATTCTTTTACATAGAATCCTCTTATTTTAAAAATAAGACTTTTTAGTAGAGACAAAATTTTTACTAAAGACAAAATTACACAAATAAAAATGCACAATTATGTCGAATGTGTTTCTATCAACAGCAGTATAATAATTCAATTCCAGGAGATTAAGCTACAATTAAATTTAAAAGCTGGTAGATATACAATACTATTGACGCCTTAATTCATATTATAAGCAAAACTAAAGCTTCATGAATATTAATATTTACAGATTATTTGCAGAGGACAGCGCAAGATTTTGATCTATAGCTTAATATTTACATACTTCAGGTGGATCTTGTAATCCATATTGATTCATGTAACACTGAAGACTCAGACTATAAATCTGAAAGAGGGTTTTTATTGTCACTTTAACCGTACTGTGTGCTCAACATTTATGGCTATTTAAAGGCTTTTGGCTTTCTATTTATTTACTCGTATTAACATTTTTCCATTCCAATATACGTTCTCTACTCTAGAGCTCAGTGTTTCAAGCTGGGTTGCTTGCCAACACCAGGATCTCTCCATAACTTCAAGAAAATACGGAAGACAAAAGGGAAGCATGCAGGACCCCTTTCGCCTGATTCCACCCAACAATTCTGCTTTAGTCTATTTTCTATAACGTAGTCTGTCTGGAAAAAGGATCCTGTGTAGGGGACAATTTTGCAGTAGCCTTCAACATTTAACACACTCTTGCCAAATGTACAAACACAAAAAGTTCACTGCAGAATTTTTCATAATACCAAAAAATGAAAACAGCCTTAAGGTCCACCAATATGCACATGACTAAGTAAATTAAAGACACTCATACTATAAAATACAGCAATTTTTTTTTTTTTTTTTTTTTTTTTGAGACAGAGTCTCACTCT
>NW_012153618.1:477969-489105 GCF_000956105.1 Propithecus coquereli | reverse complement strand
TGCTCAGGCTGGTCTCGAACTCCTGAGCTCAAACAATCCGCCCGCCTCGGCCTCCCAGAGTGCTAGGATTACAGGCGTGAGCCACCGTGCCTGGCCTATTACAGGTATTTCTGAAGTCACATGGTATCACTACCTATAAGCAGATTGCATAAATATTTCTAACTTATAGTTTATCTTGACACTGTTGTGGTCAATAAAGAAAAACTGGAAAGTGTGTTAATGAATTCCTACTGGGTTTTTGTCACTATGTGTTCCCCCAGTCAACAGAAAAAAATATATAACTATCACAAGGTGTCCAAGAAATAGCACCATTACAAAGGCTTCCCTCACATTAAAATTAAGAAAAAAAAAAAAAGTGAACATTACTAATGTACACCAGAGGAAACAATCCAGTTCAGTAGACTAAGATCACAGCAGAAATTGGAAAATTAGATCTAATACTTTAAAAAGCTCTGTTGCCAAAGTATTAAATGGACAGTCTTCATATATTCATAAACACCTAAAGAAAGCTTCTTAAATATAGATTATACTTTACAGAAGGAGCAATAGGAGGAGAGGCGGGTGGTCATCTCAACACTCTCAGAAAGAACTAACGAGAAGGGAGGTCAAGGCATAGGAGATAATGAATAAAAAAAGATGCAAATAAATATAATCCGAACTATAAATGGGTCTATTTCCTAACCAATAAAATTACTGTTTTAAAAAAAGTGCAAAGCTAGGATAAAAGGGTATTTGAAGGGAATAAGGGGAAAATAAAACATCTATTAAAGAGATATAAAAGTAACATCCATATTCTTACTTTATCTCTGAACATTTCTGTGAGGCACCACAATTTTAAAGATGAGAAAACTGGGGCACAGAGATGTTAAATAGTTAGAACAAGATCACGTGGCTAACTGGTAGTAGAGTGGTATTTAAAACCAGGATTCTCTGATTTTCAAGGCTTAACTCTTTAACACAAACACTGCCGTTAAGATTTTGTAGTCTAATTACTAAAAAAGAAAATTGAGCAAGGTGTATGTTAATTGAAAGGAAATGTATTTTCAAACCAATTATACTAATAATAGCTGACTGGAAAAGTAAAGTAAAACACAACTCAAGCAATGAAGAGGTATCTATGGAGGCCATATTTCTCTGGGAGGGACAGAAAGATGAATAGCCATACACACTGAAATTAGGATAGCCACTCAACAACAGCGTGTTCCAGTTCAATTTTTACACATGAAGAAATAGAGGCCAAGATGGATGAATAAAATGCTTAGGAGTCTAGAATTAGGCAGTGGTAAAGCCAGAGGTTTAATCTCAGTTCTTTTCCTAATATAGGGCTATTTCTAATACATCACATGGCCTTGAACTCTTCTATGACTTAATGTTTACAGGATAAACTAGAAAGAATCCTTTTTTTGTAGTCCACACCTACCACACATAATTTCTTCATACTGGGAGATATTTTTCTGATGTGTACTTTGGAAAACAAAAAGAGTATTATTTAAATCTTTGGCTTACCAGGCCTCTAAAAGCAGTAAATAATTATTAAAGCTATAACTTTGCCTGCTAAAAACCTATCTTTATTCAATGAATATAATTACCATAACCTGTACTGGCAAAGGGAAATTTCAATAGGACTTGGGAGTGAGGCATATACAGATGTGAATGGTTTGGAAGACTAAGTTTTTCCTACCCCAAAGTGTCCTTGATACGTCTTATAGAATACTCAGACATGAAGAACTGGTATTGAAAAAGAAATTCATGCAAAGTATTAAAGCACAAAAAAAGGTAAATGTTAAATTTTATGGGTCCCTGGAAGGCAAAAATGGCATTACTAATGACTAAATGAAAACAAGTAAAACATTAACAAAAACAAAGAAAAACAGCAAACCTATTTTAAAAAACTCAATGCATTACATTTCCTCAATTAACAAACTACATAAAGTAATGTAAAGCAAAATATTACTTGTAAATAGGCAGGGAAAGTTTCTTCAAGCTTATTTTTCCTTTTTCGGTATCTCTTCTTTATTTTTTCGGTGCTTTCAGTAACACAAACGGGTTCATCAACTAGAGTATCCTGTAACTGTTCACTCCAGCCTGAAACAATAGTCATGTTTATAAATATGTGGCATTTAAAATTTCTAGACAAATCCACCCAAGGTAATTGAATACCTTATCAATATACACAGTTTCATATAAACAAATAAGCATTTTCACAAAAAGATACCAAACTAAGTTTATTAGCAAGATTTTATTTGTTTATTTTTGCAAGAACAAGGTCTCACAAAAAGAGAACAAGGTCTTGCTGTCACCCAGACTGGAATGCAATGGTGCCATCACAGTTCGCTACAGCCTCAAACTCTTGGCCTTTAGCAATCCTTCTGCCTCAACCTCCCAAAGTATTCAATTACAGGAATAAGACACAACAACCAACCCAATAATTTTTAAGTATCATAAAAATTGTATTTCATGTCTATTTAGTATTGGTATGTTTCCTATTGTCTCTTTTCTTAATAATGAGTATTTCCTTGCAAAGCAGAAGCTTATTTAAATACAGCATTTTGGCTGGGTGTGGTGGCTCTTGCTTGTAGTGTAAGCACTTTGGAGGCCAAGGCAGGAGGACTGCTTGAGGTCAGGAATTCGAGACCAGCTGGGGCAACAAAGTGAAATCTTGTCTCTACAAAAAAATTTAAAAATTAGCCAGGCGTGGTGGCACCTGCCTGTGGTCCTAGCAACTGGGGAGGCTGAGGTGGAAATCGTTTTAGCCCAGGAGGAGTTCAAGGTTATAGTGAGCTATGATTACGCCACTGCACTCTAGCCTGGGCAACAGACTTGTGACCCTAACTCTAGAAAAATGAATAAATACAACATTTTGTTAAAGATTCAAAAAATAAAAATACTCAAAGCTTGTGAGTATAAGGAAATCGCTACTCACAGGCTACACTAAGAGAAATTTAACGAGTATGATCATTTTGTAGAGTACATTGGGAATACCCAACAAAAACCTTAAGAGAGTATATCCTTCAATCTGGCAATTCCAAGTTCAGAAATTTACTACAAATTAGGACTTTGTAGTATCTACACATTGTGAAAACATGACTATGAATATATTCATAAATATACAATGAACACTTATTCTCAAAATCAGAGAAATACAAATAAAACAAAATTTTGGACTATGAAATTAGCAAAGAAACAAGTACATAACTTAAGGTAGCAATCAAATGATAATCTCAGACACTTCTTCATGGTAGGACAAGTGGCAACAACCCTTGTGAAAATCAATATGGGGACTTCTGTTGCCAGACTTCATAGTTAAATTGACTCTTCCAAACGTAACTAAAACTAGTGGACATTTTTTAAAACAATCTTCTTAAGGATACCAGTAATATAGCCAGAAAATAATCACTTACGAACAAGAAGTAAGGTAAAGGAGGAACTACAGAAGCAAAGTACTAAAGCTCTCTGAAATTGAGGAAATCTGATGATTCCAAGCTCCAGTTTGTCAGAGCCTTATGAGGAACAGGGAAGAGAAGACAAAGCTTAGAGCCTCTCCAAGAGAATTGGAGAGATTCTCCAGAGGTGCCTTGTATATAGGTGGGCCCCCGAGGGACTCCATGCTCAGGGTGGGTTTAACAAGAAATTCATCCTCACCCAAATCTTCACCTTCAACTCCCCACCACCAACAGCGAAAAAGGAAAAAAGCAAACAAACAAAAAACTCCAAAAAACCAAAACAAAATCCACCAAAACTGCTGGTCATGTCATAAAATTTGGTCCTGGGTAGAAAGACAAAAAATAAAATTCTTCCCTGAGAATTCACAGCCTGAATGTAGTCCTAATGTATAAGAAACTTGAATTTATATAACATGAATGTACCAAAAAACTTAAGCTAAGAATGTATCTTACAGCCATCCTGGGGTAACAGCCCCCCATGCTCCTAGAAATAACAAACCCAAATCTTCTCTGAAAGAACCCATCTTCTATTCAGTCCTCAAAAATTCAAACAGAGAATGTTCCAAAGAATATGAGTTTACAGTACAAAAAATAAAATAAAATAAATAATAATTATATGAGTCTCTCAAACAATAAAAATAATGACATGAGGCAGTAGTAGACTGAACCAGCAGATACAAAGAGTTGAATGAGACATGCAAAGGCTGCAGATATTTTTTTATTCAAAATCAACTGGTTAATTGAAGAAACAGAAGATGACTGAAAGCAGGAGTAACCTTTAAAAAGAAACTACAAACTGTTAAAACAAAAAGACAGTTTAGAAGAGGGAAAAATTACATATGAAATTAAAAACTCAGATGAGTTTTGATTAGACAGATGACAGAACAAAATACTAAACTAAAAGCTAAATCTAAATAAATTATATGGAAGACAGAATAAAGAGATGAAAACCATGAAAAACAGTTTTGTTGAACATATCAAATTTCTTAATTAGGGGTGATTAAGCCAATATTAAGTCATACTAGAAACTTCTTAAAAACCATTATAGAGCCTCCTTTCTTTTCTTGAGACAGAGTCTCACTCTGTCGTCCTGGGTAGAGTGCAGTGGCATCATCCTAGCTCACTGCAACCCACCTAATTTTTCTATTTCTAGTAGAGATGGGGTCTCGCTCTTGCTTGGGCTGGTCTCCAACTCCTGAGCTCAAGCAATCCTTCTGCCTCAGCCTCCCAGAGTGCTAAGATCAGAGGCATGAGACACCACGCCCAGCCAGAGCTTCCTTTTTAAAATGTGCAGCGATTTCTGATTTTTCATAATTCACCTGAAGTCAAAATCCTATTGCCTAGTAATAGAAGGACTCTATTCAGAACACATGCTGAAAACATCTCAATTCTCTTCAGATTCTATATTAAGCATTTCAAAATATATAATCATACAGATCATGACCATACCAATTACAAAGTCTTTAACAGAACCACCTCTCAAATTGAGAAATGGGACTAGTACATTCTTAACTGATAGAAAGCTATGACTTAAGCAATGACTTAGCTTTTTGGAAGCTCTAAGTTAGGGGAACAGAATGTTCATTGGAAGATGTATTTCTAAAACACTATATAATTTTGTTAAAAATTATTTGGGTGCCCTGTCCTTTCAACTAAGCATTCTAAAAGTTTCAAATTATACGTCAAAAGTTGCTAAGGCAGGCAAAGGATGGCTTTTGAGATGACTGGAAAAGTACCTTATGTAACTAAATGATTCAGTTCCTAAACTATTTCTATTTAATATAGGAAAAATGAACATATTAAAAAAATCTCAAAGGAATAATAGAGCCTACTGGATTTAAACCATTTCCTTATCAAACCTGATTGCTATATTACAGGCATAAACTTTATAGGCATTCAAATTCTTTTATCAGTAAGAAGCAATACGGTTGTAATTGTAGCATTATTTAGGATAGTTCCTTCCAACAGAGATATTAAGACCAAGAAGTTAATCAAACAAAATCAGTACTATACCATCATCTCTGCTAGGCAATTGCTCAGAAATAGAGCCTGAGGAATCTTTCCTGATCACAGATCTTTTGGTTTTCCCTTGCCCAGTTCGACTTCTTTGCCGCACCATAAAACCACCAATACCTATCCAAAAAAGAAATTCGGTAAACTGATAAATAACTCATTTCTCCCTATATTTCCACAGTAGGATAAAATTGTCTTAAATAGTGAGGTATTTTCCAAAATTAAATCTGGGCTAATCTAGATCAATAATCTTATTTTTATGCAAAATAGAACAGGTTAGAAGTAAAAAATAAAAATCAAAGCCACTGTTATCACTAATCAAACAGGAATTAAAATTTACTAGTAAAAAGTATGCATGCATTTCCTCTTCTAGACATTATCAGAGTAAATATTAAACAGTAAATTATACTGGTTTATCTATTTAACAAATATCAGTAATACATACATCAAATTACAGTCATGTGCCGCATAACGTTTCAGTCAGCAAAGGACTGCGTACGACAGTGGTACCATAAGATTATAATGGAACTAAAAAAATTCCTATCACTTACTGATGTCATAGCAGTCGTAACATTGTAGTGCAATTACCTTTTTATATATATAAATTTAGTGTGCCATATAACCGAGGGTGTAGTGAGCTACGCCATCTAGGTTTGTCTAAGTATGCTCTATGTTTACACGATGATTTTCTCAGAACATATCCCCGTCATTAAGCGATGGATGACTGTATTTGTACATTAACTGGATAATAATTTGTACATTAGCTAGAGGATAGAAGATACAAACTAATCTAGATGACACAAACATACTTTGACTGATGTGACTTCAGGGAGATTGTGTCTGCTTATTCCACGTTATCAAGGCATACAGATATGAGACAAACAGAGCTCTGTAGTTAAGACCAGGGAACCTGGAGTCAGACTATGTAATTCTACTTACTAACTAAATTTGGGCAAATTATTTAACTTCCCAGTGCCTCCGTTCTTTCACTGGTAAAGTGGGGATAACATGAAGCACATCCTCATACATATATTATAAGGATAAATCAATTAATATATATTGAATACTTAGAAAAGTGCCTGGCATACAGTGAACACTGTCTACCAACATACTTGGAGACCTAATGGGCCCCTCAATTAAAGGGATGGCATCCATGTCAGGCAGAGTAAACAAAACATTAACTATAAGACCCTGGAAGGAATTTGCAGTAGAGAAAAAAGTGTACTTACAAGCCTCATAATTAGGGAGAAATGAAATCATTTTCATAAAATTATTTAGTGGAACTAATCATAGGTCCTTATTATACATGTGGCCCATCTAGAAGGTAGGTTACCTAGCAGAAAAGTCTTATAGAATTCAAATGCAGTGAGAAAGTTCCTCCTTACACATCAAAAGGGATTTAGATCACTTACTAATAAAATATAAACAATCAAAATAATGATTGTACTGATTCAATTTAATGCCTCATTGATTGGTAAACAGACATTAATAAACTGCCTAAAGAAAGCCTACATGTTCTGTATTGTGACAATTTCAATAATTTTTTTCCAATAAGGTAAATAAAATTTGACAAGAAAGACATCTTTTCTCTACACCCCTGAGGCAGATAGGAAACAAGAGTGTTTTGGTCAGTCATGGTATTAATAAGACTATAAATTCTAGGAGGCATAAGAACTCTTGTCTTATTTGCCTTCACGCTGCACACCTACTGGTACTCTTGTATAAGCACTGAAATAAGTTTTTAAAAACATGAGAAAGTGAATGCTGAAAATTAAAAAAAAATTACAGAAGTACACATCAAAAGAAAATCTATAAATGGCCTTAAAAGTTGAAGTATAAATAACCACCAACCTAGTAAAGCATTCAATAAAATGGTTAAATTTAAGATAAGGCATTAAATGATGATTTATTGTGACATATTTACATACAACAACCTAAAAAACTTGTCAGCTAAAAAGCATATTCAAAGCAAAAATAAATAAAAATTTTAAAAAAATACAAAGCACATTCAAATAGTACAGTTCTTTAACTTATACACCTAAGTTTTAGGTATTGATGCTATATTCAATCCTGATCAATTATAATTGAGGCCCTCAATATTATATTTTTCCTAAATTAACTAAGTTTTGATTATATTAAAATGTATACCACAGACACTATACCTGGTCTGTATGGTTTCCTTTTTCTCTTTTTGACACCATCCGTTCCTTCCACTCCCTTAGTTTCATCATCCACAGCTTCCCGCTCTGGACTAGATTCTGATTTTCCATCACAATCCATAAGTTCTCCTTCTGAAAAAAAGTATATGAGCACATAAAATTGGGAAAACCTATCAAATACATAATCCGTATGTGATGAGAAATATAAAGCAAAGTCGTTGCTAACCCATTCTAATCATGCATCCCAGTTGGCAGGAAAGTTCGGAAACAGACAGAAGCAGCCCCAAATGGTTGTAGAAATTATGCTTAATGCAGTGTTCTCAGGAAATTAAATATAATAGTCAAGGAAAAGGAAAGAGAGCTCAGAAAGACAATTATTTATCACTTTGCACTGAACAAACCATTCACTTGCTTTTAATTACGTCTTTCAGTCCAGGGCCCCACTATCTCTTTAGCCTACAACTCTCATCTGAGGGTAAACCACAGCTGTTATTGGATATTACCTACTTACTAAAAACTGTATATCCAAAGTGAAATTTTTTTTCTTTTTGGAGATAGGGTCTTGCTCTGTCACCCAAGCTAAAATGCTGTGGCATCATCATAGCTCCCTGCAACCTCAAACTCCTGGGCTCAAGCGATCCTCCTGCCTCAGCCTCCCAAGCAGCTGGGACTACAGGCTTGTGCTACCATACCTGGCTAATTTTTTTTTCTTTTCTTTTTTTCTTTTTTGTAAAGATGGGGTCTTGCTCTTGCCCAGGCTAGTCTCAAGCAATCCTCTGGCCTCAGCCTCCCCAAAGTGCTAGGATTGAGCCATGAGCCACGATGCCCAGCCCCAAAATGAACTTTATTCCTTTGCCTGTGTTACTTATCATTAAGAGACAGAAAAGACAGAAGAAGCCTGAAAGACAGGCTTGACCATTCCTAATATCTTTTCTCCCACAATCAAGAGTCCTCAATCTCTGAAAAGCATTTTACTTCTACTACCATCTTAGCCCAATCTCCGACGGTTTACCATAACATGCTCCTACTTAGTCCCCTGCCTTAAAGCTTACTCCTCTACAATCAGCTCTTTAAATTACAGCATAAATGATCTTCCTCTAAATACATATCAACTTTCTGCTTAAAATCCTCACATGTCTTCCCAGTGCCCTCTAAATAAAGTTCAAATTGTAAAATTGTAAAGGCCATTATAATAATATGCTCTTGTAAACTTTCTGGCTTTACCTCACTCTAACCACAGGGAACTATATTCAGTCCCTTGAATGTATCAAGCTCTTTCTTCTACTATCTCCCCAAACTCTGCCTTCTGCATAACTCATCTTTCAAGATTTATTCTAACCATCACTGCATTAAAGAATTCCTGGTATTTAGACAAGGCTATATTCCACAGTTACATGCTCCTATACATTAACATTCTGCTTCATTTTTATTGGTTCTTTAAAGTCTGTGTCCCTGCTAGACTATATTCTCCATGACAATAGGTACTAAGACCTTCCTATTAACAGCTGCATTCTTAGCAGGGTATCTAACAGGTACTCAACAAATACTTTACTAAATGAAGTAAATGAAATTAAGTAATGCATATAGAAGTTCAGATCTCAGAGCATGCTATTTTCACATTATGGTGATCAAACTTTTGCAAGTTGCTTTACCACTCTGCTATAGAAAAAACTTTATTCGTACATTTTAAGATTAAATAATCGAAGTATTATAGATAATATTTCTGTAATATCATGAACATGCATTTGTTTTTTGTTTTTTCACTATAATTAGGTCTATATTTGAGGCAAATTTCATAACAATCTGATAACTGCTCTATATATCTATGAGTACACCATGAAAAGAAACATTTATTCACTGAAATGCAGCAAGCACCAAAGATGACAAAATATCAACTATTTACCTTCAAACAAACCCACCTAAAAGTTAATGAGAGGGAACTCTGGGTTGAGATGGTAGACTAAATTCACGTATTAATTTCACTGTCCTGAAAAACCTACTAAAAACACACTGAGAGTTCAATCGGTAGCGGGAGCAGACCCCAGAGAGCCCTGTGAAGTCCCACTGCCGCCACCGGCCTAGTTACCATCACACATCGGGAGGAGCCGCAGCTGGCCCCCGTCACCATCACCGTAACCATGAGCAGCGAGGCCGAGACCCAGCAGCCGCCTGCCGCCCCGCTCTCAGCGCTGCCCACTCCAAGCCCAGCACCACCGGCAGCGGCCCAGGGAGCGGTGGCCCGGGCGGCCTCACGTCAGCGGCGCCTACCGGCGGGGACAAGAAGGTCATCACAACAAAGGTTTTGGGGACAGTAAAATGGTTCAATGTAAGAAACGGATATGGTTTCATCAACAGGAATGATACCAAGGAAGATGCATTCGTACACCAGACTGCCATAAAGAAGAACAACCCCGGGAAGTACCTTCGCAGTGTAGGAGATGGAGAAACTGCGGAGTTTATGTTGTTGAAGGAGAAAAGGGTGCAGAGGCAGCAAATGTTACAGGCCCTGGAGGAATTCCAGTTCAAGGCAGTCAATATGCAGCAGACCGTAACCATTACAGACGCCATCCACGTCGAGGGGTCCTCCATGCAACTACCAGCAGAATTATCAGAACAGTGAGAGTGGGGAAAAGAATGAGGGATCGGAGAGTGCTCCTGAAGGCCAGGCCAGCAACGTGGCCCCACCGCAGGCGAAGGCTCCCACCTTACTGCATGCGGAGACCCTGTGGGCATCGACCACAGTGTTCCAACCCTCCTGCACAGGGAGAAGTGATGGAGGGTGCTGACAACCAGGGTGCAGGAGAACAAGGTAGACCACCAGTAAGAATATGTATCGGGGTTATGGACCACGGTTCCGCAGGGGCCCTCCTCGCCAAAGACGGCCCAGAGAGGACGGCAATGAAGAGGATAAAGAGAATCAAGGAGATGAGATCCGAGGTCAGCAGCTGCCTCAACATCAGTACCGCCGCAACTTCAATTACTGACGCAGACGCTCAGAAAACCCTAAACCACAAGATGGCAAAGAGACAAAAGCAGCCGATACACCAGCTGAGAATTCGTCCGCTCCCGAGGCTGAGCAGGGCGGGGCTGAGTAAATGCTGGCTTACCATCTCTACCATCGTCCGGTTTAGTCATCCAACAAGAAGAAATGAATATGAAATTCCCGCAATAAGAAATGAACAAAAGATTGGAGCTGAAGACCTTAAGTGCTTGCTTTTTGCCCATTAACCAGATAACTAGAACTATCTGCATTACCTATGCAGCATGGGGTTTTTATTATTTTTACCTAAAGACATCTTTTTTGGTAATAACAAACATGTTTTTTAAAAAAGGCTGGTTTTTCTTAATATGCCTTTAAAGGTTTTTAAATTGTTTCATATCTGGTCAAGTTGAGATTTTTAAGAACTTCATTTTTAATTCGTAATAAAAGTTTACAACTTGATTTTTTCAAAAAAGTCAACAAACTGCAAGCACTTGTTAATAAAGGTCTTAAATAATTCAAAAAAAAAAACACATTAAAG
>NW_012153618.1:466535-477919 GCF_000956105.1 Propithecus coquereli | reverse complement strand
TAAAGGTTTTTAAATTGTTTCATATCTGGTCAAGTTGAGATTTTTAAGAACTTCATTTTTAATTTGTAATAAAAGTTTACAACTTGATTTTTTCAAAAAAGTCAACAAACTGCAAGCACTTGTTAATAAAGGTCTTAAATAACTCAAAAAAAAAAAACACATTAAAGCAACTTTTTTTTTTTTTTTTTGAGACAGAGTCTCGCTTTGTTGCCTGGGCTAGAGTACAGTGGCATCATCACTGCTCACACTGCAACCTCAAACTCCTGGGCTCAAGCAATCCTCCTGCCTCAGCCTCCTGAGAAGCTGGGAGTACAGGCACGCACCAACATGCCCGGCTAATTTTTCTATTTTGTGTTGACAGGGGCTCTCAGTCTTGCTCAGGCTACTCTCAAACTCTGGGCCTCAAGCCATCCTCCCACCTCAGCCTCCCAAAGTGCCAGGATTACAGCCATGAGACACCATGCCCTGCCAAAGCCATCTATTTTTAAAAGACAACATCATGAAGACAGAAAACAGGAAAGCAGAAATCAGAATTTTAAAAGAGGAAAGCAGAAAGATGAATGAAAAAATGACTTAGCAAATGCAAATTCTCAGTTGGGAGTAGAAAGAACTGAACACAGGCATAATTCATTTTACTAACTCGAATGGATCTTACATCACACATAAAAATGTAGGATTTTATTGAATTCTGTTGGACACAAAAATAGTTATTGCTGAAGCACTGATTCAGCATTACTGTTCTAACAGCTAACACTGACTGAGTATATGGGAAACACCAGTGCTAAGGGCCTAACATTGTCTTTGTGCTTCATCAACATAACTACCCTATGGCCTTGTCCTAGTACACATACTTTACTCAGGAGTAGACTAAGCATCTGAGAAATTACACATCCAGAGTAGGCTTGAACATTGGCCCCTGCTCCATAATGCTTTTCAAAAGGTACTGAGACATCATCAAGACATATTAGTGAAACAGCCTCAAATGTGGCAAGTTTTAGGTTTAATACAAAGGACTCCCCAAAAAGGGCAGCTGCATTAGAATAAGAACTGGTGATGACTGTCCTCTCTTCCTATTTTTTCCCCTGTATAGGCATATACTATAAAACTTATTTTAAGTATATTGTACACATAGTCTCAAGATAACAAAGTGCTGCAATATTGTATTTTGAAAAAGGATTTTTATTTAGTAAACAGGGAAAAACAAAAGTGTTTTTCAAATAACATGCATTTACCTCCTCTCCAGAGAAAGTACCTTCCTTTCACAAAAGAGTTGAAATTTTGAGAAGTAAATGAACACGAGGGCTTAGTCAGAATACTATACATTCAGTTCCTTAAATTCTAAAATTGTCTTACCATTTTCAACATCCAGCACGCTAAACAACAATCATCTTCTTTCATGGCCAATAAAAATAAGATTCAGTAAATAAAATTAAAGATGGGCTATTTTATCACATAAGTGGAAAAAAAGCAAGGGTAATTTTTCAACTGATTTTATTTTACCTTGACAAGAGTCAATAAGAGAATATGAAATTGAAATACACCATCATTTCTCATAGTGTGGCTCTACAAACAGCAGTCACATAGAAAACCTTCCAAGGTCTTTTTCTTGTTTTGTTTTCTAAAGGCTCTACAATCTCATAATTTGGAAAATAATGTGTACTATCAAGAAATCTCTCACATTTCGTGAAACGAAGCATTTCCCAAATTTAGGTGACTATGGAACCCTTTTCAGACATCTTTTAATGTCCTCAGAAACTAAAATTCTTTATAGTTCTCTGGCTAATGCTGATCTGATCAATCCCTCCTAGGTATATCAACTTTCTTCCCAAACCCCAAAGCACCTTAAACTTCAAAATCAAACTCTCTGCTCAATGATATTGGAAAATTGGTTATATAAAGCATCAGAAAGCTTTTCTCCCAGTAACACAGACCCAAAACACACTACCATAATAGAAATGTGAGGATTAAATGGTAAATTATCAGGAAAATACAAAAGACATATCCTTTCTAAGCCACAATTCTCTCTCACCTGGACTACTGTAACAGCCTCCTAACTGATCTACTTGCCACAACTCTTGTACCTAATAGTTTACTGACATCACAGCACAGTGTTCCTCTTAAAGCATAAATAAGATCATGCCACTCTTCTCTTCATTCACGGGCCTCTCACTTCATTCCTGTCTAGTGCAAACTCCATGTGCACCCCTTTATGATCCTGAGTGACCAACTGCACAGCCCCTCCTCTCCTCACAATCCTTCACTTCCTACTGGCCCTTGAGCTTACTGTGCTGGACACTGTGCTGGACATGCTCAGCACTCTCTCACCCGGGGCCTTTGCACTGGCTTTCTCACTGTCTGAGATGCTCTTCCCTCAGGTAATCAAGTGGCTCATTCACTCTCCCCTTTAAATTCTGTGCTTAAATATTGCTTTCAGTTCATATGACCCTTTAACACCAGTCAACACTCTCAATTCCTCTTAATGAAACTCTATTTTTCCCACAGCACTTACCAAACACATTGTAATTAACTGATTTCATAGTGTGGTTTTTTTAAAATAGTTTTGTCTTCTAACACTAAAATATAAGCTCCATGAATAGAGAACTTTAACTGCTTTGTTCACTGACATGATTTCCGACATCTGGCGTGCTGCAGGCATTCACTAGATACCACTGAGTGAGAGCCGAGTGCAGTGATGCACACCTGTACTTCCAGCCACTCGGGAGGCTGAGGTGGGAGAATCACTTGATCCTAGCAGTTTGAGACTAGCTTGGGCAACATAGCAAGACCTCATCTCTTAAAAAAACAAACAAACGACAAAAACTATCGAATAAAATATAATGTAACAAAAATAATTATCAGTTTATTTCTAGATCAGATGAAAAGAAATACTCCAAAAATAAACAAGTCTATAGTGAGCCTCTTTGGAAATAAGTAAAAATATAACTCATTGAATTTAACGTTACTACTAAAATATTCTGCTATCTTAAAAATTCAGCTAGATAAACCTTATACTTACTTTGATCAAGAAAATGTTTATAAACTGATAGTTTATGAACACTTGTGAATATAAATTGACACTTAATATTAAACAACAGTTTGTTCATATCTAAAAGGCATGGATCAAGTTCTACTGTAACTTGAACGTGGTACCCAAGCTCACAGCATCTGAGAAGGCTTATGTTCACGTCTAGCAAATTAAAGTCACGCTCTCCGAATCTCCCCACCTGTGATCTTCAAAGATATGGTACTCCTAGAGATTTCTTTAAGGTATCTTCTAAGAAAATACATGAAAGGAAAAAAATCTGAAAAGGTCTAAGATGATCACTCACTGAGAAAGGGCAAGCGTGACATCAAGGGCTATCTAAGTCAGTATGATTTACCCTCAGAGAAATCATACATATTTCGAAAGTTACCACATGTGCTTCAATTCTTCCATACATATTCCATGGAAAATAAATTAGTATTACCTCGACTATCATCCATTTCACCATCCCTTGAATGCTCTGACTGGATGTCTGGAGGGGTCTGAAGGACAGCCACACTATTCTGATTTATAATCTTCAATTTCAATTTTGGTTTTGACCGTTTTCTTCTTGGAACTGTGACTGTGAGGCTCTGTAACTGAGTCATTCCTGATTCAGTCAAACACACACCATCCTGGGTATAGGTCTTGGGTGGGTCTAAAAATCACAAAATCCCAAGAACACAAATTTAAAGTTTCATTTTAAATTTGACTGATAGATTACTGTTTGAAAATATCTATGTCAAAGGAATGTGACCATAGTCCTGTAAGGAAATTATTATCTATAAAATGTATGAATAACATAACGATGCCCAACTGAAACTAGCAATAATTGGCCAAACTTCCTTGGATTATAGACAGAAAGCTTGCATGTTTTTAAAAAACGGTTTTCCTTGCATTTCTATTTTCATGTTTCAATAAAAGAATTTACAAAAAAAGCATTGAAGCTAAATGCAATGCTTAAACTACTCTACTATAAGCCTTTTGCTAGAAAAGACTAAAAGGTAAGGATCAATTTATATAAGAGAAACAAGAATACTCTAAAAGCCCATCTGGAAATCAAAGTTATCAATATAATCACTTACGGGGAGACAAAGTAAATAAGTACAAATCTTGCAGATTTAATTTTTAAATATACAAAACTGCTGCTCCTTAAAACAATTTCTGTACTATCCAAATGTTTTTATTTCAGATGCTATCAAATACAAGTAATCAAAATAATGATTAATAAAAATATATTAATCACCATACTAGGATGATCAATTAAAAAAAGAGACTGAATTAATTCTAAAAGGGATATCTTTGCTAACTCTTATTTTCTGATAACTTAACACAGGAATATACTAATGAAACCAAAGAGAGTATGGCATTAATGGTTATTTTCAGAGCATTTTTGTTGCCAAATTGCTAAAATTTATAGAAATACTGTCCCAGTAAAGCTGGATAAGATAAATACTTTATCAAGTACAGAAGTGATTACCAACATTAGGGAATTTAGATTGAACATCCATATAATCAAAGCAAGTTTCATATAACATGTGGCTAGCTAGTTACACAAAAATTAAGCAAAATAAATAAAATTAAGCAAGTTTTACCTAGCTCTTTTACTTTTGTGACAATTTGTGCTACAAGTGAAGATTCACAGCAGTCTGAGGAAGGCACTGAAATGGAAAAAAAATCAGGTAATTTTTTCAGAAAAGGTGAAGTATATTTAAAGACTTACATATGATTAAAATTTGTTTCTCTCCTCGTTCTATTAAAATAAATTCTTGAACACTAGAGTTAAAAGTGATCTTGAAAACAATACAACACAACAAGGAAAAGCAGTAAAAGAAATACGAAATTCAGGGAGGAAAAACTGGCAAATAAAGAGTCAGTATTGCATTGTTACATATTGCTAATAACTACAAGATCATGTTCCTTGAAAACAAAATCAAAATTTTATATATAGTGTAGGCTTCAGTTTATTCCTTTATTAAGGAATAAACTATTCTATACAAAGTTGGGATAACAAAAATTCATAACAAAAAACTTATTTTTCATAAAATACTTGTTCGAATAATAGTTTTACAAAAATAAAAAAAGAAGTAGAGCTAAGGCAACTCATTGGTTATGGAAAGCAAGATGCAAGTGAGTTGCAGGAGAGCACAGATTCAGTTTAAATTATCTTCTTACCATTAGACGCAGGCATATAGGGTCTGCAAATGCTACAATCAAAGCCAATGTCTGCTACATTTTCCACTTCTTCCTCAGTGTTTAAGTTTTGACAAACTGCATGCATCCATCTAAAAAGACCATATTTGTACATTTTTCAAATAATTGAATATATTGAGAACTGTTTCCTTTTAAAAGCTGTAACAGGAGCTGACATGATGTCTTCAAGCTTAAAAACCCTAAGCCGCACATTCTCCTCCTGCTGTACCCACCTCACCCTTTTCTCCTAACTATCCCTATTGACACACGGACTTTCATGGAGCTGAGAAGGAAAGAAAACAGGATGAGAACAAGAACTAGAGAGGAGGCAAAACACATTACAAGGGTAGGATAATTATTTTATGATCATATATTGAATATATCAAAAACAGCAAGGAAGCTAGTTAGGGCAAGTAGAAAGGAATTCAGAAGACTGCAAATGGTATGTGCTCCGTATGATGTTTCTAATCTGAAGTAGACATAACTCATATAAAGTGATATAGAATGGTAATTGGGAAATAAAGGTAAGGAGCTTTGTAGGCAGAGTCCTGAGAATACTGTAGTACTGACGAAATAATACTGTTAATACTACTGTATGTATACAGCTTAACTGCTAACAGAGCACAACCATATACCAATGAGAGCAAAGAAAACATTCTTGATTTTGAAACTGCACACATACATACTACTTAGGGAGAGGGGAAGGTGGTCTCTAATATCTAGATATCAACTATGTAGAGATTTAAGTAAAAGTGGCTTAAGGAAAACAGAATGTGAGACCCTTTTTTAAATCTAAAAAAAGATTCAGAAACCCTCCATAAGAAAATAACATCTGTGCAGACAATAATTCTGCATTTAATTTCAAAGGATTCATAAACCAGTGAAAAGCCCCAAAGACAAAGATCTTTATTCTGGAATTGAGAGTTCATAACAGGACATCACTTCTTCAAGTTTCTAGGTGACTAAAAAATCTGCAAAGCAAAAAGTTTTGCATCTTAAATTTATGATCAAGGAAAGTTATTTTCCAATTTCATTTTGCTATGTTGAGAGAGAAAAGCTTGCAAAAGATGAAAAAACAACACAATACCTATCACATTGTCTACATTGCAGAATAAGGTCGTCTTCTCTATAGTTTCGATAGCAGACCGGGCAGGAAGATAAGCTTGCACAAGGAGCACACTGCGTGTAATTGTTTTGCCATTCACATCTTAGACCTGCAGATGTTGCTCCACAGTGTCTGCACCAAACACACCTGAAATCCAAATCCCCCCCCAAAGTCTCAATTTTATTTACATATTTAGATACTGTAATTCAGGAAGCTAAATATGAACAGAATAGGGGGAAATAATTCACTGCATGTGTGAAAATTTTTCTGATTAGTGATATCTACTGCAGTAAATGCATTTACAATTAAACACTTAAAACTAAAGTGACACGACAAAGTTCTGAACTTGAAAGACTGACATGGGAAACATAAACCCTAGAGTACCATTTGCACTTCCAGCCTCCTTTGGGAACTGTCTGCAACGGAGGGTCTAGGCAATAGGTGTGGTAACTTATGTCACAGTCATCACACAGCAGGAGTCGTCCCGGGTCGGTTGCCTTCCCACAGGCCTCACACACCGTGCACTCAAGACACCTCCAACCTTTGCTAAGAATCACTTTAGTGATCTGTAAAAGAAACAACCAATCCATATGATTTATACACTAACACAGATCTAATTCTGCATAATCAAATATACTACATAAATTAATATGGTGCTTATGTAACTAGTAGCAGAAAAGAGGAAAGCAACTATTAATAATAGTAATAACATTTATTAAGTACCTACAGTGCCCAGTACTGGGTTGGGCATGTTCATATATACTATAAAGAGCCCACCTATTGAGCAGAATAATAGAAAGTGGCACATATTTTAATGCTTTTAGCCCACATAACTATGTGTGCTGTAGATTTAATGTCCACTAGATTAATAGAAACGGTGATTGGATTTTAAAGAAACCTAGTAAGCTGCCCCATTATTGTTGATACTGGATTTGAAAATACATCAACAAAGTCTCCATCTGCATTTCCATTAATACCATGCTTCTGAAACTTGTATACACAGACAACGACATGTATCTTAAAATCAACGGAAAGAATAACAGAAAAAAATATCAAAAAATTAAGGTAAAACATGAGTTCTCAGACATTTTATGATCTTGGAGGATTTTCAGCCTGTGAAGCTAGGATTTCTGAAGTACACATTCACTCCTACTTATTCGTCTCTGTCTCAAGGGTCGAAGTTAGTAGAAAATTTGAGGATCTCTGTATTTCTGTTAAACTCCTCAAAGAAGCCACACCACATAACATTAAGAATTTTGAACCAACTTCTTAAAGATCTCAAAAGCCTAGCATCTACAGATAGAAAGGAGCAAAGTGCCCACATTATGATGATACAGCAAGCAATCAAGGTACAGAATAAAAATTCTGATTGTGAGGTATATGAAAGCCTGAATGCTACCAGAGAAGAAAATAAAACAGTTAAATTCAAAGAACAACTATCAGAATGCCATCAAACATCCTAACTCCAGATGCTAGAATAGAGCAACAGTTTCCAAATTCTTCAGGAAAATACTTTTCGAAGTACGATTCTTAACCTAAAGAAGCAATTAAGCATGAAGGTAGAATACCTTTCAGACATAAAAGGACTCAAAATTCATCTCCCATATACTCCTAATAAAGTTACTCAGAGATACGTGGAACAGAATGAAGATGTATATAAAGAAAAGGAAGATGTAGGACCCAAAAAGCAATGGATCCAAAAAAGGGCATCAGTCCAGGAAAGTTTAATAAAGAGCTGAGCAGCCCACCTAGAAGCTACTGGCACGGAACAGAGCAGGGGAACAGAATGTCGAGGAAGCACGTAGGATTCTTCCCAGAAAAAAAAAGTAGTTGGCAAAAATAATTTGAGATGACAGTTCTTCCTTAATAGGCAAAAACAAAACAAAAAACAAATGGAGAGTCACTAATGATTATTTTCTTCTTGCTATCTAAAAAGTCCATGAAAAACAAAACAAACTCATAGTATATTATACGGATCTGCAGTGAACATTTACTAAGTCATAACCAATACTTTATTAATTTAACCAAACACAGTAATACAATTATATGGGAAGATGCTGGAAGGAGGCAAGGGGAACACATTAGGAGCCAAATCAGAAGTTATTTATTTATTTATGGCAAAATGTCAACAAAATCTAACAGATAAAGCAAGTAGCACCAGCTTATTATTTAGAGCTATAGCATTAACTATGAGAAAAATGACCTGAAAGGATTAAAGTAGTTGCTTCAGATGTGGAGGCAGAGTAAGACAGTGGTTGGTTGGTCATCACAAGGGATTTAATGTCATTTCAATTTTAAACATTATTTATTATTATTATTTCTAAGACTAAAAATTAGTCTTAGATTACCAAGTTATATCATTGCCTCAAATGAAAGAAAGGGCCTAAGGAAGAAAGAGCAGGGTGGCCGAGAGCAGTGGCCGGCAAACTTTTTCAATGAAGAGCCAGACAGTAAATATTCTAGGTTTTGAGGGTGACAGGATCTACTGCAACTATATAACTCTGCCAATGTAGTGCAAAAACCACTACAGACATACGTTAACAAAAGAACATGGCTACGTTCCAATAAACACTTATTTGCAAAAATAGGCAGTGGGCCAGATTTGGCCTTGGGGACCAGTTTGACAACCCCAGGCTTAGAAGAAAGGAAGATCATCTGATAACAAAGTGGAAGACAAATCGAAGGTGCACAGTGGTAGAAATTTTAAAATATTTATTTTTATTCCTGCTTTTTTTTTTTTTAATCTCACAGATATCTACCCTGTGGTCTTTTTACAACCAGACTCTCAAGTTACTTAGTTTGTAGTCATTCTTCAACACATAAGACACTGTGGTCTCTGAACCAATATCCACTAAAACTGCCCAAGCCAGTCTGAACAGACCTTTGGACTTCCAAATCTAATTGGTGCATTAGCGTTTGTTACTTGACCTCTGTGCAGTACACCAACACTTGAACAATTTTCCCCTCTCGAAATTCCCTCTTATCCTAGTTATTAGGGCTCTAATGTCAATACATTTTTTTCCCACTGAACCGGTTTAGCCTTCACTTTTAAGAGTTCTTACAAATACGGTATTATCTAGGATTCCATCCATAGTACCACGGCTAAAGTTGTGACAAATGTGTTTTATAGTTTATAATGGACATCTGGGGGGTTCAACTATGATAGACCAACATAAGATACTAGAAAACTGGACAAAATATATGAAACTGTTTTCAGAAATTGGACAACCCGCAGTACAGGACTATGGTCCTCTCAAAGGAGGGAAGCACAAAAGGTAAGTTCCGCGATGTTATCCCTACAGACATCTTCCAGAATGCTGCCCAGGGAGGGAGAACACCAGCCGAGCACAGTGGTCTCACTGAGTTTAGGACTCATGGTGGAGTTCTGTGAGGCTGAGGCAGCTGAAATTTGCAGGACACAATACTGGACAGGAAAAGCAATAAAGAAATCAGCACAGGATTCCCCTGAAATTGTAGGCTGAACACCAAGCTATACTTCTACAAAGCAAAAAAAGGACCGACAACCAGAGAAAAGAATTTCTACAGACAATTTGTAAGCTGAACAATTACCAGAGGTTGCACAAGGCTGGAAGATGTGTGAATCTCAAGCAGAGTGTAAAGACAGTGGTGATCAGGGGGTGGGATTTAGTAGAGATCCTAAAAAGTCCATGTCCTAAGTATAGGGTTAATCTGGTGCCAGAACAGCAGTTGCGACAGTGAGGTCTGGGGAACCCCAGTGGGTCTGAAAGATTGAAATAATTTTCATAATAATACTAAGATATAATTTGCCTTTTTCCATTTAAGTTCACTCACAATTATACAGCGGTGTTGTACAGAGGCTACATGATAACATCATTACACTGGCATTGTGCAAGTTGTGCTTCTATGTTCTTGTATCATAAAATGTTTCCAATTTCTAAAATGGTAAATATTCTAATAGTTACAATCCTCATATACAGAAACCCTACGGGTCCTGAATAATTTTTAAGAGTGTTATGGTTCTAAGACCAAACAGTCTGAAAATATCCACCTTCAAGAGAAGACTTTCTAGATCCACCCAAGAAAATTTAAACGGAAGTATCAAATAGATCAAACTTATCCATCAACAATTGCCTACTGCAACAAAAACTCAAGCTCAGACAATTTACATATCCCTAGTTTATTTCTGGATATTCTTGTATTTCTCAATCAATATGGTTGCAGTACTCTATACTGTCCAAAATGCTATTAGTTGCATAAAAGGAACCACCTCTAGTTTAAAAAAAAAAGATTTAAATTCCAATAAATAGCTGTTTGACAATATACTAATTGTATGCTTTTAACTTATGGAAGCTCCATTTAACTCATCTGTAAAATGGGAATTAAGTAATTGTTGGATGAGTTAAAAGAAATACATTCCCATCTTGAAAAGGATACTACTCAATTTTCTTTGGTCAGAAATGTAAGTATTCTAAAAAAATTCTAATTTAATTCTGGTTTCTAACAGCAACAAAACTTATAGAGAATTTAGAATATAAAGATGTAAAGAAGAAAAGAATTTGTTCTATACAGTATAATTCTAATTTTTAAATTGGCTTTATATAATCTGTGCACTTTTTTAGTCAACATACTGTGTGCAACTAATTTTTAGAGATTATATAAACTAACTGTATTATTCTATTTGGGGTAGATTAATTATAATTTTTCACTTTGACTTCTAAATTCACAAAAACTTGTATTACCCTAAAAAAGAAATACTAGTGTAGTTACCTGCAAAGAATTCCTAGGGGAATACATGCTGATTTGCTTACTATACTGACATTTTAGGTAAATTGATGTATGTTTGAAGAGCAGGGGGAAAAGAAAGAAAAACCACTTGTAAGTTCAGACGATTCATGATGATAAAAACTGAGGTTAGTATAATGTTCATACTACATGGTATGGCAGCATGAGAAAGGATTTGGTTGTGGAGTACACAGCAGGACCCCTGGCCTACAGCTATACCTTCATGTTCACTTCCAGTGACCATGTTACTTTATTCAAATATACAAGTTTCACTGAGTTCTTAGGGAAAAAAAAAAAAAA